>NW_027397064.1:19666825-19907046 GCF_003265705.2 Callorhinus ursinus
TGTTATTGGTTAGGCTTCTCGTCAAGAGTAGGCTATTCGTAATTAAGTTCTGGGAGAGTCAAAAATTATACCGGACTTTTGACTGCATGGGGTGTCAGCACCCCCAACTCTCCACCCTCCACTGTCCAAGGGTCAACCATACTTACAAGATTGTTATCCACTTAGAAAAAGAAAGTTCTTTTGTCTTTAAGTTATACATTGTTTCTACTATGCTTACAACCTATATTATTAGCTGGTAAAACAGCATAGCTTTATTAGCAATGCTACTAAAAATGAAATTCTTTATTGGCAGTTACAGATTATCAGTATGGCAAACTTCTGAGCTCTAGTGCTATAAACATTTTTATTTAGAATTTGAGAATTCAGAATTTTAGAATTGAGTTTTGTGCTTACAAAAATTACCCTTGGACTCTATTGTTGATAACCAGATCAAATATATAGACTGAACAGGAAAAATATTGAGTACTTGAGTACTTTTAGTGTTTCCAAAGCCTCAGTTGGAGTTACCAGTATTATAATTTGAAACTGATAATACAATAGAAAACATTAACCTCTTTTTTCTGGATCCTTTTCAAGCCAGAAGTTAAAGAGGTTCTCCTAAGTCATTTCTTGGTTATCACCAGAACCATTCATGCCTGATTCACAATGATTTTTGAGTCTCTTCAATATATATTGATCATGTATTGATTAATCTTTTTTCCCCATATTTTGGTCAGATAAATTCAGATGTATATAACAGAATACCTTTTCTTAATTGAACTACACTATAATATCTACATGATTATACAGTAAAGAAAAATATACTGAGCCTAAAAAAAAAAAAGATTGTTATCCACTTTATTCCTATTTCAGATTTTTTTTTTTTTTAAGTGCCCTCTATCCACTTCAAGGCCACACTGTGTATACATTTGCATTTGGTCACACTTACTGTAACCTCTTCTGGAACTTTACTTCAACATGTGGCTCCTCTCTCTCATCACTTCAATCTTTCTTCTCTCAATTCATACCCTCAGACTCCAAATAAACTCCAGTCTCAGCCTTCCTAAACAAAATCTTTTTGTCCCCCCCTCCATAAATTACTATCTATTATCTTCCCCTTAACCTCTAAATTTCATGAAATAACAGTCTTGGTGTTTTCACGGCTTACAACACAATTATTCTTCAATCTAATCCAGCTGTTGCCCTCACCTTACTGAAATTACTCTGCAAAGTCACCTATGACCTCCTAATTGCCAATTCTTGGTTCCCATTCTATTTGACCTTTCAGCAGCATCTGACCATTCCTCTTTCTCTGCACTTTCTCCTTTGGCTTCAGAAACAATACTCTCCTCTGATCATTCTACTTTGTGGGTCATTCCTCCCCTAACTCTTCTCTTCTTTGACTAATCTTGAAATTCTGTTCTTGGCCTTTCACTCCTCTCACTGTGAAACTCTACTTGGGAATTATTTTATCCGGTCCCATGAGTTGATGAATCAAAAATCTGTATATTCAGCTTTAAAACTCTCCTAAGATCCAGACTTATATTGCCTACTAGCTGGTAGTATACCACAGGTATCTCAAACTGTTCATGACCAAAACTAAACTACTATCTTTCCCCCATTCTCTACTACTCCCTACCTCATGAACCCCACCTCCCAATCACCCAAACAAGAAGTCTTCAGTAATGCCACCTGACTCATCCCTCGCCTTCAAGTGTTCACCAAACTTTACTAATTCTACCTCTGTGCTATCTCTCTAATCTATCTCTTCCATCAATACCTCTCCAGTTCACAGAGCTGATCATATCATTCCCTTACATAAGAAACTCCAATGGTTCAGGGCACCTGGGTGTCTCAGTCAGTTAAGTGTCTGACTCTTGATTTTGGCTCAGGTTCTGATCTCAGGGTCATGAGACTGAGCTCCGCATTGGGATCGTGCTCAGCTGGGATCTTGCTCAGCACAAAGTCTGCTTGTCCCTCTCCCTGCCCCTGCTCAAGCGCACATGCATACTCACCCTCTGTCTTTCAAATAAATAAAAAATCTTTAAAAGAATCTCCAGTGGTTCCATTATCCCAGCCTCAGTGAGCTGACCATTATTCCTGGATAAGTCTTGTACTTTCCCTCCTCTGTAGCTTTCTGCTCTTAGCTAGAATGCCCTCTCCACATCTCTGTCTCTTGAGCTTCTAACCTATTTTCAAGGCCCAGTAAATTGATACCCTTGCCATTTTAGATTTGCTTTAGTCTCTCCCTCTCCATAACTCCCCAAACACATTGTCTGTACTTTTCTCAGTATTATAGTTAACCTTTATCCAAGTTAGCTATGTATATTTTCATTTCCTACACCAAAAACCTATGACCTCAATACCTTGTCTTCAAAATCCTCTATAGGTTTAGTGGCAGATTCACTACCTTTTTAGTTCAATTCAAGGAATATTTACTTAGTGCCTGCTCTTTGCTACACACTGTCTTAGGCCCTGTAAGAAAACAAAGATGAGTCCCTGATCTCACTGAACTAATACATTCTTTACTAGCAGAAATGAGATATGTACCAAATACAGAAGATGTACAGTCTAACAAATCCCATTGGAGAGACCAGAGAAGCACAATGGGAGTCTGAGGATGAGATTACTTCCAATTTGTTTGCAAATTTCTATCTGGGTGTCTTTGATAGAACCAAGAGGATATTAAAGGAAGGAAGGATGGGGTCTGGGATGACTGTGACTTTATAAGCACAATGCTACACCTGTGGGAAACTCAACTAAAGCTCCATTTCCTTCCCTTCTTTATCTCCTTCTCCTCCACACCCAGTAGAAATCATATACATGTGTAGATTCTCTATACAAAAAAATAATTGCATGATAATGATCAGAGAAAACATATTTTTAAAAGGAATTACTCACAGAATCATAGAATATTTGAGTTGAAAAACAACAGTACTCATCTAATTTAACCACCCACATGATGATGAAATTCCCTCCCCCAAATCTGGCTAGTGCAAATAAAGACTCTGCTGGGAAACATTTAGGAATGGAGATCTGACCATCTCACAAGAAATCAATTCACCTGGAGGTAGTAACCGTTGTTGAGAAAAATTCTTCTTCATTTTGAACAAAACTACCACCTATTGGTAGGAAACCTAGTTTAATTTCTATTCCACATGGTAATTCTCTAATGTATGATGGGGGGTATTACATCTGATGTCCCTCCTACTTCCCTACCTACCTACGAAGTTTTCTTAGAAGTCATCACCTGACATAGTTTCCTTACTCCCGTGCCTATCTCAGAAGCTCCAATTATTAGTATGATCCTTTGACTAGGACATCAAGAATGACACCAAAGAGGAGCCCTTTGCCATTAGTAGATATCTATTTTTTTCCTTGAGTGACCTCAAAGTAACCCAATGATCTACAGGGTCTGTATGAGGTGGGTTGGAATTATGCATGCCACAAGGCTGCCCTTAGCTAGCAAGTCTAGATAATCACATAGGCCGTAACACAAAGCTGTTGACAAGAGTCTTCACAGCATACCAGCAATCACATGAAGTATTCAGAATTTTCTCTGTGTGAAGGAACAGTAAGTTGGAGTTAAAATTCAGTTAAAATGCTGTTAAGCTATGATGACAATATATACTACAAATGTATAATTCCCAAGAGCACTTGACCCAGGAAAAATCCATGAATGAGGATTCTCATGTAAACTAGGATTCACATAAGCCTACTATGCTCTGACTGAATCCATTCAGTACTGATGGGAAACAAAGCAATTCTCCTAAGTTAACTCTTCCAATAAAATGGCACCCCCATTCACTAGATCAACAGCCAGAAGTGAGGAAAAAAAAGCAGCAAAGGGGACTAAGCAGACTAGATCACTTCTACCTCCGCCCTCCCCACATCCCCACCAAGCCTTCTACATCCAGTTTGCTAACTTCAAAAGCAAATATACTTCTGGAACTTGGATCCCTGCTTACGTCATCTTAAGCAGATATGAGACTGCAGTATTCCAGTAAAGTTCAACATCTCCACATGACAAGTTCCAACACGGAGGCTGAACAGGAAATATTTAGAGAGGGCAAGTATGACCGTAGGATGCAATGGTCATGGGTCGTTAGGCAAAAACCAGCCTGAAAACTGAATCTCCTGGGGAGGTGGGAAAAGAGTACAAAGAGAGAGGGACGGGGACAAAGACGAATTTCTAGATGAGGGAAGTGGCCTAGTAAAACACTAAAGCTTATCTCCAGGATGCTAAAGCCAGTGCTAAATGTTCAGTGCTTAATGACAATGAAAATGTCAACCTGACCCCAAGCCCCCTCAACATTAGACCAGGAGATTCCCACACCTAAGTGCATTTGTTCACATGTTTTTGTTTTTAATACGCACCTGGTCTCCAGTAGCAGGACTATGTCCTTGGGCCTTGTGCTCATGCTATGACAAATTCATTTGTCATTTCTCCATTTTCAGAGTTAAAGCTCAGTGAACTTTCCCACTGTTGTTGCAAGAATTAACGTCATTTTAAACCATAAAAGCCCCAAACAACTCACTTAAAATGACAATTCAATTCTGTGGCACTACCTCAAAGGCCCACTGTCAACTCACCTCATCATCTTTTGCTGCAAAGACCTTTAGGACTTGATTTCCCATAAAATATCTCCTGTGGACCTGCAAGAGTTAACCAAGGAAAACAATTGGTTTTGACCCAAAATAAGTAATGCCTATAGCCGTAACGCCACAGTTACTAAGAAATTCTATTCAAAATGCTCGTAGCAAAAAAAACATTCATAGGAACTAGAAACACCTTATTATTTGAGGTTCAATTCAATTAAACACAATACCTATCTGAATTCCAAGTATATGTCAAACATTGTTCTGAGC
Organism: Callorhinus ursinus; assembly: GCF_003265705.2. Classification (NCBI taxonomy): domain Eukaryota; kingdom Metazoa; phylum Chordata; class Mammalia; order Carnivora; family Otariidae; genus Callorhinus; species Callorhinus ursinus. The sequence goes on from NW_027397064.1 coordinate 19,671,674, forward strand.
ACCGAAAACACAATAATGAACAGGATATAGTCTTGTCCTAAGGAGCTTAGACAAATATGAAACTGTACTACAGTATTAGGGTACAGCACTACAAAAGCACAAGAGTGCAATATTCTAGCTCAGGGCTCCGAGAGCACATAAACAGGGCATCCAGCTTGGTCAGGGCAGGCTTCTGCAAACAGTGACACCTAGGTCAAGACTTAAAGGATGCTCAGGAACAAAGAGAAAAGTCTCGCCCAAGTGTGCTGGGCAGAGACACTAGTGTGAATTAAGTCTGGAATGACATAAAAACATAGTACCTTTGGGGAACTGCTTTTGGAGTAGGTGCAGTGCCCTAGTATGAGGGGAGAGGTGAAAAATTAGATTAACAAAGATCAAATCATGAAGTGTCTTATGAGCAGAGTTAAGCGGCTTAGACTTCATCCCAAGAGCAAAGACGAGGCACTGCCAAATTGTAGAGACCAGAGTGAAGAACTCATTAGGGGGGCGGGGGCCACACTGGAGGAGGGGAGACTAGTGAAACCAACAAGAAGTACTTCAAGTCCTTCTGTCTCCCTTTTAGTTCCATTGCTTCTCCGGCAGGGTATGAGAGGGGTCAAAGCAGCTCCACCGATACCTGATTAGAAATGAAGACTGAAGGGTTCCTAGCATCATAACCAACTACCTGCATCTACTGACCAAGATCAACTTCTCTCCGCTCCATGTAATCTTGAGCCTGGAGCTTATCTGTAAGAACATGCCATGTGCTGAACAGGGCAATGCTCCTCAAGTGTTCTTCTGCCCTCCCACCTCTGAAGCCAAGAAACTGAGCACTTTCAGAATCACAGCAGCTCCAGAAGACGGAGTCTCAAAGGTGTGGGGGTTTGGCCCACATACTTCAAACACCCTCCATCTCCACTGCCAGTCCCCATTTGAAAACTATTTAAAGATATACGGGAATAATCCCATATTAAAACTACAAAGTTTGCTACATTCATATAGATTTGCCCTCCTATTAGAATCTGTAATGGTTCTTGATTGATGAAAGAACAGTTAATGATATTGTTTCCTAACACACTTAAATGACTTCTCAAAGGACAACCAGACATCTGGGAGAAGTTCTGGCTAAATTCTTACCCATTCTACAATTAGGTACCCAGAACACTGACAACTTGGAGGAAGACAAATTGAAAATTTAAGAGAATAATTCTCAATTTCACAATTAAAAAACAAAACAAATCAAAAACACCAAGATCAAAAAACCTATTTCATATAATAAAAATGCTCGCATCAATTCAATCCCGAAATGTTAGTTTCCCTCACTTTAAGGGAGGATGGAAAAATATGTGATCTCATTAAAGATAATTACTAGTCTCCTAAAAGGTGTGTGCTTAGTTGCTATGGAAAACTCCTTGCTCTTAAAAAAATATGTATGGTCTTCAAAAAGTTGAAAGTAGAGCTACCTACAACCCAGCAATTGCACTACCCCAAAGATACAAATGTAGTGATCCGAAGGTGCACCTGCACCCCAATGTTTATAGCAGCAATGTCCACAAAAGCCAAACTATGGAAAGAACCCAGATGTCCATTGACAGATGAATGGATAAAGAAGACGCGGTGTGTACACACACACACACACACACACACAATGGAATACTACTCAGCCATCAAAAAAAATGAAATCTTGCCATTTGCAATGTCGTGGATAGAACTAGAGGGTAGTATGCTAAGCAAAATAAGTCAATCAGAAAAAGACAATTATCATATGATCTCACTTATATGTGGATTTAAGAAACAAAACAGAGGATCATAGGGGAAGGGAGGGGAAATAAAACAAGAAATCAGAGAGGGAGACAAACCATTAGAGACTCTTAACCACAGGAAACAAACTGGGGGTTGCTGGAGGGGAGGGGAGTGAGGGATGGGGTAACTGGGGTCATGGACATTAAGGAGGGCATGTGATGTAATGAGCACTGAGTATCATATGAGACTAATGAATCACTGAACTCTACCTCTGAAACTAATAATATACTACATGTTAATTAAATTTAAATTAAAGAAGAATAAAATGGGAAAAAAATAAACACCTATCAGAATGGTTAAAATAAAAAAATAGCAATGGTGCCAAATGCTGACAAGCATGTGAAGAAACTGAGTCACTCACCCATTACTGATGGGAATATAAAAGAGCACAGCCACTCTGGAAACAATTTGACAGTTTCTGAAGAAACTAGGCATTTAGTTTTCTTACAAAATTAAACAGTTTTCTTTTAAAACTAAACTATTACAAAATTTAGCAATTGTACCCTTGGGCATTTATCCCAGAGAAATGAAGGACATTATACAAAAGCTGGTATTCAAATGTTTATAGCAGCTTCACTCATAATAACCAAAAACTGGGAAAAACATGTCCTTCAGTGGATAACCGTTTAAAAACAAAACAAGACAAAAAAAGCTCTGGTAAACCCATACCTAGGAATATTACTCAGCAATAAAAAGAAACAAGCTTATCGGTACATACAATAACCTGGATGAATCTCCGGAGAATTATGCTGAGTGGGAAGAGCCAGTTGAATGTCACATACCGTATGATTCCGTTTATATGCCTTTCCAAAGTAACAAAATTATAGAACTGGAGAACAAAGGAGTGGGTTCCAGGGATTGAAGAGGGGATGAGGGTGAGAGAGAAGTGAGCACGGCCCTAAAAGGGCAACAGGAGAGATCCTTGTGGTGATGGAATGTTCTGTATCTCAGCTGTATCAATGTCAATATCCTGGTAATAGGATTGCCTTAGAGTGTTCAAGATGTTACCTTTGGGAGAAATGAAGTATGGGGTACACAGGATCTCTCAGTATTATTTCTTACAACTGCATGTGAATCTAATTGTCTCAAAATAGAAAGTGTTTTTCATGTGTTCCCCCCAAGTTAATTAACCAATTAATTAATTTTAAAAAGATATGTATGCATTTCTTAAGATAATACATGAAAGCAGGGATGAAAACCAAACTAGTCAAAAAAACCAGCTTGTCCACCTGGTGGGCAAATTACAAGTGATTAATGGCATAGGCTCTTAAGTCAGGGAGAACTGGTTCAAAACCAATCTCTACTACCTTCTAGCTGTGACCTTAGACCAATTACATACTCAATTTTCGAATGTATAAAATATATTATCATAGCACCTATCCAGGAGGGTTGTAATAAGAATTAAATGGGAATTCACATAAAATGCTTACTATATTGAACTGAATATTAAAATCACTCAATAAATGGTGACTATTATGATTATCTTTATTGCACCCGTCTGAGATTTTACGTAAGATAAACATAGAGCTTAAAAACAACATAAGTTGAGGGGATCTGGGTGGCTCAGTTGGTTAAGCAACTGCCTTCAGCTCAGGTAATGATCCGGGAGTCCCAGGATCGAGTCCTGCATTGGGCTCCCCGCTCAGCAGGGAGTCTGCTTCTCCCTCTGACCCTACCCCCTCTCATGTGATCTCTCTCTCTCATTCTCTCTCTCAAATAAATAAATGAAATCTTTAAAAAAAAATAAGTTGATTTAGAGAACACGTCATGACTTAAAAGTTAATTTTAAGTTAACAGAACTCTTAAAATGGAAAAATGTACTTTTTGTTCAGCTCACTCTTTTTTGCTTTGTCATTTAACCAAACAGGCCCCCCCCATTCCCACCCTGGCATAGGTGACTTCAGTTATTTGGGTCATGAATTTCGGATCAGTCGTTTTGGATAGGTCTTTTCGAGCTAACTGGAATTAGGCAGACCCACTTCCCAACAGGCCAGTTTTTTTTTTTTTTTAAAGGATTTTATTTATTTATTAGAGAGAGAGAGAGAGAGAATGAGCAGGGGGAGGGTCAGAGGGAGAAGCAGGCTTCCCGCAGAGCGGGGAGCCCCCAACAGGCCAGTTTTAACACACAGGCCTGAACGAAGGTTCTGCTTCACTGGAAAGACTTAGGGGCACTGCCATTAACAACCGTAAGTTTTAAGTCTGTAGAAATCCCAAAGTGAATACTTTTATTTTTAAGAAATATATATTTAGTGTAATTTGTTAGAGAATTGTTAAAAACTCTCAACTCCAAAAAGTATCTGTTTTCACCATTAAAATCTTACCAACTTTCAGTAAGTACTCCCAATTTCCAGCTTAAGAAGTTTAAAAACATATCCAACAGTTTGGGCACATCATGGAAAACATCTCCCCACCCTCACAGAATTATTCTAACACCAAAGCACACAGGGACTATATCCCAGAGCAACACGAAGAAGCTCAAATCCAGTATACTGATTAATATTTATTTTCATTACAATTCTCACTTGAATTTCTTTAGAACCAACAAACATTGCTTTATCCCTATAGAGCCTTAGAAAAGATACGCTATAGGATATGCTTATTCATTTTCTCTGGTTGCCTACCTCAAGAACATTTAATCTAAGATCTCCAGGAATCTTTAATAACCCTTTCTAGAATAGTGTATGCTATCCCATGGCCCTCAGTGAATTACTGCATTTCCACTATGTGTTTTGTGTATCTCTGCATCAGTGTCTAAAGAATGTATGACTTAAGGACAGGCTTCAGATCCCAGATCTCTTTGTTGGACGTTGAGAAGGGTGACCAGCATAAACCAATGATATTCTACGAGGCCTGGTGTCATTCAAAACCCAAGTAGACCTTCATTCCTCTAAAACACTCTATTATACATAACCCTTTAGAGAAAGCAACACAATAGCAAAGAACTGAATGATGTTTCTTTAAGGCTATGTGAGCTATGACAGACAGCCAAGCTAAGAAGTGACTCTCAATGGAATATATTCTGATTCATGCTAAGCCTTCTCAAATTTTCTACATCTTGGTTTCTCTGTTCAAAAATTGAAGATAGTTAACACTAATCCCCAGACTACATTCAAAAAAAACTAAAAGTCAAATAAATACACATTGTAAATAAAAGGACCAATCGAAAGCATACCCTCTCAAATAATAGTAAGAGAAAAGTTCATTTCTTTTGTTGACAACGAGTAAAGTAAGTGCTATACCTGAGAAGATCTACAAAATCCCAAAACGGAGAAGCACTTCCCCTCCGATTTATATTTCATGTGTTCCTCATCCACTTTAGAGAAAGGAACGATATCACTTCCATAGCGGAACCCTAGAGAACAAGAGAAGAGCATTTGTTAATCATACGGGGCCTCATTTTCTACAAGCTGAAATTACCCCTACGCATACATTAACAATACACGCAGACTCCAGATCAAGCCTCTATATACTATTCCCTGGAATCAAATTACTGCCCCTTGTGATCAGTGGGGAAAAAGCAGCAGCAGATACACAAACAACATACACAGTATAGAGGCGATTAAAATCTAATTACATTTTTTAAGCAGCATCTTCTGCAATCTAGTTACCTTAATGATTATCTAGCCTAGAAGAAAGAATGTAGCAAATGTAATGTACCAGTTATCCTCCAAAGATAAACTGTAGTTGACTAAAGTATAAGTGTGATTTGTAAACATAATAACAAGAACACATTTATTCAGAAACCTGGAGACCCACAGAGAAAAATGCCCAAAGGAAATTTTCAGAATAAAATGTTCTCCAAAATGCATGCTGGAGACATACAAATGCCTAATGGGAGAAGCCAAAACTCTTCTATTTAGGAACATTCAATTGATAAGTTGGCTATTTTTCTGCATTTAAACCTACTTCATTTCTGGGATTATATTATCTGTTTTTTTCTTCTTAATTACTTTGGTTATTCATACAAATACAGGCCCTCGGTTTCTTAAAAATAACTCCAGTCCTGTTCCAGGGCCTCTGTTCTATGGAAAGTCATGCCCTTTCAATATACAGTCTCCTGTATTTGGTGGGAAGAACGATCATCAAATTCCAAGGATTCTGGCCTTGGGTAAATGGAAAGGAAAAGCACGCGCAACTTTACTCCAAGACACAAAGAAACTTGTACGTTTGGGGTAGATTCTGTGATCCAGTTTATCTGTTCCTGTCAATCTGTTAATGCCATGCATTTAATTAAAAAGAAATATATTTGTATTTTCATGTATGTCTTTTAAAAAAGCTGGTGATGAAAACAAAAACTCCAGCAAAAAATTATCAGGGAGGGGCGCCTGGCTGGCTTAGTTGGCTAAGCAGCTGCCTTTGGCCCAGGTCATAATCCCAGGATCCTGGGATCAAGCCCCACCTCGGGCTCCTTGCTCGGCAGGGAGCCTGCTTCTCCCTCTGCCTCCAGCTCCCCCTGCTTGTACTCTCTCCCTCTCGCTCTCTGTCAAATAAATAAATAAAATCTTTAGGGCGCCTGGGTGGCTCAGTTGGTTAAGCGACTGCCTTCGGCTCAGGTCATGATCCTGGAGTCCCAGGATCGAGTCCCGCATCGGGCTTCCTGCTTAGCAGGGAGTCTGCTTCTCCCTCTGACCCTCTTCCCTCTCGTGCTCTCTATCTCTCATTCTCTCTCTCTCTCAAATAAATAAATAAAAAATCTTAAAAATAAATAAATAAATAAATAAATAAATAAAATCTTTAAAAAAAAATTATCAGGGAAAAGTATGGCACATGACTAAGAGTGGTAACTAAACCAAATGTTCTTCCTAACTCTTCTCTGTCATCAGACATCTTGAATTTTTTAACTTGAAAATTCTAATTGAAACTGCCTTGTTTTCTGGTTCATCTACTGAAAGAGAAAATTAGTATCTAAATTTTGTACATGGCAAAAAGCACAGAATAGACTGCAACATATAACCGTATTCCTTGGCACACATATGTCTGCTAGGGCCTCCGTCTGCATATTAGGGGGCAGAGAGTGGAGTACAGGTGAAGGAAGTATGTGGGTAGCTGCACCAAGGTATAAGACAAAAAAGCGCCTCTGTGTTCTCTGAACTCAATGTTTAACTCTTCCCTCTCCATTATTGCTCCAGCAATAAATGTCTTTTTTGCCTAAAATAAACAGAGCTGGTTTGTTTTGTTTTGTTTTTGCTTGCAACCAAAAGAACTGGCATCTTATCTCCGTCATATTAATCTTAACACATAGCCTCAATGACACTCTGCTCCTCAAAACTAGAAATGGCTCCAGGTTGCTTTCAAGATTAAGCATCAACTCTTCAGCCTGTCATTCAAAGTCGTTCCTAATTCAGAATGGTCTGTAGAAACAAAGACTCTGAAGTAGGGCAGTCCTGGGTTCGAGTTCTGCCAGTTGCTAACTGTACGACTTTGAATACGTGAATGAGTGTCTTTCAGCCTCAATTCTCTCATCTGTAAAATGGAAACAAGAGTGGGATGCCTGTTTCATGAGGCTGTTTTGATGATTAGAAGGGAAAATTCAGGTCATCTATGGGATACTGTTCCCAAGTACTAAACTGTGTACGCCCGACACACCGGCCCAACTACCTGCTGTCACTGAGAAGCTCTCTACTTTCCTGGTCTTACACGTTTAATCATGCTCTTCTTTCTTTCAGTCATTATAGAAGGATCATATGATTAGTAACTGATGGAGCTAAGATTCTAACCCAGATCTGACTCCAAAACTCACCTTCTTGACTACACTACAATACAGAATTGAATTAAAGAATTAGTAGGGATTGCAGGATACTAATTACATTTTCTACTCATAATCGACCAAGAGAAAGGAAGGAATCGCAACCACCATCGCCTTAACCAGTCTCCCCCGCACCCACATACAAATATACACAAACATCGAGATTTAGTGCCACAGACAAAAGGCATTTTTTTTCAAGGCTTGCAAATTAAAATTATACCGGGTAGCACAAAGCCTGACAATGAATTTATCTAAAGACTCTAGTTTCTATCTTAACCATCTTGATATCTTGTAATTTCAGCTCTTCAAAATTCAGACACTCTCAGCTAATTTGTAAGCCCTCTGGATAGAGTTGCCCTCTAGACACACTACACAGATCAAATGGGTATCACACATGAAGTACAACTGTAAACATCCTAGTGAACATAAAGCCATATAATGGACACAAATGTGTCTAATCCCCTAAATTACCCTAAGGGAGCAGAGCTGGCAGGATTCCTAAGACCTGAAATAGGCACTCAGAAGAATAATCACCATGGAAGTAAGATGTGAAACAGAGTAAACAAAGAAACCTGCTTCAGCCACATTAACAGAAGTATTCTCTTAGCTAGTATGTTTCAAACTTTAAAATAAAACCAAGGATTAAGTCCTGTCACTGGAGGACATGTCAAACTCAGATGGAGTACCCAAGTAGATCCTGCCTCGGACCTGACAGATGAGCTCAATTTAGGACCTAGCGCCTCATGGTCCCTCCCATGGTCATGTCTCCAGAACTCAGAAAAACATCTGCCAACACTACCAGTACAAACCCGAGTCTGCCTCCCACCACCCGGAAGCAGCTCTCTCACGGGCGCACCTTGAATAGTGTCTTCCTTCGGGACCTCGGTTTCATTGTCGTCATTTAAGCAGTAAACGGTTTCTTTCTGTAGATCTTCTTTCTTGAGGGTTCTGGCGTCCACAACTGTCCAAGACTTTTTAACTCTCTCCTGTATAATCTTAATTCCAAAAAGAAAGGGAAAACAAGGAAAGCCAGGATTCTAATAAACAAAAAATGAAAACCCCATATATTCTCTGCTTTATAGGAAAAAAATCTGTAATAATTACTCTAGCTAAACTCTTCTGTTTGCTCTTGTCCAGTGAAATTTTCACTTATTTCATAACTCCTGCTGCATTTCACTTTTTCCCCGAAGGTAATCCACAGATAAATATTCATATTTGTATATACACAAGCACTTTCTATACAAAACCTTCAGACTCATAAAATGGGACCACACATTTTTACTACAGTTTTCCAATAGAGAAGAAAGGGAGAGCCATCTATCAGGGGCCAGAACTCAATAAGGAAATCCAAAAAGAAAACTAGAAAAAAAGAAGAGGAGGGATGCCTCGGTGGTTCAGTCAGTTAAGCGTCTGCCTTCAGCTCAGGTCATGATCCCAGGTTCCTGGGATCAAGTCCCACATCGGGCTCCCTGCTCAGTGGGGAGTCTGCTTCTCCCTCTGCTTGCCGCTCCCCCCTTCTTGTGCTGGCTCTCTCTCTGCCAACTAAATAAATAAAATCTTAAAAAAAAATTAAAAACCTCCTTTAAAAAAAAAAAAAAAAAGACGACTATATTCTATTCCAGGCTTGATGGCAGCTGAAATAAAGAAGTACCTCCTGGGGCGCCTGGGTGGCTCAGTTGGTTAAGCAACTGCCTTCGGCTCAGGTCATGATCCCAGGGTCCTGGGATCGAGCTCCGCATCAAGCTCCCTGCTCAGCCAGAAGCCTGCTTCTCCCTCTCCCGCTCCCCCGGCTTGTGTTCCCTCTCACGCTGTCTCTCTCTCTCTGTCAATTAAATAAATAAATAAAATCTTAAAAAAAAAAAGTACCTCCAAGGTTTTCGTGGATGTAGCATGTGTTTTAGAATTAAGTCCCTGAATATATAAATACTTGAATATATAAATACATGTTTATTTTCTATATTTAAATGTATGTATTTAGTTTATTAATTTTTTTAAGATTTTATTTATTTGAGAGAGAGAGAATGAGAGAGGAGAGAGAGCACAAGAGGGGGGAGGGTCAGAGGGAGAAGCAGACTCCCTGCTGAGCAGGGAGCCTGATGTGGGACTCGATCCCGGGACTCCAGGATCATGACCCGAGCCGAAGGCAGTCGCCCAACCAACTGAGCCACCCAGGTGCCCTAGTTTATTCATTTAAAGAAAACAGGCAAGAAGGGTCACATGGAGGCATAGGTCACAGGCTCCTACTCAAACTGCAATTTCATCAAATAATTACCAAAAGCAATTTATTTTTGAAAGTGTGCTATTATGTACAAACATACATAGACTACAAAAGTCAATTTCACAGTCACAAGTCAATAGTTTTTGATAGTTCACAGATGCTGTTACCACCAGATTGTTAACTGAACTGGGTGAGACTGAGTTTTAAAAACTCTGGACGTCTTTAGTATATATCTATATTTCTGCTATGATACTACAGTGATAGGACTTCATGCATTCCATTTTCTCTCTTTCAAAAAAGAAAAAAAAAGGGAGAGAAGGGAATCAACCTGGATTACAGATGATTCTTAAAACTTTCTCTCCTAATATGCCTTTTATATAAAAAAGCTAAATAGAATAAGATGAACAGGGAGAGCAGTTAGAGAAGCAATAATTATGGTACTGAATAACCCACAAATGAATTGTCAATTCCTTATATAAGCATATTTGCCTGCCTGGTGCATTGCTTTATTTTTTTTTTTAATTTTTATTTATGGGGCGCCTGGGTGGCTCAGTCGGTTGTGCATCTACCTTCAGCTCAGGTCATGGTCTCAGGTATCAAGCCCCACATCGGACTCTGCTCGGTGGGGAGTCTGCTTCTCCCTCTCCCTCTGCCTGCCACTCTGTCATTTGACAGAGAGAGAGAGAGCACAAGCAGGGGAGCAGGAGGAGAAGCAGGCTCCCCGCTGAGCAGGAAGCCTGATGTGGGGCTCGATCCCACTGGGATCATGACCTGAGCCGAAGGCAGATGCCCAACCAATTGAGCCACCCAGGCGCCCCTGGTGCACTGCTTTAAAAAATATGTGTGGGGGGCACCTGGCCGGCTCAGTTGGTAGAGCATGCAACTCTTGATCTCAGAGCTGTGAGTTTGAACCCCATGTTTGGTGTAGAGATTACTTAAAAATAAATTTAAAAAGTTAAAAATTAAAAATGTGTATGTACCACTTACCGATTTATAAGCCACGATCTTTATAGACAAACTGGAGCCAATGGTCAGCATGCAGGACCAAGGGATGGAACGCTTCTCAATTTTCTTGAAGACACACAGTTGTCTCAGACTCTCACTTAATAAAAAAAAATATATATATATAACTCTTACTTAATAAAATATATATATATTATACACATAATGGAAAAAAACATATATAATGAAAGCAACAATTTTAAAACATTAACTTTGCTGGGTGATGCAGTTAATTTTCTAGAATGAGAAGTGAGTTGTCATTGATCATAATGAGAGGAACAGCAAGGGACAACAGGAAAATGACAACCACAAGTTGGGAGAGAGCCAGAATACAACTGAGTTGGCTTAGGAGAAAGAAGCTGAATTACATTACAGGTGAAAGAACATCTCTATCTTCCCCTACTCAATCTTTTCTTTCAACTCAGCCCATGGTTCTTAACATTTTTTTCAAGACCAAGGACATTTTGAAGATATGATAAAAGCACAATCCTAAGAGTTTGCCCACAATTTAAAGGGTTCACCAACTCACTGAAAACTATGGACCTGGGGATAAGAACCCCTGGCTCCAGGATATCAAAGGGTAAGTACCATCCCAAAATATCACTGTTCATAACTCTACAATTTATTATTTATTTCCAATCACCTTAAATAAAAAGCACATATATGCACACAATGGAGAGCGTTAAATAAAGACTCTCCACGGGATAAAGGAATTTAGTCCACACTTAGTCTTAAGGTAAAGCAGATAGCACACAATGGAGAGAGTTAAAAAATCTCCAGGGAATAAAGGAATTTGGTCCATACTTAGTCTTAAGCTAAAGCAGATAACTAGGTTTTTTACTGGACGGAGATGGGGAATCAGGAAGTAACAAACACAATGTAGAGTGCTACTTTATTTGAACATAAATGAAGATCAATTCTATTTTTATCTGGTCCCTAATCAAACACAGCAGAGAAGACTATAGGAAACAGAATTTGTTGTAGTCACTAAGAAAGGAACCAATGACCAAACATAGTCAAAGCATATATTCCAGGGACGCCTGGGTGGCTCTGTCAGTTAAGCATCTGCCTTTGGCTCAGGTGATGGCCCCAGGGTCCTGGGATCAAGCCCCGCATCGGACTCCTTGCTCTGCGGGGAGCCTGCTTCTCCCTCTGCCTACCGCTCTCCCTGCTTGTGCTCTCTCCCTCTCCCTGATGAATAAATAAAATCTTAAAAAAAAAAAATCCAGACCATGATCAATCCCCTTGGTACAGATGAAAAATAGATCTACAAAGAAGGTAAAAAGAATTATCCTCATTATGCAAAGTTATGGACAAAAAAGGTTTCAAAAGACTCCAATTTTCAGAAATAATCTATAACAAACACAAGTCTATGGAAATAAATAAACAAACAAACAAACAAATAAAACAGAGTTTATTCCTTGGCTTTGGACTTGTTGGGGAATGAAGGGGTCTGAACCAGATCTAACCTATCCATAGGACCTCACTGGTTTGAGTCCCATCTAAAACCACTGTGAGGTCTGAATTCAGTTCCAGGAGAAATTCTAAAGACTAGCATCTAATACGTAACATCTGAGAGCAAATGGATCATTTCCACAGTTGACCTGAATCTCCCCAAGCAGAAGTCTAAATGAGGACAAGTATGGCCCAGTGCTGTCCAGTACAACTTTCTGCAATGATAAAAATGTTCTATTTCTAACCGTTCCTGTCCAAAAGGCTGCTGAGCACATGAAATGTGGCTAGTGTGACCGAGGGACTAAATTTTTAATTTTACTTAATTTTAATGAATTTAAATTTAAATAGCCATATGTGGATAATGGCTGTTGTATCAAATCAAAGTATCTTCAAATTGTGAGGATAATACACAGTAATTTGCCTCCTCGCTATGACACAGGAAAATAAACTTTTTTTAACATTAATTTGTTTGGCCTACAATTTTCATTCATGATATCATGGTAAATTTGTTAGTTTCACACCTACATTCTCACATTAGAGCAAGCCACGTCCAAATTTGAAAGAAATAAGTTAGAAACATATTTGCATATATTACAGTTAAGAACACATATTATGACAAGAAACATCACTTTACAGGATTCTTTACTGATTCCTTTTCCAACCCCAAGGGAAACCACCATTCAATTTGTAAAATTCCCATTACCTACAATTTTTCAAGGGTGATATATTTAAAAATCAGGATGTACTATTTGTATTTCTTGTAATATATTATAAATAAAAATTTTTAAATTGTGGTTGAGAAAAAAATTTGGGCATATATCACTTAACTACTCAAAAATATCTGAATTGTTGAACTTCTATTTCAATGAAGAACTTTGCTCAAAACGCCTGTATTTTGTGTATTTATTGATGAATAAGAATTAACTCATGAACATTCAGTGGTATTATCCTGCAGAACATGAAATTCCACAAGCCACACTGCACAGTTCTCCTAAGTCCGGCCCTTCAAACACATACTGTCCTGGATGCTACAGACTCCTCTCGGGTTCTTTGCTCAGAATAAGTGCATGTCCAATTCCAACCAAGAATACTAACCCAAAGAGGAGACAGTCTCTCCCATAGTCTCTAACTGAATGGTTGCAAAGGCAGTCTGCTTTATTGTTAAATGGCACTTCAGGGATTTCACATTTCTTAAATTGTTTTCCCTTTACAAAACCCATATAAAAAAGTAAATTATAAATTCTTTACGTTTTGGATGTTTTGTTCTGTTCTGTCTGAACAAACTATTTTGTGACCAAAAATTTAAAAAAAAGTCTATTACAGTTAAGTATACTGTCTCCTAAAACCTCAATCAGAGGATAAGAGGATACCACGTATTTCGGATCTGACACCACTTTTCACAATTAGGAATGTATTTTGTAGGTGAATGAAAAGAAAGGACCCAGGAAATGTGCCCCAAACTTGGCATAAAGAAGAAATCTACTATCTCGTCTTTTACGACTTGTTAAATCTTTTGCGGTATCTATACATTTCTAAACCTCATACACACTGTCCTAGAAATAAACCAGAAGTCTTGTTCCAACCACACAAACTTAAAAAAGGGGATCGGGGGTTGGTGCACTGTTTCTTCAATAAAAATCAGAACATTCATTGAAGAATGGTGGCTAATTCAAGAGGGGCTAATTAGGGATCCCCCTGATCAAAAGAGAAATTTACATGGTCACAAGTGAAAGTTGCCATCGAAGTTTTTAGTTCTTACCTGAAGGAATAAATTTCATCTAGCCCATCTTCACCTTCTAAAGACATCATCACCTTTTTCACCATCCGAATACCTTCTTTTTGCTGCTCAGTAATTCCTTTTAGAGGAAAGGAGGGTTCATGGTGGTCTGAGCTTGAGTTACCATCTCCCCTGTCCCCGGTTCCATCCTCCTTGCCAACGGGGAAAGGCAAACTATCGGGAAAAAAATCAGCAGTATTTAAGAAGACAAGCCCTGAAGCCAAAAAATAAACTGGGCTCCAATCCTATGACTGTCGCTCACTGGCTATGAGAAAATGGGCATGTCGGTCACCAGAGCTTTCTATTCCTCATCTGTCAAATGGCGCTTATCGACCTTAGTCAATATTCTATCAGTTTCAAGTGACGAAAGCCTTTTTGGCCTGCTAAAGGGGGGAACTTATTGGTTTATATAACCAAATAACTGAAAGTGCAGGGTTGCACATGGCCTCAGGACCACTGGACCCAGTCGCAAACACCTCAAGGACTACCTGACCCTCCCACTGTCTCGGTGTTGTCTCCATGTGCCTTCATGCTGGCTTCCCTCTCTGCCTGGCTGCCTCCACATCGCCTGAGTGCACTCGAGCACACACTGCCCAGCTCTACTACCAAAGAGAATGGACTGAGTATTTAATACTATATTCTAGTCTCAAATTCAAACAAGCTGGGTATCAGTGGTAGCCTGGGGACTAGAAGATGTTGGCCCTCAGTCGAGTCATGAGGTTAAAGGGTAGGAAGGGGCGCCTGGGTGGCTCAGTTGGTTGGGCGACTGCCTTCGGCTCAGGTCATGATCCTGGAGTCCCGGGATCGAGTCCCGCATCGGGCTCCCTGCTCGGCGGGGAGTCTGCTTCTCCCTCTGACCCTCCCCCGTCTCATGTGCTCTCTCTCTCTCATTCTCTCTCTCAGACAAATGAATAAAATCTTTAAATAAATAAATAAATAAATAAAGCGTAGGAAGGATTTCTTCCTAGAAAAAGGTGGGCGATGTTCTAGGCAGCCAAAAAGAATAATAATAAAAAATAAAATACACTTTAATGATCCCTCAATGTTATTATGAAGATTAAATCACAGAATGTGTACAAAATACTTAAAACTCAAATACTGTTACCTTTATTACTGTAGATCTAGAATTCCCATACAGACATCACTTAATTGCTGGAAATAGGGCAAATCAATTTTGTTCTTGTGTTCCACTCCAGTTGTTTGAAATGAGACTAAAACTAGATTGGGATTACCAGTCACGGAGATATTCAATAATCAATATACAAATTGAAAAATCAACCAACCAAACACACTTTATGGTAATATTCTATATGACTCTTTACAAATGCTTTCATGCAAACAACCTCATTTAATCCTATCTATTAGGTGGACAGAGATTTCTACCTCCATTTCCTAAAAAGCAACTGAAGCTACAGAGATGAACTAATCTGGCCAAGCCGCACAGCTAGTGAGTGACACAGCAAAGACTGTCACCTGACTGAAGGACAAAGTCCTTTCCAAGGCAGCGTATCACCTCACTGCCCCTGAAACCCAAACAGTAGACTTTTCAGTTCACTCAACATCACCTATTGGTCACCCCTATGTGGATGGTTATTTTTAAGGTAATTTCTTTACCATTTAATTTGCTATCATTAAAATAGCGCTCCCTGGGGCACCTGGGTGGCTCAGTCAGTTAAGTGTTTGCCTTCAGCTCAGGTCATGATCCCAGGGTCCTGGGATTGAGCCCCACATCGGTCTCCCCACATCGGTCTCCCTGCTCAGCTGAGAGCCTGCTTCTCCCTCTCTCTCCGCCTACTTGTGCTCTCTGTCAAATAAATAAAATCTTAAAATAAATAAATAAATAAATAAATAAATAAATAAATAAAATAGCGCTCCCTATTTAAATGTTTTCTACGTGCACTCCACATGACAGATATGCATGTCCTGTGTGACCTATCGGATAAAGAGCTGCCAGGGATCGGGGTATGGCACACAGGATCTGCACCAGGCCATTGCTGTTTCCACTACAGCAACATGGAAAAAGGGGAGAGTGACACGAAAGTCAAGAGTCAGGAAGCTATCCTGGAAAAAGAAGTCACAATAACAGTCCTTTCTACCCCAAAAAAGTGGTCACAAAAAAATGTATATATCTCAACAGCCAAAAGAAGAAACTAAAAACAAGGTCCAAGGAATGAACTTGCTCAGAACACAGTGCTTCTTGGGCCTGTTCCAACTGGAACGATCAATCATACCTGGGTACAACTAACAATTAAAACAGAAACTCCACTCTGTATGCTGGAGATTTATAGCACAGGAACAGAGCGTATTGCCCAAGAAAAAACACAACCGGAACTAAACAGGGACCTACAATAAGGCTATGTTCCTTCTTCAACACACTTTATAGTATCACTCAGACAAAAAAGCCCTTTCCAATGACACTGACAGAAGTGCAGTATGCTTCAACCATGTAAAGGCATCCTGAAATTATGAACAGGGAAGAGGAGCCAGGCAGGGCTTTTGAAGTACTGAGAAAACCTCAACTCAATAAGAAGTGTCACTTAAAAAGCACTTAATTTCTCTGAAGTACTATCTTTACAAGTATCATTTTGATGGGTTATTCTGAACTACTTTTCTATAGTTCTACAGAAAGGAGATGCCCCTCAGCAGTCTTAAGAGGTACATACATGCAAGAGAGGTTCTTAATTCCCCATAGCAGCATTTCAAAGAAGCCAAAGGCTTACCACTCTGAGCTAGAGGCTTCCTGGCACAGCTCTCAGTCTGAAAAATGAGTGTCCCCAGAAGACAAATAAGTCAACATCCTATACCATCACTCTGCTTTCACCAAAAATAGAGGACAAGCTAAAACGGGTTTCGAATGCAGCAGGATTAGTGTGGTGAAAAAACTTTCTTGTTAGGGATAGAAGATAAAGAAAGTAAATGCCTGGGGTGGGAAGGGGGGCATTCAAGTTATTGGGGAACGAGAGAGATTGTCTTGCAACGAATTGTGAAATATTTTGTGAACGTTTTTTTTTTTGAGAGAGAGAGTGTGTGTGTGTGAGCGGGGGGTGGGGGATGGGGGTGGGGGATAGGAGGAGGGGAGGGGCAGAGAGGGATCTTAAGCAGGCTCCAGGCTCAGCACAGAGCGCAGTGCAGGGCTAGATCTCATGACCCTGAGATCATGATCGGAGCCGAAATCAAGAGTCGGATGCTTAACCCACTGAGCCACCCAGGCACCCCTTCTGCCAACATTTTTGCCTGTAATCTGCACACTCCATTTCTAAATACACACAAGCAAATTACATTTTACATAAATGTGCATATCCATTAGATTTGAAAAAGACTTATAAATAAGCATTCTATGTGTTTAAAATGATTCTCACATTGACATTTCTCTCTACCCTAAAAACATCTACTGCCTGCAAAACACAGTACCCTAGAGCTGTTTAACAAAAGAAACCATCAATCTGGTAATTGTTTGTATAATGTCCTCTATGTAGGCAGAGATAAACTGAATATCCTCAAAAGATTCCTCAATTCTTTGAGTCCAAGAAGAGCCAACAAACAATCTGCTATTGAGCTAAACTCCTGTTTCACTGTGACTTTCATCCCTTTATCACCAAAACTCAAGAGTTCCTGGAATAGCAGGTACTCCAGCGAACGTCTGCTGAAGTCAGTCATCAGACATATTTCGACTCTAAGCACAAACAGAAGACTCGTGGGAACCAAGCACTCTATAAAGGGGCCCCACTCCCTGTGTTATAAGAGTATAGGACTGGTCTTCAGACATTATTCTCATGGTCTTACAAGAACTGCAGGGAGATGCCAAATTTCTTCAAGTTATGGATTATAACATCCAGCTGATCTTTGCTGAATGGGCTGCTGAGGTCAGTGAACACTTCAATATGCTTCTTCTCAAACTTCTTTCCTCTAAAAGAGAGTTATCACAGTTAGAAATCATTCTCTGAATTATTGCCCACAAACTCAAAAATACTTGGTCACTGAGCAGAAAGAGGCTAAGAAATGAATCTAGTTAACAAATCTAGATAGTTAACAAAGCAGTTAACAAATGTGATTACATTCTAGAATCCCATGTATCATTGATGCTTAGTTAAGTTCCTACTAACATATAATCAAATAGCTACAATCTACAAAACATATAATCAAAATTTTTGAGCATTATGGAAATATTAAATCCCAATGATGTGGTCACTGTGATTAGAAAGGATCCCTTTCCAACCTCCACTTAGGCAGAATGTAAACAAGGAACTCTCCCAGTGATGACAACATCAGCCTTGCAAGGGTTCACTTTCCAAATACCCTGGTCTGATTCCACTCACAGGGCTAGTGGCAGGATTTTACACAAATACACAGAGAAATGATAATACAAATTTAGGCAAATTTTGTGCAAATGTTCTTCCTAACAGCCAAGGGGTGGGTGGGTGTGTATATATTCAAAGACCCACATTTTAAAGGTACAGCAATTAAATAAGTAATGAAGTAGGAAGCTGTGGCCAGAGCTATGCATTTAATTTTTTAGCTTTTAAAAAAAAATTTTAAGTTTTTATTTTAATTCCAGTTAGTTAACATATGGTGTTATATTAGTTTCATGTATTTAATTTCAGTAAGATTAGGAACAATACAACTTAACATTTTTTAAAGTTCCTGGTAATTAAGTCAAAAAGGAAGGAACTTGAAATAAGCCAAACATTTATTTCTCCCAGCAAAATTCCCATCAACTATAGCCCTTTCTCTTTTTAAACTCAAAAAAAAGAAAGGGCAAACTGGACCACTGAATTCTATCAAATGTTTCCTTAGCCACACAAACATGCGGCTCGATTACAATGAATCACACTACGCACAGAATACTATGCACAGAATACATCAACATGCAATTTTTGCTGAGAGGCTCATTTCCATCTTTCCTCAGTTGAGACACTTACACAGTTTCTTGTTGAATCACATCCATGCACACAATGAGTGCATCCAGGACTTGGCTAGTTAAGGGCAGAAGATACCACTAAACAGTCCCTTTATCCCAAGAACATGCAACTTTTTTCCAGTGAGGTCCACAGGGCTTGCAACTGTGGACTCTGGACTGACTCTGTGATGATTTAAAAGTACTTGCCAAATTACCTTCTTCCAAAGTTTATTTCACTAACATATACTCACATATGCTATATACCAAAGTATATATCAAAGGATAAATAAAATAAACTCAAAGGTAATCTAACATATTCCCATTCATTGAGACAAAAATTATGATGCCATTTTACAATATCTGGAATCCATTTTTGGTGATTATAGTCTATTCTTAAAGATGAAGTGAGTTAAAATTTAGCATTTGCAACTAGGCACAGCAGCACCTCCCAGTGATCAGGGATACCATTACTGCTTAGAAAAGTAAGAGTAACCCCTTAAAATCATAGCATCTGTGGAAGAAATGAGAAATCTCAGTTTAGATGTCAGTCTGATTTTTGGCACAAAAATACCCTCCGTCCAGGAAAGCACTGAGAATACTAGTGCTATATTCTACTTATATCTTCTCTACATCCAAACATTTCTAACCATCACGACCACCAATCCCTCTGCACATATCAATACACAAATATACCCACTAGTATCTTCCCCTTATGGTGCCTCCCAACCCCTCAGTATCACTGGTAGAGAGAAAGGGCTAGTAACTGGAGGGCCCAATCCAAACTAATTAATTTCACATTAAATCCTAACATATACCACCTCAATGTCCCCAGAGCCAAAAACATCCATATACTCAGAGCTGGGACTCTAGGGAGCCTCACCAAACTAGATTATGATTCCCCAGATTAAAGGAAATTTCTTAAAGAGTCTTCTCTGGCTGAAAAAGGATACAGTCAGCTTGTTGAGAACCTGGTTGGATTTTTCTTTCAATGTCCTCCAGCAAGTCAAAATCTGGTAGCATCAGGTGTCTGTGCACTGTGATGTTCTGATACTGATCCTTACCAGCAAGGGCATTCTCAGTGCCATCTGTACCAAAAAGGACTAATGCAACTTCATCCCTGCTCTCAGCAAACACCTAGAGAAGAACGTTAAAAGGTTAAGAATCACTGAGTATCACCCGGAAGCCACTAGATACCTAACCTTCAGGGAGTAAGACAACCATAACTCCCTATGGCATCTCCCTGGGGCCACCGTCAACAACAGAACACTGGGCTAGATGGCCCACGGGACAATGACAGACAATTCCTAGGCTCTAAGACTTTCATTGAGTATAGGTCCTATCATTCATTTCAACAGAATTTAGGGGTAGGGGAGTGGAGAGTGGTAACTGCTCTTGATGACTTCCAGCCAAATCAGACTCTAATTCTCAATGAAAACTAATTATGGATAATTTGAAATTATTTTAGTCTATCTTTCTGGAATGACTATTCAAGGTTTCAATTTTCCAGAGGATTAGAAAAATAATTGCTGGTTCATGTCCTGTATCCCAGCAATTTCACTTATATGTACATACACCATAGAGAAATTCTTGCACATGTATTCAAAAAGACAAGGACAAGAACATTCACTTCAAGAGGGTTCACTTGGACACTGTTCGTAACAGGAGAGAAGCGGAAACTAACTACCCATCCACAGAATGCAAAAACACACGACAGAATATTTATAGAACAAAATATTACACCTCAATAAAAAATGAATAAATTTGTGCATGGTTATCAGTATGAATAAATCTTAAAAACATAAGGTTGAGAAAAAATAAGTTCCAGAATTATAGGTACCATATAAAAACATTACACCATTTTTTAAAGTTTCATACGATACTAAATATTATTTATGAATATGCTTACATCCAGAAGTATAAAATATGCATGGTAATGACTGAAAATTCTGAGGAAAAGAGGAAAGGAGAGAATTGGGAAGAGATACATAGGGGGCTTCAAGTTTATCTGTAATTGTGTGTGTGTGTGTGTGTCTTAGATTTTATTTATTTGAGAGAAAGTGAATGAGAGAGAGAGTGTGTGCATTCATGAGCAGGGGGAGGGGCAGAGGGAGAAGCAGACTCCCCGCTGAGCAGGGAGCCCAACATGGGGCTTGAACCCAGAACCCCAGGATCATGATCTAAGCCAAAGGCAGATGCTGAACTGACTGAGCCACCCAGGTGCCCTGAAACATTTCACAAGAAAATATAAAAACAAAAAACAGAATCTGACACAAAAGGTGGTTCTTTTCCGACCAACTTAACCTAAGCCTTTTCCATCAGTGGGAAGAACACTGCAAGGGGAGAGGGGATGGATTCTGTCATTCTTTATTGTTGTTTGGTCTGTTAAATTCCCAGTGTGCTAATAATTCCAGATACAATTCCCAGCTGCACATGGGGAGAAAAAACTCTAGCTGTTGAGGTTCAAACATGTCCAGCACACTACGGGGCAGCCCAGCTAGAATTCTATCTGTGTCCTGGACAAGACTTCATCTTAAGGCAAGGTAATCTTGCTCAACAATAAAACCTCAGCCAGGAGAGGGAAGGAAATTTTGAATGCAGCATGAGACTGGCACCAGGTGCTGTCTCCTAGCCTTCCAGATTCAGACTCCCAAGGAAGAGGCAAAGCCAAAAAGAAAAACTGGAAGCACAGCTTCTCTAAAAAAAAAAAAATCTAGGGGCATCTGGTTGGCTCAGTCAGTAGAACATGCAACTCTCCATCCCGAGGTCGTGAGTTCAAACCCCACATTGGGCAAGGAGCCTACTTTTAAAAACATAAATAAATAATAAAATAAAAAACAAAAATCTGTATATTTAGGCATAGCAGCATTACTTAAATACAAATAACACAAACTACTATAACCAGGAATGGGGTTAGAGGCATTCTCTTGACACATCAAGGACTCCAGGTCATTAGAATTTGTTAACATCTAGGATGACGGGGGTATGTCACAGTGCCTAGTGAAGAGGACAGCACCCAGAAGAAACAATGGAGGTGTCCAGGAGGGGCAGCAGCTGCCAATGAATGAGGCAGAAGTTCATGGGCTTAGGAAAAGTAGCAGTCATACCAAGTAGAAGGGACAGAAATCAACAGGGGAGTCTTATTCACCCCCACCTCCCATTCCTGCCCTATGAATGTGAGCTGGTCTTAGTGACCTGCTTGGCTCCTAAGAGCAGAAATGACTTTCTGGGATTTCTAAAGCTGGGTCATAAAAAGCCACATGCAGGTCTCTTAGAATACCCACTCTTAGAACCTTCCTTCTTAGAACTAGCCGCCCTCCTCTAAGAATCCCAAGCTACATGGAAAGACCACATGTAAAGGTTCTGATGGACAGTCCCAACTGAGCTCACAGCTGGAGTTAAGCCGGAGGCTTAACTTCTAGCCATGGGGGTGAGCCATCTTAGACATCCGACTCAGTTTAGCCTTCAGGTGATTCAGCCCAGCCAACATCTGTGTGTGCCCCTGCACAAGCGACCACAAGAAGCCCAACTGAGCTACACAGTCATCCCCTAAAACCAGGAGAGATGATTAAAAAAAAAAAGTACTTTAAGACATTAAGTTTTGGGATAATATGTTATCAGCAAAAGGTAACTGGAATAGGCACAAAGTAGTTGAAGGACTTGTTTAAGATTACCAGATTAGTAAAAGTCATGACAGAGCAAAGATTCAAACCCAGGCCACCTGGCTCTAGAGATTGTATTTGTAAACATTTTTACATTGCCTTGTTTCTGATAAAAATTATAATTTCTACTGGAGGGGCCAAAACAAAGGAAGAAAAAAAGGTCAGGCTCTAGTGGTAGTTGGACTTGCACATAAGTATATGTTAAAAAACTCCTCAGATTCCCAAAAATACTGAGGCTGGAGGCACCTGGGTGGCTCAGTTCATTAAGCATCTGACTCTTGATTTTGATTCAGGTCATGATCTCGGGGTCCTGGGATCGAGCCCCCATGCTGGGCTCCATGCTCAGTATGCAGTTGGCTTGGGATTCTCTTTCCCTCTCCCACTGCCCCTGCCTCTGCTCATGTACTCTATCTCTCTCTAACAAAAATTAAAAAAAAAAAAATAAAGTACCAAAAATACTGAGGCTGGACATCATAAGCAGGCTGGTATCTTGCATTACTAAGTGGAGACAACAAGCAGTTAAAACAAGAGTTATAAGCTCAAGACCAGTGTGAAACTTACCTGTCGCTGCACAAACATGGTCATCACCTTCTTTGCTAGTTCAAATGGGGATTCTTCACCAGGAAGCGAGTTACTCATGGCAGAGCCCACATCCATACACAGTACAACAGCTGCCTAGAAATAAAGTCCCAGAGTGAGAAAATGTTGATAATGGTCATAAAAAAAGAAAACAGGTATGGCCTATGTTTATTTCACCCACAGAACCTATACTCTAGAAGACTTAGGGAATGCAGGTCATTCCCTAAGAGGGAGAGGGAGTGTTCTACTTAGAGAATGTATATAAGACATATAAATGTTTACTACAGAGGAACTTTAAATAGTCCTAATATTTTCTGAAAGATAGAAAGCCAGGATAGGAGCATGCTCCAGGAAGCTGCTGTTCTTCGGCCTGAGCCCAAGAATAAACCCAAGGGGAGCAAACCTGAAAACAATCTATAGGCCAGAACTAAGTCCAGCGCAGCTGAGCCCAAAATACATTAAACAAACTGCAGTTGATTTTGCAGAACCACAAGCATGAGAACAGATGCTTTTTTTGTAAGGCTCTGATTTGGGGGTAGCTTGTTATGAAGCGTTTTTGTGGCAACAGGTGACTGCTACAATCTATACATACTAAAACGATATACCCCAACAATTTGAATCAGTTCATGAACTGGGGATCTAAAATGAAGACTAAGACACCAAATCTATCCTAGTAGGGGACAAAGACACATAAACAAATAATAACAGCACAATATTCCATGCCAGATGTGTGCCATGGGCACTGAGAGAGTACATGGGAGGGGCATCTACCCAAAACTGGTGGAGGGGATAAATGAGGGGTAAGGAGGCAGAAAAGGCTTCTGGATGTGATCTTTGAGTGAGTCTTAAAGAACAGGAGTCAAACATGTGAATAAGGGGAGTTATAGGTAGAGGAAACCACACAGACACCTAGTCATTAGGTAGCAATCCCATACGGACGGACTAAGGAAATAGGGGAAACAAACTAAAATAAAACAGTTACATGCAAAGTTCTATGTTTGGCATCCAGAACTCGAAAGAATATGAGTCGGTGGAGACCTGAACAAACAGCAACTCACGATTTCAGTATGGATTATAATGTGTCACCAGTATGACATGGCTACAGCACTACATTCCCCACACCTATCTCATGTTTTTAGGTCGTATCAACAGTGTGTTGAATTCAAGGACGGAAACAAAGATCTAATGGTGAAAAAAAGACTAGGTTAGCAATCTGGAGATCTGAGACTTAGTCCCACCTTTATTACCAATTAGCTCTGAGTCCTTGGGAATGTCACTTAACCTCGCTGTTAATTCTAGGCAGGAAACAGTTGTCGGACTAGATGAGATCCAAGGTCTTTTCCAGGTCAATGGTCTTTGGCAGTGAGTCTCACCTGTGCTTTGTACTAATCAGACCACATGTGACAAACTGTGCGCAGTTCTGTGCACATCTTATGAGAAAGACTAATTACAAGAGAACATGAAATATGCAGGTTAGAGAAAGATCTACAGAACATGGGTTGTGAGGAACAGTTGGAAAAAAACTAGATATTTGAGGCAGATGAGAAGATTTAGGGGAACATGATAGTTCCAACTATTTGGCAGCTGTGTTATAAAAGGACTGGTCAGAGAGAGAGATGGAATGGATCAACAGATGGAAGTTACAGGAAGATTGGTTTGAAGAAAAATAACATTAAGAAGTGACCAATAGGGCGCCTGGGTGGCTCAGTTGGTTAAGCGACTGCCTTCGGCTCGGGTCATGATCCTGGAGTCCCGGGATCGAGTCCCGAATGGGGCTCCCTGCTCGGCAGGGAGTCTGCTTCTCCCTCTGACCCTCCCCCCTCTCATGCTCTCTATCTCTCATTCTCTCTCTCAAATAAATAAATAAAATCTTTAAAAAAAAAAAAGAAGTGACCAATAAAAGAACTACTGTTTTCTGAAGCAGTGATCTCCTGACCCTAGAAGTGTTTGAAAAATCTGGGGTGCCTGGGTGGCTCAGTCAGTTAAGCATTCAACTCTTGGTCTTCGGTCAGGTCTTGATCTCAGCCTCATGAGTTCAAGCCCTACATTGGGCTCCATGCTGGGCATGGAGCCTACTTTAAAAAAAAAAGTGTTTGAAAAATCTGGATGCATTCCTATGAGAGAAGTTACAGATGATTTCTAAATTTGGTTATATCTCAGGCAACAGATGGAAAAGAAAGACTTTAAGTTTTTCCCTAGTTTACAAAGCACAGAACATAATGCACTAGTTTTTTTTTTAAGATTTTATTTATTTATTTGACAGAGAGAGACACAGCGAGAGAAGGAACACAAGCAGGGGGAGTGGGAGAGGGAGAAGCAGGTTCCCCGCCGAGCAGGGATCCCGATGCGGGGCTCGATCCCAGGACCCTGGGATCATGACCTGAGCCGA
Source organism: Callorhinus ursinus (assembly GCF_003265705.2). Classification (NCBI taxonomy): domain Eukaryota; kingdom Metazoa; phylum Chordata; class Mammalia; order Carnivora; family Otariidae; genus Callorhinus; species Callorhinus ursinus. The sequence continues at coordinate 19,697,178 of NW_027397064.1, forward strand.
AGGCAGACACTTAACAACGGAGCCACCCAGACGCCCTGAACATAATGCACTAGTATTAAGAAATTAATGGAGTAAAGACAGGACGTTTGAAAAAAGGGTGATAATAAACTACAAAATTCTTTGAAAACAATAAAATTTACACCCCATAGCTTCAATGCCCTGAGCATAAGAATCTTGAAATTAAGAGTTCCAAGATATGTCACTCCATTTATCTAATATACCAGAAAACGGTTTTAAAACTCTGTTAAACCAGAAAACTCTAAGTTAGATGATAAAGGCTTTTTGGTCCAGAAAACTTTTTTTTTTTTTTTTGTCCAGAAAACTCTAACTTAGAAGAATAAAAGTCCTTTACTAGGAATCAAGTATCCAGAAAATGGCATCAAAGGGTTTTACAATATAGGACTTCTTTCTGGAAGCAGAAGAATGGTCTGTGTGATACTTCAAGTTCCTATCCGGCAATAGTAAGAAAACCAGGAAAGGGAAACTGAGCAGCATAGCAACTCTTCATTTACACAAGGGGGTGCCTGGGTGGCTCAGTCGTTAAGTGTCTGCCTTCAGCTCGGGGGGTCGTGATCCCGGGGTCCTGGGATCAAGCCCTGCCTCGGGCTCCCTTCTCGGTGGGAGGCCTGCTTCTCCCTCTCGCACTCTCCCTGCTTGTGTTCCCTCTCTTGCTGTGTCTCTCTCTGTCAAATAAATAAATAAAATCTTAAAAAAAAAATACACAAGGAAACAATACAGGTTGTTAGAATTTTGCTGCAAGTCCACCTGCCATAAACAGCTGCTCCATTAGAGCTGCAATGTTTTCAGCAGCTGACAGAGGAACAGAAAGGTAAGTGGCATCAAATGTTCATAATCGCTTTAATCAACATTCCCCAATGGGGAGTTGTGGGGACTACGGATCAGTTGCTCAAACTCCTATCTCGCTTATCTGTATACCAGATGCCTACTAAAGGGCCTAGCCTTTGGATGTTTGGATGAACAAATAATTCTCTGGAACACACCTCTCTCTAGTGATCATCCAGAGACAACCACCACTCTCTGCCTACACTGAAAAAACCATTTTAAAAATTCATCATATTGTCTATTATTAATCTGGGACACTGAGGGTCATAGGTTCCTAGCAACACAGATGACTCTGAAACCAGGCAGCCTGGGTTCAAATCTGAATTCCACCTCTCAGGGACTGGATAACCTTGGGATAATCATTTCACTTTCTTTATGCCTCAGTTTTCCCAACTGTAAACTGGGGATAATAATTCTCACCTCATGGGCTTGTTGTGAAGATTACATGAGATAGGAATAAAGCGCTTAGATCAGTGCCTCACAGAGTAAGATTTCGATAAATGTGAAATATTAGATTATGATGGGGTAATATGACGCTTTACATTTTAAGATACATGTTTTACTGACGGTCCCTCTCTGAAGTTTTACAAATCTGTGGGTAGGTGTTTATCAAAGCGAAATTTCATTCTCCTATAGACTGTAAAAATCCAGGCTCAAAAGCAATGGAGGAGGTGAAGGAAGTAAGGGAAGAGAAGGGTGGACTAGGGTAATAAGAAAGGAGGCAGGCGGAAAGGAGAAAGTGGTGGGATGAGGAGGTGGAGAGGGTGGGAGTGCTGAGGAGGCGGAGTGAATGGGGAGTGGGCGAGGCTCAAATTCAGGTATTCGGACTCCAGATCCCCAGCGGGTCTCTCCGTATCCCTCCGGCCAGCCCTCGGGACCCAGCCGTGGCCCGCCGTGATCCCATGATTCCCGATCCGGAACCACCCTCTCCGGATTCCCTGCACCCGCAAGGCCCAAATCCACGCTCTCTACCTTATTCCCGGACCGCGCCATGTTGCCGGTGCGCGGGTGCCACGGCAGCCTCTTCCGGGCGGGAACCCCGAGCGCCGCTAGGAAGGTCCGGCGGAGTCTGAGCCAGAGTGTCGTAAAAAGAGCCGCTTCCCACAGAGCCTGGAAGAGGCGGGGAGACTGTGCGCTGACGCTCTGAGCATGCGCAGCCCCTGCGTTCCGCTCTACGAAGGGGTTTGTAGAGTTGCTCGGGTCTCTAGACCTGGATTTGGAGGAATGACTTCACGGAAAGGTTCATTTCCGTTTCCTGGTGTTGAGAGTCACCCCTGCAGCGTTTTGTGTCAGAGTTGTGGACTTCGATTTCCTTGAGTATGAATATGAATCCAGAAAGTCACATAACTTCTCTAAAATCAAAAGGGGGAGATAATGAAAGGCTTCACAGATGCGATGGCATTGGAACCAACTGCTGAAAGAACAGATAGTGGGATTGATTCCTTACTTTGCTGATAGTGGGATTGATTCCTTACTTTGCAGAGGAATGAGACATGCACAGGCCAGGAGGCATAAAACAACACCTGCTAAAGATCTCCCAATAGTTTGAAGTGTCGCTAGTTCGGAAGGAAGGAGGTGAGATTTAATTTGGAAGGCCAATCTAGGGAGATGTTCTAGAGGTGGGGGCTATCAGTCAAAATGCCTGACATGCTCACTGTTGTAGAAAGTGGTTGGGGTTTTCGAATGTAGGTAGGTGAGATCCAGAGCCCACGTCCAAGAAAGAATTCTTGAGAGGTCTTTGGTGCAAAAACGTGGATTTATTAAAGCATAGGGACAGGACCTGTGGGGGCGCCTGGGTGGCTCAGTCGTTAAGCTTCTGCCTTCGGCTCAGGTCATGATACCAGGGTCCTGGGATCCAGCCCCGCATCGGGCTCCCTGCTCCGCGGGAAGCTTGCTTCTCCCTCTCCCATTCCCTTTGCTTGTGTTCCTGCTCTCGCTGTCTCTCTCTCTCTGTGTCAAATAAATAAATAAAATCTTAAAAAAAAAAAAAAAAGCATAGGGGCAGGACCTGTGGGCAGAAAGCTGCACTGGGGTTGTGACAGGTGACTGATTATATATACTTTCAATCTGGGAGGGGATTAGGGGGTAGCGTAAGTCTCTAAGGAATTTTGGAAGCAAGGTTTCCAGGACCTTGAGAGGGCTAGCTATTGTTAGGAAAAGGTCATTTATTACTGTTTGGTAAACCCTCAGTCCTGAGACCCTTCAGATGTATTTCGGTGCTTGGGGGATGATAGCAAACATGTATCTTGGGGGGGTAGAGATAAAGGAAGTTTCCAGAGGAATTTTTATATGTTAAAGTAGACTCACAGGATCATGGGGGGTTGGGCTAAGATTGCCTTTTGCCGCTAGCAAAGTATTAACATCAAGGGGCACCTGGGTGGTTTACTCGGTTAAGGGTCTGCCTTCTACTCAGGTCAGGATCCCAGGGTCCAGGGATCGAACCCCTCAGCGGACTCCCTGCTCAGTGGGGAGTCTGCTTCTCCCTCTGCCCCTCCCTCCGCTCATGCTCATGTGCTGTCTCTCTCTCTCTCTCTCTCTCTGAAATAAATAAAATCTTAAAAAAAAAAGTATTAACATTGAGGCAGCTGAGTTCCTAGAGGAATATCATTCTGCCTGTTTCAAGGACTTGTTAATGGACTGTAAAGTAGTAGGAAATTTAATTTTTCTTTTGCCTTTATTTCCCACATCACCCACCAGCCCTTTTCAAAAGAAAATGCCCAGCTTTCTTTGAAGGAGGCAGGCCCAAGCCTAACCTTGCCCATAAACAGCTGTTTTCTATACCAAATAGCTGACAAGCTATGAGGTGATTGGACAAAGGGTCCTGCAATCTGCAAAATAGCTGCAAACCCCTGTCCAAACCGGGAAATCAAATCCAACCAGATACTCTCCCTCTTGAAAACGGACCTGGAAAAAGCAGAAACTAAAGCTGGAAAGATAAGGATGGAGGGGTCTCGAGGGAGCCAATGTTATAAATGCCCTGAAGCCATAGCGTCAGGCATTTTCAGTGTGCTCATAGAGCCTAGGAGGTTCTTCGTAATGAGAACATGCAAAAGAAATGTAGATAAAATTAAATTTCCTTACAGTTTGCAGCCCATTGACAAATACTAGAGACAGGCAGTGACATTCCTCAGGGAACTCACAATTGCCTTTATGTTAATGCTTTGCTAGGTAAAAAGCAACCTTAGCTTGATGATAGCCAGACCTCCAAGATCCTGCAAGTCTTCTTTAACGTATGAAAAATCCCTTTTAGAAACTTCCTTCGTCTTTACCCTTCCCCCCAACTTAAAAGTATATAGTCAGCTCCTCACAATCCCAGGGCAGCTCTTTCTGCCCACAGGTACTTTCCCCAGGGTTTAATAAAAACAGCATCTTGGGGCGCCTGGGTGGTTCAGTTGGTTAAACATCTGCATTCAGCTCAGGTGTGATCCCAGGGTCCTGGGATCAAGCCCTGTGTTGGGCTCCCTGCTCAGCGGGGAGTCTGCTTCTCCCTCTCCCTCTGTCTGCTGCTCCCCCTGCTTGTGCTCTCTCTGTCAAATAAGTAAGTAAAATATTTAAAAGAAAAAGAAATTTAAAAAAATCTTTTGGGGGGCAGGGGAGGAAGCGAAGGAGGGGCAGAGAGAGAGGAAGAGAATCTTAGGCAGGCTCCATGCCTAGCACAGAGCCCAACCTGGGGCTTGATCTCACCACCCTGAGATCATGACCTGAACTGAAATCAAGAATCAGTCAACCAACTGAGCCACCCAGGCACCCTAAAAACACCTTTTTGTGCCGAAAATACCTGAAGAATTCTTTCTTGACCGTTCACTCCTGGCCCACATCACATCACTTCAAGCTTTCAAGCCCAAGGAGTTCTTTTGAAACTCAAATATTAATTTTTTTAAATTCTCTCCATAAAATGTAAGAGAGAATTAGTAGTAATTCACTATGGTGAAAGAAATTTGTATGTTTCATGTTGATGATAAAAAACCTCTCCAAAAGCCTGATATACAAGGGAAGCCATTTCAGAGGTCCGGAGCCGATGGCCAACAAAGAATTCTTGAGATGTCTTTGGTGCAAAAAAAGGTGATTTTATTAAAACATCAGACAGGACCCTTGGGCAGAAAGAGCTGCTGCACCAGGGTTGAAGGGGTGACTAATTATATACTTGGGAGTTGGGGGACATAGGAAAAGGGAGGTTTTCAAAAGAACTTTGAGATGCTAAAGAAGACCTACAAGATATTGGAGGCCTTGCCACTGTCAAATTAAGCTTGTTTTTCCCTCTAGTAAAGCATCAGTAGTAAGACAGTTGGGAGCTTCCTGGAGGAATGTTATACTCTGCCTATCATAAGTCCTTGCCCATGGGCTGCAGGTTATAAGGAAATTTAATTTTATTTACATTTCCTTCTACCTTTGTTTCCCACATCACTATGGATGGGTGGGTGATGTTAGAGCTACAGGAAATTGAGTCTATGGGTCTCTGGAAGTTAGGCTATGGATAAGAATACTTTTTTCTTGTAAATTACTAAGACATTTGTGAACTAAGGGAGACTTATGTCCTGCTGGACTGTGATCTCTATCAGTTAGCCATTTGTTTTTCCTTCCCTTAGCTTTAGGGCAGCCAGGAGTGCCCGAGTAATGCCACACACAACCCACCTGGAAGTGGGGGGGAGGGGAGGTTGTGGGGTGTCACCTTGTGCTTTGTCCTCAGCCTGCCTTCTGTTCCCTCGTCAATTGTAAATAACCTTTGTTCAGACCCAAAGCCTGATTTATGGGCCACCACACATGCATTGTACATCTGCTTTGTGAATGACAAAAATTATCTTGTCCTTGAGTTATTGATCAACACTCCTATCCCTTTACAGTAAAACTAGTGATACCTGCCCGTATGCTAATCTATAATCTCAGTGAAAAAAGTACATAACCCTGTAAAAACTGTTCATTTTCCAGGGCACTTTCTTCCCTGTGAAGAGCGTGTTTCCCTGGCACCTGTTCTAACTTGGGCTCAAATAAAACTCTTTCTTACTTTTAGAGATTCTGAAAGGTTTGTTCATTTTGTGTCAACCATATCAGTGTTTTTATCTTGTATGTAGTTTCTATTTCTTTTTTTTTTTTTTTCTTCCTCTCTCTCCTTTATCTCTCTTTTCTCTCCCTCCCACCCACACCTCCTCCGGTACAGGTTTGTTTCCTGGGAGAAATAAAAGAGATTCTAGTACCTCTGCTTGTTTGCATCTCAGGGGGGAAGGAGGGAGGGCCAATTATGTTAGCCACTAGGCTTTTGCAACACTGCAAAATATAAGTCCTGGGTGGCCATCAAGGGCACAATGAAACTTTCAGGTCATCTAAACTTTAAAATTTAGAATTTTGTTTTATTGAAAATCCTGGAGAATAAAGGTTTTATTCCCTCTTGGACTTTGAAGTGATATGAAGGTGTTGCTCAATGTCAATAGCCAAGATGGCTCAGGAATAGCAGTATCATCATAGTGGATCAGATATGGTTTACCCAGCTCAGTGTATTATGGCTGCAAAGCCATCAGAAAGCGCAGTCCTCCTTGATGCTCACCATAAAGATTAGGTAACTATGAGCTAACAGAATGTTCATAGATGGTATTAATTCTCTAGGTATTGCTGACAGCAAAGATGAGATTGCTTTAGATCTCTTTGGTTAAGTCTTCCTGCCTCTAGTCTAGGCTTTTACATAACTTACTAGAGCCCTTGTGAAATGATTTCAGTTTCTTCCACTAGGTTGTGAGCCTAACTAGGCTGAAGGCCATGTCCACTTCATCTCAGTATCCCTTGGGCCCCACCCTCACCCCATCCTCCTCCATTCCACCACAGCCACCATACCCTAGTCCTAATCATGATTATTTTTGGCCTTTGCCATTGGTTTCCCTAATCCCAGAAAAATGTGACAAATGCAGTTGCAACTTCCTCATGTAGGCTTAGCTAAATATGTGATCTGTGGAAAACAGTCCACCTAAATGGAATCCCCATAAATTAGTGGTACGTGGAAAGAGTCAAGACATAAGGATCCATATTAAGCTCATTATACATATATAGGACAGCCATCATGCTCATCCTTTTTCTGGAAATGGTAGCATTCAAAGCAATTTTGGAGAAATTCAAAGACCATGTGAACAAAATTAATTTGATTTTATTTTTATTGTCTTTATCTTCATTTCAATTGTTTACATTTCTGCAAAAGCACCAGAGAGCACCAAGTTTACTTTCAAAAATGCTGGGCAGAGTTTTGTTTTGTGTGAAACTAATACTAGTTTTTGTTGTTGTTGTTTTTAAAGGGGGTTCTTCTGAAAGTGGCGTTCACCATACTTTAAGCAAATGTCCTTGGCCTTCTGTGGGAGAGCACTACTGACCCATCTGGTTTGATTCACAGCAGTTCTTAACAGATTCTTCCTGAGACATGAACAAGAAATGGGCACCAGCTGTTCTTGCAAGGACCCAAACCTCCAAAATCTGCTTGATCTCTTGGGATTCAATTTCTTGACATGAGAAAGACACCCTCAGGAAGAAATTTATAAAGAAAAAAAAAAGGTCAGGGCGCCTGGGTGGCTCAGTTGGTTAAGCGACTGCCTTCGGCTTGGGTCATGATCCTGGAGTCCCGGGATCGGGTCCCGCTTCGGGCTCCCTGCTCGGCAGGGAGTCTGCTTCTCCCTCTGACCCTCTCCCCTCTCATGCTCTCTCTCTATCTCATTCTCTCTCTCAAATAAATAAATAAAATCTTTAAAAAAAAAAAAAGAAAAAAAAGGTCAGATTCTATTAACCTGGATTCATCTGGTATACGCCCCCTAGTGGCCAGGAAGACACAATTTCACAGCACAGACAAGATACTGTTCCTTAAACTCCAGTAAGGTCCTAGTGGGTGAGGCTGTGAGGTCTTGCCAAACAACAGAAAGCTAACCCTGTGTTCTATGTGCTTAGGGCTACTGATCCCTGGTGGGGGTTGTTTGCAATCCCTCCCTACACAGTCTTTAATACGTAGATTAGATTAAATATCACTACCCAATCCTGCCTTCACTACCAGGAAAAAAGTTACGCTACTAATTGTATTCAGCTCTTCACTCTTCCGTTTCTAAAAACCCTGAAACCACATGACATTACAGACTAATTGCAAAGTACATGAACTGCTAATATCTATTTATAGCATATACATAGTATATGTAACTAGTATCTATGTATAAATTCTCTGTGTAACATTTGGTCCTAAATAAATAAATAAATAAAATTGTATTAGCAGTTTGGGATCTGAATATATTTAAATAATTACCATGAATGAAGCTGAGATTCTTTTATGCCTACCAAAATAGCCATGTTTCTCTTTTTGCTTAAATTAGCAGAACCCAAATATTTAACCTAGACTATTGCTACCTAACCAAAAGACTACATTTCCCAGCCTCTTTTCCTTGTGAGGTCATGTGACAAAGGCCTAGCCAATGAAATACAGGAAGTGTTGAGTGAGACTTCTGGGAAGTCTCCTTAAACAGGGAAGAGGTGCACTTCCTCTATTCTGCAAGAACCGTGGATGTGATGGCTGGAGATGTAGTCAGCACTGAGGATAAGGACAAAGAAGGCTATATCCTACTAATGGTAGGGGAATAAAGCCTGGGGTTTGGATGACTCCATCAGGTCCCCTGATGGTCTGCCTCTGGACTTCTTCTGTACAAGAAAGAAAGAAACTTCTATCTTGTTTAAGTCACTGATATTTAGGACTTGAATTATATGCCACTAAACCAAAATCTAAGTGATACACACAAATCTTTACATTCTGCTGCACTGTGGTAGCCCTGTCTCTTAAGTGTTTCTCTCCATCCTACTTACTATCTTTTTGGTGAACTTGGTCTCCCTTGAGCCTCCTTTTTCTCCAGGTCACATTTAGTCACATCCTCCCCTGGGTTCCAGGCACCAGTAACATCTTCAAGCTCCAGAACTTACACACAACTGAGCTCCCTGTCCCAGATAAATGGTCATTTTAGGACAGGTAATGAGAAGAATTCATCAGTGGATAGACTGCTTTGGCACAAATTGCTTTTCCGTTCCCTGCCCTCCTGGAACTGCCAAGATGGTAGAACAGAACAGTGTGGGCTAGAGTTTTCCAGAACTGAGAGGGGTAGGGGTTTAATTTAAAGAAACAATCTTCTGGAATTGGAAGACGATATATAGGCTCCTGGGACCAGAGAAGGACATAAGTTGTTGGACATTTAGACAGTGGAAGTTTCTGCTTCCTGGGTGGGGTCCTTGTTGGAGAGATTGCCTGAGATATTGTCAGATTCAAGCAACTCTACAATGCTATAGGGAGAACAGTCCTCCAGACCTAGCTTGCTGCAGAGCCAGCCACAGAAGCCTTTCTCCATGTCCCGGGCAGCTTGCCACCATGCTCCCCAGGACCATGAGAGCTGGACCACGGCAGCATAGAGACCCAGGGAAGAGGCCATGGCCATGATGAGCACTGGATAGAAGAGAATGAGGCAGGGGCAACATGAGATCTTGTGCCAGAAGGTCCTCTCCTCATTGTACACAAGGAAGATGTTGTACCAGGTGATAGTGCCATAGTAGAAAGAGACAACAAAAGAGAGGATAAAGACCACAGGCAGACAGACCAGCGTCCAGAGGACCACATGGGGCCCACGGTCTGCTCCCATTTGGCAGGCCTTTCTGTCTTCAGGGGTTATCTCCCTTGATGACCCTTTAGGCTTGGTCAACTCTTGCAGCTCCTTCTCCGTCAGTGTGACATGGATGTCCACCATCTGGCCCTTTTTCTTCCCTCGTGTGATGGTCCCAGTTAATGTGACATAGCGGCTGTCCAAAGGCATGTTCCATATCCCTGCAGGGCATCAAGGAGGTGACGTTAAGGTCAGAAGAGTGGACATTTCATCACAGTGTCACCACCTGAGCTAGAGGCTGAATACCACAGTTCCTGTTTTTATAGCACCCAGCACAGTCCCGGAGTCCATGACTCGGGGATGGAGTGGATGGATCTCCCTCAGGAAGCTGATTCCTGACATTACTACTCCCCCAGGGAACTCTTACTCCACACATGTGGACTCTGAAAAAATTGCAAAGCAGGTTAACTTGCTTTTCAAGTTCTCTCTCCACTTTCCTGGACCTCAAACTCGACACGATCTCTGTAATACGGAGGGGTGTGAGGAACTTTGCCATAGACTCCACTTTATAATGATCTTATTTCTAGTTTATAAGTGCATGAGTATCCATTAGTATGTGTGAAGATTGTGCTGCGTGTGTATCCTACTGATGTGCACTGCACTCCCCTTCCCTGCTCATCCCTGTCTCTCTGCTTTCCATCTGTTGCTGCACGGTGATGCTTAATCCGGACACTCGACGGCTTTGTTAGGGGCAACAGACATTCTTATACATGCATCCTTATGCCCATGGGCATAAGTTTCATGGGGTAGATACTGAGAATTTCTAGAACATAAGATATGCAGTTTGAATTTAATAAATATTGATAAATGTCCCTACAAAGCGGGTAAAACAGATCCCATTTCCACTTGAGGTATACTGACAGTACATCTATTTTCTCACATTGATGTTATCATAGTTTTCTCAATTTTTGGCCAACCTACATGTAAAGGAATATTGTAACTCACATGTAATTTGCATGTTCCTGATTATTATAAAAGTCAACTATTAGCTTCTCTATCTTATGTGTATTAAATAATTAGCAGTCTTAAAAATAACTAAATAATAAGCATAGTCTGCTTGTATTACTAATTTCTGTGTATAAATCGGTCTCTTCTATTACACTAGTTCAGAAAGGACAGAGATCTCTTCCACATCACTGCGAAGAGAACACAGTCAACGCTTCATAAATACTGCCCATTTGTTGAATGAAGACTGTAACACTGCAAAAAGAAATGTTATCAACAAGACGAAGTAGGTCAGTGAGCAAATCCCTGTCTGTCTTCTGGAGAATCCTCATTCCTTCCTGTGGCCTTAAGTAAGTGGCCCCAGAAACTTACCATCGTCTGCAGGATAGTCTAAGAAATCATCCCCCTCCTCTTCTTTAGGCTGGTCTCCACCTTCATATTCCCCGGGCTCCTCATCCAGTTTCTCATTTTCTGACCGGTATATGATGATAGATTCGGGGCGGGACTCTTTCCTCTTCTTTTTCCTGCGACCCATTGTGGATTCCCCATCCAGGGCCAAGGCAGCAGCCACAGCCTTCCTCAGAGAGCCCTGGTGGTGGGGGCTTGGGAGCTGGCCCTCGCCTTCTACTGGCGCGAGCTCTTCCATCCTGCTTCCTCACTCTAGTTACTCCTTGTGAAGAGTCTGACCTGCTTCGGCAAACTCACCATCCACACATCACAGAGCTTCTTCCTGGATGGGGCTATGCAAAGATGTTCCATCACTTGAGTTCCACAGGAAAGATAGGAAAGCAAAGCCATCAATGGAAAGGAAATAGGAGGACACCTGGGTGGCTCAGATGGTTAAGCGTGTGCCTTCAGCTCAGGTCATGCTCCCAGGGTCCTGGGATCGAGCCCCACATCGGGCTCCTTGCTCAGCGGGGAGCCCACGTCCCCCCCTCCTTCCGGCTCGTGCTCTCTCTCACTACCTCTGTCTCTCTCAAATAAATCAATAAAATATTAAAAAAAAAAAGAAAGAAAGAAAGAAAGGAAATAGGATGAGATGGAAAGGGGTCTGGGAAATGATTCTCAACTTGGCCAAAGGCTTCTCCTCCCTTTACTTCTCATAACACTGTATTTTGGGAGTGCTGTGGAAATACGCTGACAAGATTGGATTGTTGTGAATAAAACTTTGTGTTGCAATATTTTTGTCATTTATGCAAACTTACAATATTATGCAAAACCCATCAGTTTAGCTGGGAGATATTGAGTATGAGGAAGTTGCGTGAGGAAGACCTATAGATAAATGGGACTTAAGAACTATTCTCACTCCCATGAAACATGACAGTTTGCATGGCTAGGGCCAGTATTCCAGGCAACTGGCTGTCAAGTCCTGCATTACGACCATACTCAAAAGGATGAATGAAACTTTCGTTAAGCTCCCCGAAGACGGCACAATGTCACCAATCGTGTCTACCATGGTATTCTATGAATAACATGTCTCCTGGCTTCTTGTTAGCCCAAGATCCCAGAAAATTCCAGGGATCTGTCCTATCACATGTGGGGAGACCAGTGGAGAGGATGCACACTTTTCCACTCTTAAGATTCTCTCTCCTCTTTCTGTTCTCCAGGTGAAGAGAGGTGGGGAGAGAGGAGAGTCTACATAACATTTTTTAAAGACGTGATTGGCCTGTGTTTTGGGTGCATTGAACCATTAAGAGGAGAGAAATGCTTTCAGTGCTGCTACTGAGGAGGGGAAAATTAGCAAATACCCAGCTAGTCATATTTAGGCAGCTAGTTGCTCGGATGCTTTCTATTTTTATTTTTAAAAAGATTTTATTTGTAAGGAATCTCCACACCCAAATGGGACTCAAACTCACAACCCTGAGATCAAGAGTCTCATGCTCCACCAGCAGAGCCTGCCAGGTACCCTGCTCATATGCTTTTTTTTTTTTTTTAAAGATTTTATTTATTCATGAGAGACAGAGGGGGAGAGAGAGAGAGAGAGAGAGAGAGAGAGAAGGGGAGGGAGAAGCAGGCTCCCAAGGAGCAGGGAGCCGGATGCGGGACTCGATCCTAGGACCCTGGGATCATGACCTGAGCCGAAGGCAGACACTTAACCATCTGAGCCACCCAGGCGCCCCTCATATGCTTTTTTAAACAACAACAACAACAAACAAAAACAAAAACTCAAAAGTATGTTATTATGGACAGTTTCAAACATACTAAATGGAGAACATTTTTATTATGGAAAGAGGCAAACCTGTACAAAAGACAGAGAACAATTTTAAGGACCCCTCATTGTCCCTATCACCCAGTTTCAACAATAATCAAAATATTCATAGCCAATTTATTTAAAGGCAAATCTCAGACACCATTTCATCTATTTCAGTATGTACCTCTTCCATATAAGGAGTCTTAAAAAAAAAAAAGACATAACCAGAGTATCATCATCACACCTCATTGTTTTTTAAAACAATTATTTAATATCATCAAATATCCGGTCAGTTCAAATTTCCTTGTTTGTTTAACAGTTTAAAGTCTATTTTCTGGAATTAGGATCTCAATAAGATCTATGCGATGCACACAGACCCTACCTATGCCTGTTTGTGTACGATAGTTTTGTCCAATAGAATTTCTGCATTGCACCTCACATGATGCTAGTACAACTGAGGAAATGCTTTTTTGAAAAAAATTGAATTCTAGCCAATTTAAAAATAGCCACACGTGCCTACTGACTACTCTATTGGACAGGTCTATATGCTCTCCCTCCAAATATTTTCCTTCCAGTTTCTTTGTTAAACAAAGTTGGTTATTTACCTTGCAGATTCACACAGCCTAGATTTTGCTGACTGCATTCCCATAGGGTGTTCCTCGGAACCATGTATTTCCTGTAAATTGGTAGCTAAATAGGCTTGATTGGATTCATGTTGGAATGTTTTGGGTTGGTTGTTTTGGCCAGACAATGTTATAGAGGGCGTTTTGTACTTGCATCTGAAGACACCTAATGCCAACTGGGCCATTTTTTTTGTGAAATTAGTAGCCATTGATAATCATTGGCTAGATCCATTAATTCATCAGGAGTTGCAAAATGGTGATATTCCAATTCTCTCATTTCTTCTTCATTTATTAGCCAGAATACTCTCATGCACTTTTAACAAACCCAAACAAACTTGGTAGAGGAGGCAAGTGGCCCTGTTATTATCCATTATTATTGGAAATAATACTGGGAAAATATCTTTCTGTAATGACTGCAGTGACAGCTTCTATTAGTATGAAAAATTTCTGACTATTTACCTAATACATTCCCCATTCACAAATAACTGTATTTACAATTGTGCATTGCTAGATTCTACTCACAGCCCTGCCACCCCAGGATCCTGGATACTGGCCACTCTCCAGTGACTCCAGGTTGCCAGCTTTCTGTTACTTTTATTCTCAATTTCCAATTCCTCATTGTCTTTCAGTGGTCTCTGAGTATTTCCTTTCTTTCAATCCCACGTGCATACTCTTTGATTTCTCCGTATCCCCAATAGTGAGGCTTCTCCTCTCATTTGTCTTAAATGGTCCTAATGTCCAGTGGGCTGGCCCAAGCAAGGGGGCAAAAATAAAACAAAAAATCTAACAAGGCTCTAAATGCCACTCGATTTGAAGCAAATCTCATGTCTTAAAATTATGCATCTTTGATATTATCATGTGACAGGGCCAACTCTATATCATATTTCTTCAAATGCCAAAACACATTCTTTTTTCCTCATCTCAGTGTTTCTAAAATTTGGATGCAACTTAATACCAACGGAATGACTTTTCACCCCAAAGGCTGAGCTACCTTCTCAGCAAGTAGCTCTGCTCCACTACCCTTTGCCCAAGTTCTTCTTCGTCATCTATAGTTGTTAATTTTCTTATATGCCTCTCCACTGGATTGCAGGTACTTAGTCTCAATCACCTTTGTGTCCTGGGCACACAGACTGGAATAAAGAAGGTGTTGACTGACAGAAGTGAATATGTCCACAGGTAGAACTGGAAGGCTATAGGAAGTCCTCACAGCCTGACTTTGCCTGGGGCAGGGGAGGCTGTTTGAAAAGAAGGAGCCTCATTATCTTCACAATCTTATGTAAGAGCCTTTAGGTGATGTGTCTAAGAACAGAAAGATCCAGAGCACAAAGGCTTTCCAAGATAAATTGAGTCAGGACTCAAGGAACTCAACCATTAGAAAGATTTGAGGAATCTGAAGAGAAGCCAGAATATGGAACTCAACCATTAGAATACTGAGTTTGCCTTAGGGAGTGTTTAATTTTGCCGTAAGGGTGTCTATAAGCTCAGACGGTACTCTCCTACCAAAGTAGCCCCAGGACAGAAGAGTAGCCATCCAGCCAGAAAGGACTAGAAAGATAGGCTGTGTGTGGCTCTCCCTAAGGTTTGAGTTTTGTTGTTAAAAATGTATGTGAATTTTGAATTATACTTTCTAAGAGTCTGTATTTAATATAAAATGTTTTCCCTGCTGCAAATCCTCTAGTAAAAATGATACTTGGTAAGTCATATCAAGGTAATTCTATGATGCAAGTGATCTCTGAACGCACCACTTTATATCTACTCTAAGGGTACAAACACCAGAGCTTGAGAGTGTGAAAATAAACCAAAGAGGTTTCATTTAAAATAGAGTCAGGAAGCCCAGGCAGGGGAGCTCTCAGGCATCTACCACTCCTTGCAGCCTGCACAACTGGCAGAAAGAGAAAGGTAAGAATTATCTTGACAGTTATCTTTTTTTTTAAGTTTTATTTATTTAAGTAATCTCTACACCCATCAGGGCCTGAACTCACAACCCCAGCATCAAGAGTCTCATGCTCTACCAGCTGAGCCAGCCAGGTACCCCTCTTGAAAATTATCTTAAGGCCATTTTTCACATAGGAATTTCATCGCCTGCTTTTATGAAAAGGAAGGATGAGTCTTCCCTGCCCCAGCAACAATCACTAACCACTGCTTGCAGCCAATGTGAACCAGCCACAGCCTCGAACTCTTTGTTTTACAATGAACTTTTGTTCAAAACAACCCTCCCCAATTTCTTCCCAAAACTTAATAAAAGCTGATCTTCCCTTTGTCTCTTTGGACTCATCTATGGTTCATCATGCATGCATGGAGTAATAATCACTGTTAATGGGCTTTTGCAAACAGAATAATGTGTGGTGTTCTAACTCTTCAGTTTTGGGTGGCTACAACAGACCGGTGTTAGATAATAGTAAGAGTTTCTGGAGCCCTAGAACAGAACACAGAAAACAGGAGTCAAGAGAAGCACTGGCGTCTCTTGGGGATGTAAAGAGAAACATGACTATCTTGTCAGCTGATGGGGTGGTGGGAGGAACAATTCTATCTGTAAGCAAGGATGGAGATGACCCTTGGAAACCCCATTAAAATCCTTTAGAGGAAGCATTAAGTATAAAGAGTTGGTGAGCTCCTGGTAATTCACCTTAGGGGTCTATTCCCTGCTTCCGGGCACAGCTATTTTTAGACAGGTATACAGCCAGTGTCTACTTACGAAATAGGTAACTGTCCCTGATTCACCTCAAAACATGATTTGAGGGGCTCCTGGGTGGCTCAGAGCCCCACGTTGGGTGTAGAGCTTACTTACAAAACAAAAACCAAACAACAACAACAACAAAACCCCCATGATTTGAGAGTACAAAATGGCCCGACAAACTTAAAGTTGGTTTGTTTGGTAGCTCTGGTAAAAGATAGCCATCAGAGCCAGTTTTGAACTTGTTCAATTGATCAACAACAATTTCCCTCAATGGAGATGTTTTGGAAACCAGCCCATTAGAGTCCATCTCTCATTTCTAAAAGTCAATCAGGTCAGTAAATTTGCCTGTCAGAAGCCAGGGGCTTCCACTGATGAGTGGGCATTCAAAAGCATATTCACACAGACAGTTGTTGATCAAACAGGTTTAAAACTGCTTCTGGTGACTACTTGTTATGGCTTTAGAACAGTCTTTTCCTAAATTTGTGGGAACTTTTTTATTCTATTTGCCATGAGGCTGAAATGAGATCAGCTGTGTCTCAGAACAATCTATTGTCCTGTAACAAATTACCCCAAGTTTAGAGGTCTAAAAAAATAACCAACTATTATCCTACACAGTTCTGTCAGTAATCTAGGAGTGTCTTAGCTGGGTGGGCAGTAGTCTTCTGAGTCTGCTTCCCACCTACAGAATTTGGGAGTCCAAAGGCCTTTTTTCTTTTGGACAGTCTCTGAACTCTTTAGGTATTCTGTCAATATCATTTTCTTAAAAACTTTGTGGCTCCCCTGTGAATAGTTTTTCTGGGTCAGAAAATGTGAGAGTGCCTTAGTTGGATGTTCTGTCTCAAGGTCCCTGAAGATGGCAGGGCAGCACTCATCTGAAGGCTTGGATGGGATCAGAGGATCTGCTTCCAAGATGGCACATTTGCATGGTGCTGACTCAGTTCCTCCCTCTGCAGGCCTCTCTGTGCTGTGGGCTGTTTGAGTATCCTCACAACAGTGTCTGGTTTCCCTCAGAGTGAGCGATCTGGGAGCAGATATTTTTCTTGACCACTTCAACTGTACTTCTTTTTTTAAGTTTATTTATTTAGTTTTTGAGTAATCTCTACACCCAATGTGGGGCTCAAACTCACAACCCCAAGATCAAGAGTCATGTGCTCTTCTGACTGAGCCAGCCAGGTGCCCCTCAACTGTACTCTTGATCCTCTATCTTCTTCAGCCTTTATCTCCTCCCTTTCTAATATCTCCAACTTCTCCCCCTTTGCTGATTCCTTTCTGCCTGCCAATAAACCCAGAAGACCCCAGGTGGAAAACTAGCTTTACTTGCCACTTATTCTATCCGATGTCCTGTTTCTCTCTTTGTTTCATAACTAAGCTTCTCCATCAAATAGTCTACATCCAGTCATTATCAGTTCATCCTCTCAATGTCTTGTTCCCTTTACCATCTTTTTCTCCCTTCTCCCGAACGAACCCCTTTCTAACACACACACCACACAGACACACACCCCACATGCACACGGGTAAGTCACGTGAAAAGATAAGGAATAGGCCAGGAAATGAGCATTTATCAAGTCTTATGTGCCAGGCTGTAAGCTAAATTTTTTGTACGTTACCTCATTTGCACATCTCAACAAGCCCACTATTAAATAAAGAAGTGAGAGAACCTGAATTTAAGCCTAAAGTGCATAACTTCAAAAGCCCAGAATTTTCCCTCCAAGATTAGTGGTGGCTGCAGTAGCCAGCTGATGGGTTTTTGTTTTGTGTGGGTTTTTTTGGGTGTGGGGCTTGGTTTTGTTGTTGTTTGTTTGTTTTCGGTTTTTGCTGTTTCAACCTCATTCCTCTTTCCTTTGGTGATAGAGTCACTCTTTTCTGTGTGGAATAATACAACCTTGAAAGTTACCAGTGTGACCATAGTGACGATTTTACCATGCTTATTCTCCTTATCCATACCACAGCCCTAATTCTGCTTATTTCCAGGTCTTTCTTGAACCTTCCCTTACCTCCTTTGACTTTCTACCTTCATTCTCTTGCTACCTCAAATCCTCCTTTTGCCTCCTTTATTCCTTCGTCTGTCTCCTCCACCCATAATAGCCAGTGCTTTGGAGACTCAATTCTCAGCTGATTGCCCTCTATTCTCAGTAATACATTCTCTTCCTCCTGTTGAAATATGCAGCCTTCCTGCCTACCTCTGCAGGACACCTCTATGCCAAGAATGCCCAAATATAGATGTCAAGAATTAATGTATCATCCAGATGGATTTCCAGCAGCCTAGTAGATATTCTCCACCTAAATATCTCATCATTTCTGGCTATGCATGTTCGAACCAAACTCATCATCTTTATTTCTAGCTGACTTAACCTCTTAGTGTTAGCAAGAGGACAGGGAAAGGGGGAAGGGAAAGGAGAAAGGGATGGAGAAGGAAACCCTATAACATTTATGTTGTGCCTATTCTCATAAAAGATAACATTTGTTGACAACATCATTTGTTAGTCTCTGTGTTAATTGCTTATACATGGTTTTCCCATTTCATTACATTCTAATACTTTTTTGGACAATACTAGGTGCCAGATACTGTACAACTGTCCTAGGCACAGCAATTTTAAGAAACAGAAGGTATTGGGGCACCTGGGTGTGGCTCAGTCATTAAACATCTGCCTTCGGCTCAGGTCATGATCCCGGGGTCTTGGGATCGAGCCCCACATCGGGCTCCCTGCTCGGCGGGAAGCCTGCTTCTCCCTCTCCCACTCCCCCTGCTTGTGTTCCCTCTCTCGTTGTCTCTCTCTGTCAAATAAATAAATAAAATCATAAAAAGAAACAAATAGTATCTTACAAATGAGGACATTTGGACCTAAAATTAGTAACAACTAAAACTTATTGGATGGTTACTATGTGTCAGGTGCTGTTCTAAGGGCTTTACAGTAATCATATTGTTTAATTGTCTTTTTTTTAAGATTTTTTATTTATTTATTCATGAGAGACAGAGGGAGAGAGAGAGAGAGAGAAGCAGAGGGAGAAGCAGGCTCCCAAGGAGCAGGGAGCCCGATGTGGGACTCGATCCCAGGACCCTGGGATCATGACCTGAGCCAAAGGCAGACGCTTAACCATCTGAGCCACCCAGGCGCCCTTTTTTTTTTTTTCATCAAACCAATGAAGTAGGTACAATTATTATTACCATCTAGAGGAGCAATTTGCTCAAGGTTACGTAGTAGTGGGGCTGGGACTTACACCCAGGTTTGCTCATTTCAAAGCCCATGTTCTATTCATGGTGCCATGCTGTCTGTCAGCATTTACCCAAGATTCTATACTTAAACCCTTAGAGTTGTCTTCAATGAACCCATTTCCCATGTTAGGGATAGATTCCTATGTTTCTAATAGTAATCAATTTCTAAGTCCTGCCACTCATTCCCATGAAATCTCTTCCTTAAATGTCTTCACTTGAATTTCTACTACCCCCATTTGCCTCTAATACTACTTCCTCCAAGCTGGTTTCTCACCTTCCATTTCAGAATTCTTCCTCAAACGTGTTAAACGGTGATTAACAAAATAAAACATCATCTTTATGTTGTCCAGTAATCATCACTATCTTGTCATGACTGACTAAACTCTATCTAAAAGGGTCTGTCTGGAGTTGAGGCTCTCCCCATTCATGCCGCTGCTAGGGTTCAGGAGCAAGTTTTCCTCTTCCCCAGAACATGACTAGTCAACACACATGAAGATGGTGATGGAACCAACATTAAGTATATGTGCTGACGAGTTATGTTGGTTCCATCACCTTCTTCACTCTTCTCCACCTGTTTCAAGCCTGGCCCAAGACAGACTCACTCATTCGTGTCCCCTTCTGTGACTACTCCAGCCCACCCATCTGTCCCCACCCCAGTCCTAATGCTGCAGAAGAGTGGGGAGAATGGAATGAGTGTTCAAGTACAAAATGTGTACGATGGATTGATACCTCATAAATATTACTTTCCAATCCCTTTCTTTTGCCTTCTACTCTGTATTTCAGTAGCATTTGTCATCTGTACTATGCTCTCTCAGTGCTAATTATGCAGCATTTCATATCATCTGGTATTGAGTATGAATGGCTTCATTATTTTTCATTCATCTTCCCAGGGAGATTATACAGTTTTAGAAATCAGGACCTGTCTTCTTCTTCTTCACCTCCAATGGAAAGACCCCATGGCTAGACATGTGGCAGACACTCAATATGTCCTTGCTGACCTGATAGGACGGAGGGGAAGGGAAAGTGCCTAATCAGAAATAGGATATAAATGGGGGCACCTAGGTGGCTCAGTTGGTTGAGCATCTGACTCTTGATTCCAGCTCAGGTTGTGATCTCAAGAGTCGTGAGATCCAATTGGCTGTTGGGCTCCTGGCTCAGCGTGGAGTCTGCTTGTTCCTCTCCCTCTGCCCCTCCCCCGGCTCATGCACACTCTCTCTCTCAAATAAATAAAATCTTAAAAAAAAAAAAGAAATAGGATATAACTGTTAAGAAAGGAAGGCTTAATTATCTTCCCCATCTTCACACACTTTATTATGCTGTCAATATCTGATCTGAGAAGCAGGTTCTGAACATTTCTCCTTCCTTTTAGATTCCATAAAAGAGAGAGTAAAACAAATTTCCCCAGTTTCCAAGGTTTTAATCAGTAGAGTTAAGAGAAGAGAGAGGACTTTGCTCTTTTCTCTGGAAGTTAGGTCTCACCCACCCTCCACTTCTGCTGCCCTCTGAAAATTATTAACAAACATGATACAGCAGGACACTAACTTCAACTAATCACTAACTCCAAATTCTTGGTCATCCTAGGGGGAAAAATAGGTTTTAAAGAACATGCTTAGACTCTTATGCATAAAATAACTGGTTTTAAGCCACTCTTGAAGGAAATTCTCCAGATACTTCTTAAATTCATCCACTTTTTCCCACCTCTATGGCTATCATTCTTATCTAAGAGGATTTCCTTCCTTCCTTCCTTTCTTCCTTCCCTTCCTCCTTTCTTTCTTTCTTTCTTTTTCTTTTTCTTTCTTTCTTTCTCTTTCTTCCCCTTTTTTTCTTTCTCTCTCTCTCTTTTTAAAAGATTTTATTTGTTTATTTGAGAGAGAGAGAGAGAGAGAGAGCTCATGCCTGGTGTGCAGAGCCCGACGTAGGACTCAATGCAGGGCTGGATCCCAGGGCCCTGAGATCATGACCTGAGCCGAAATCAAGAGTGGATGCTTAACCAACTGAGCCACCCAGATACCCCAAAGTCATCCTTTCTTATGTGTGGTTCTAAAAAATTGCTCCTTGTCTTCTGGCTTCTCCTCCTGCTGTCTTCCAATCAATTCTCCACTCAGCAGTAAGAAAGATCTTTTGAAAACATAAATAAACTCATGCCGTTTTCTGCTTAAAACCTCTAGTGACTCCTCATTGTTATAAAACAAAATCCAAACTTTTTCATATGGCCCAAAGACCTACCTGATGTGGCCCCTCTCCACCCTGCCATGCTATGCAATATACCACCTCCTTCATATATACCTCCTATGCTACAACCACACTGGCTGCCTACACATTCCTCAGGAGCACTAAACGTTTTCCCACTTGAGGCCTTAAATACCGTCTGCCTTGCCTGGTCTCCACAATCTCGCTCTGTCACATGGCCATCTCCTTGGTATTTCCCAAGGCTCTGTTCATTTGTCAGCTCCTCCAAAGCTTTCCTGACACCAAACCTAAAATAGGCTCCCTGCCCTGCCTTTCATGATTATCACAACAGCCTGTTTCCTGTACAAGACTTATCAACATCTGTAATTAAGTTCTATTTTTTTTCTTTAAGATTTTATTTATTTATTTGAGAGAGTGCACAAGCAAGAGAGCACAAGCAGGGGGAGGAGCAGAGGGAGAGGGACAAGCAGACTCCCTGCTGAGCAGGGAGCCCGACATGGGGACTCGATCCTGGGACCCCAGGACCATGACCCTAGCTGAAGGCAGATGCTTAACCAACGGAGCCACCCAGGTGTCCCAAGTTCTATTTCTTATTTTGCTTGTTTATCTTCTATCTCCTCTACTCGACTCTCAGGTCTAGGAAATGCTACCATATAAGTAAGCCAACACACAGATGTCCAATAAACAAATTTTTAAGTAACTGGATTAATGATTTGGGTTGGGGGGGAAATTTGAACTGGTAGCAATTAAAGATTAGCCTGATTTTGTCAAAGACTGAGGCTGAAGGGAAGCTTAATATAGAGACATTACGGGGTGCCTGGCTGGCTCAGTGGATGGAGCGTGTGACTCTTAATCTCAGGGCTGTAAGTTCGAGCCCAACATTGGGTATAGAGAGATTACTTAAAACAATTTTTTTAATCTTAAAAAAAAGAGAGAGGCATTAAAAAGTTCCTCTATGCTTAATAAACCCTATTATGGTATAATTGTATCTATTTTCTCCTCCAATAATGGAGGGTTCTGCTGGTCACATGACTTCCTTCCTAAAGATAACATTTCCCAGCATCCTTTGCATCAGGTGTGATCATATGGTGCCCTGTGCCATTGATTTCAGAACAATCAGGGGTTTGGGTTTTTTGTTTTGTTTTTGTTTTTTTTTTAATTCCCCACTCCCCCCAGAGTTTTTTTTTTTTTAAGATTTTATTTATTTATTCATGAGAGACACAGAGAGAGAGAGGCAGAGGCAGAGGGAGAAGCAGGCTTCCCAAGGAGCAGAGAGCCCGATGTGGGACTCAATCCCAGGACCCCGGGAGCACGACCCGAGCCGAAGGTAGACGCCCAACCGTCTGAGCCACCCAGGTGCCCCAGAGTTGTTTTTTGTACCTTTACCCATATGGTCACATCTCCCTCTTCCAAGGAACCTGAACTGGGGCTGGAAGGGTAGAGTATGATCATTTTCAAGTTAACTTACTACTGTTACTATTACTACAGTGAACTGTGCCTTGCTCCTGCCTTACAGCTCTTTCAATTCTCTCATTTGTGTATCTGTCACCCAAAGGGCCACATATCACCTATCTGAGGTGGCCATACTCTTCCAATAGCATTGTGGTTTACCACCATGAGATGTCCTACGCCAGCAAGGAAATAAAATGCTTACCATTTTAACCACCGAAAATCACCATTAGCCCCTCTCAGGAAGACAGTCTCACCAATGTAAAGGTGGAAGGGAATTTGGCCCGGGCTGATGTCAGTGATTGGAGCAATGATGGAACAGCAACTTAAAACTCCCAACCTCTAGCCAGTTGCTGTGAATTGGTTATGAGTTAGACTGCATCCTGTTCCTTCATGGTCCTGTGAGCAGCATCTCCTTTGTCACTGCTCAACCTACCTGTCCTGAAAGGCTCTCACATTGAGCCTGGTTCATCATCTAGAAGCATCTGGCTTGTCTACAGAGGAAACAGTTCCTGGTAGCGAGGGTAGTGGGTTACAAGGAACTTGAGCATCTCCATATTGTTAAGAGCTGTAAAATTGGATCTTCACTCTCTGATCTTTTGTTTGTTTATAGGGAATAAGGGTGGCCCTATTCCCACTCCCGTCATACCTACATGCTAGAATAAAAACTCTACAAAGGCAAGGACAGGGGCGCCTCGGTGACTCAGTCAGTTCAGCGTCTGCCTTCAGCTCAGGTCATGATCGCAGGGGCCTGGGACGGAGCCCCGTGTTGGGCTCCCTGCTCCGCAGTCTGCTTCTCCCTTTCTCTCTCTGCCTCTCCCCCTGCTCATGCTCGCACGTGTGCTCTCTCTTGAATAAATAAATAAAATCTTAAAAAAAAAAAGGCAAGGATAGCTAACTGTACTGTCCACTGTATTGTATCCTCCATGCCTTGAACAGCACCTGGCATGTGGTATGGAATTGTTTGTGTGAGCTGGTTCAGTTCCGAACTGCTCTTACTTCAAGGTGGGGGGGTGTGCGGGGTGGCTAGATGCCTCATTGACATTCTTCTAGCACCAAGATTCAGTGAGGCTGAATGTTGGGAATCTCACAGGCCCCTGTCAGTATGAGCCAGCAGCTGTTTTGAGGCAGGAAGAAAATGAAGTTACCAGGCAGATGGGGTGGGGGAGGGGTGGGAAGCTGGGTGAGCAGCAAGAACATCCCAGAAGATGAAGGGAGTCTGTGCTAATAGGGTATGACAGAGTGGGAGTGTGGAAGGATCCTGGCCCAGGAGATGCCTTTTTCCCTGGGACAAAGGGGGCGGTGATGCAGAGTGCAGGGTAGCATTTGATTCGGCCAAAGGAACATCAACGTAGCATGGCGTGGATACCTCATGAAGTGATGACTCAACCAGGAACCAGAATTAAAATCTAGAAACAAGGAGTCTCTGTTGCCGTACCTCTAGGCTTTTGGGGTTAGCAGACTTTCAAACCCTGACTGAGGCAAGAGAGACGGGGCAAACAGCACATGCCTTTTCATTTTAAGGGATCTCTCAAAGAGACCCCAACATCTCTCTGAATCACAGAATCTCTGGACTATGAGAAAGAGCCTTGCTGACTGTTCAGACTGTAACTTCATTGCAGCCAAGGAATGGCTCTTTGTCATACTCAGCAGCCAAAACCTGCTTAAAGCCAGCCCAGTCATCTTTTCACTGGAGGACTGCAGAATCCCTCAGTCCTCAGCTGCCATACAAAGGCTACAGTAGAACCAGGCCCACACTGACCCACCCTGGCAGAGCTCTGTGAATCCACAGGTCTAGACCAGATCACAACCACATTAAATTATATCTTTGATAAAAGTATCTTTAAAAGAAACTTAGAGTGTTCTTTGCTCTCAAGAAAGCACGGAATTTTCTGGAATAAGAAAGCCCTTAGAACTGAGTCACTATTTCTCATCATGTTAAAAAAAAAAATACTTTATCACTGGACTCAAAGCTCTTATCTAGCAAATGGGAAGCAGAAGGTGGAAGAGATGTCTTCCTTTCTTTAATGAGTATAGATTGGAACCTGTCATCAACAAAAATAGATGGGCAAGTTTTCTTTCTTTCTTTCTTTCTTTCCTTTCTTTTTTTTTTTAAGAGAGAGAAAAAAGCACAGGAGGGTGGGGGGCGGTTAGGGGGAGAGGGAGAGGGAGAGAAAGAACCGCAAGCAAGCTCCGTGCCCACAACCCTGAGATCATGACCTGAGCCGAAACAGACTCAGATGCTTAACCGATTGAGCCACCCAGGTGCCCCAGGGCAAGTATTTCTTAAAGGAGATCAGAGAAGGGTAAGGTGAAGGAAGATCAGAGAGGAAGTGATGTCTGATTCCACTTTTAACAAGACCCATTTCTAATTCACTTTGTGAGTAACTAGCTGGTGGGTGGGCCCAACAAAAGAATGAAGGCATTTGTTTGCTTTTACATCATTTTAATACCTTGTAGGGGAAAATACAGTACTCTTGACAGCAGACAGAAATAGCATCTTCCCTGGATTGTTAAGACCACAGCACCACCCACATTCCCTAGATCTGCCAAATTCTTAGGCCAAGTCTCCCTAGGCCAGTCCAGGTGTAAGCTCTTTCTGGTGGGTTGACAGTATGAAGCTAGATGAACAATATGGAGGAGAATCTGAATAATAACTCACCGCTACTGGGCATCAAACTGCGGATGAGAAATTCCCCCCCATCCTCAGAATGCTTGCTTCCCTACATAAGGAATGAACTAGAAGATAGGATCTCACACACCTACATTAGCGTTCTTGCATGAAACACACACCCTCGGATTCATCAGTTTATGCAGCCCGGTTGAAATGGATTAGATCCCAAATCTGGTAAAGATAGTCTCTTCCCTTCATTCCTGGGCGGGGAAAGGGAGATGAGGTGGAGGTGGGCTCGAGTTTATTTTTAAAATCATTTATTATCTTGGTTCTGTGGATAACTGCAACTGCATCCTCCCCTCCTCCACCCTACCCCCCCCCACACACACACACCTCTCAGCGCCCAGCGTCCCTTCCAGGGGCGGAAAGGATCTGGAGGCCAGGTTTATTCCCCCTCAGCTAAGCCTGCCCCTTTCCTTCCCAGCCAGAGGCGCACCACAACTGCAGCCAGAGCATCTCCCGACGTCCGAGGCGGCGGGCGGGCGCAGTACGGCTCCCGTGCGCAGCCTCTCTTTCCCCAGATGCCCTGGAGAATTCATCTTAATTAACCATGAGAGCTATAGCACTGAGGATTTTTAGAAATCGAGCACGCTCCCGCTTTTTGTCTGCTTCCCTTCCTCCGGTCCCCACAATGGCCTCGAAATTTAAAAACAAAAACAAAACCCCAACGAACAAGGGATCTCACCTACACATGCCGGGGACAAAGTCTGGCAGAGGATCCAGACCGAGCCTAGCAGCCGCCACCGGGGAGCAGCCGTCCGCCGGGAGGATGGGAACCTGCCGCGGCGGGAGGGCGGGGCGACCGGGCGAGGCGGGGCGACGGGACGGGACGGGGCGGGGCCCCCGGCGGTCACGTGGGCGGGGCCCTTGGTCCCGAGCACCAGGAGGGCCGCAGAGATTCAGTGACCTCTGCGCTTCCCGGACTCAGGCCCTCGGCCGACATGGGCTCTTGCGGCGAGTGGAAGAGCTTCCTGGCGCCCGGATTGCTGCGGCACAAACTGGCCATCGTCACTGGCGGGGCCACGGGTATCGGAAAGGCCATCGCGACAGAGCTCCTGCAGCTGGGTACGTGAGCAGCCCCCCCTGGGTCAGGCTACCTAGATCCTAGGTCCGCAGAGACACACACCGGTGTGACCTGGGGTCGGGAGCCGGGAGGTATTAGGCAGGGCTGGGAGACGTGGACTTGCCAAGCCAAGATTCTGTACATGTGGGTGACATTGAAACCGCGGGGGAAAAGGAAGAGTTCTTTCTGAGAAATGCTGGAGACACGTTGAAAGATGAAACCACTGTTTGTAAACTAAAGGGAAGACTTAGAATCAAAGATAACGTGCTCGAGGTAGGGAACAAGGAGACCTGTGGAAACATGCTATGGAATTCTTTATAGTTGTGTTTAAAATGAATCCATCCTATGTGTATTACCTAATGAGGAAACGCGGGAAGACTTTTAATATTTTTCTCTTTATCACTGGTTTATTTAATTATATCATCATTGCCATTTCTGGTTCTGTTTTTATTAACTGACTTTTCTCCTCATTATGGGTTGTATTTACTTGCTCCTTTACATGACTGCTAGACATTTGAGTTTTACCTTGTTGGACGCTGGTTATTTTTATATTCATTTAAATATTCTTGAGCTTTGTTCTGTGTTAATTGCATCACAGAAGTTGTTACTTCCGTTATTAAGTTACTTGGAAGCAGTTTGATACTTTATATGTTAAATGTTGACCTGAAGGGCCTTTCATCTAGGGCTAATTTTGCTTCACTACTGAGACCATGCCCTTCTGAGTATTTTACCCAGTGCCCCTTCAAACAAGGTTTTGCCTGGTTGGGATACTATTTCCAGTGCTGTCTTGGCCTCCCTGGACTCCCAACTTCATCTCTTCCTGGGGGTCTGAAAGGGTTCCTCCTCCTCCCTGTGCTGGAATGATCACAGGGCTCACATTGTTTGTCTCCATTCTCTGAGATCGCTGTGCCATGCTACCCCATGTCCAGTGCCTGAAAACCATCCTGCATTATACTTTGACCAGTTTTTTAGTCCAGACCAGTTTTGGTCTGGAGGGTAAACTCAGTTACTGATGGTCCATCTTAACCAGAGGCAGAAGTCCTGATTCATTTTTTTTATGGGTACACATGAAACACTTCCTGACCTTTTTTTTTTTTTTTATTTGGACAACCAGTGAAAGCACATTTACTTATTCTTGGACTGTTTTCTTTCAGGGTGTAATGTGGTGATTGCATCTCGCAACTTTGATAGATTAAAATCTGTTGCAGATGAACTGAAGGCCAGCCTGCCCCCCACCAACCAGGCTCAGGTCACTCCCATAAAATGCAACATCCGCAAAGAAGAGGAGGTAATGCAAAAATGTCTGTATCATTTATTCATTCATTTTATTTACAGGAGTGTTCCTAAACCTGTGCTTCAGATGTTCCTATGGTGGCTGTCTTGGATGAGGTTAACTAGAAGCAGATCCCGTAAAAGAAATTCTTTTGCTAATGATTTATTGAGTGTATTACCTCCAGGGGGAGGGGATGGAAAGAAACAAGGAAGCTAAGCAAGGATGTGGTCTAAGCAAGATTACTTTTTATGCCTTTCCCCCTTTAAGTCATTTCTTTTCTCTATTTTTTAAAAATATTTTATTTTTAAGTAATCAGTCATCTCTACACCCAACATGGGGCTTGAACTCACAACCCCAAGATCAAGAGTCACATGCTGTACCAACTGAACCAGACAGGTGCCCCTTTTAAGTCATTTCTTAGTGTTAATTTTAACCTGATTTCAGTTACTGTTACTGATACCATTTACTGTGACAGACTGCAAGTTCTTTCTTCTCCTAGAGTTAGGTGTCAGTCCAAGTAGCAAGTTAGGTTATTAACTAGTTTACTTTTAACATTCTTATTTAGGTGAACAATTTGGTCAAATCCACCTTAGATACTTATGGTAAGATCAATTTTTTGGTAAACAATGGAGGAGGCCAGTTCACCTCTCCTACAGAACACATCAGTGCAAAGGGATGGCATGCTGTGATTGAGACCAACCTGACAGGCACCTTCTACATGTGCAAAGCAGGTGAGTATGATCAGTACCCCAAAAAGTCAAGATTCTTTATTTAAAGATCATAGAGAATCTTTTTTTTCTTTAAAGATTTTATTTATTGATTGATTGATTGATTTGACAGAGAGAGAGACCACATAAGCAGGGGGAATGGGAAAGGGAGAAGCAGGCTCCCCGCTGAGCAGGGAGCCTGATGCCAGACTTGATCCCAGGACCCTGAGATCATGACCTGAGGCGAAAGGAGAGACTTAACCGACTGAGCCACCTAGGTGCCCCTAGATCATAGAGAATCTTGAAAGAGAATTGTTGGGGGCTCAGAAACTCCATGTCAGCAGCACGTACTACCCTGATTTACTCGCATTCAACACAGAAATGTAAATTGTTGCATTTCTGGATAGTAATTTGACAATATTTGTAAAATATGGGTATGGTTTGATCTTATAATTTTATTTCTAGGAATTTATCATGAGAAAATTATTATGAATCTGTACAAAGATATAGCTACAAAGTTGTTCCTGAAATTAAAAAAAAAAACAACTCTCACACTTAGTTTTAAAGAAATGAATCTGTTAAATCTGTTGTAAGGGACTTTTCATTAACTTGTCAAATCTTCAGGGAGAATGCCAGACAGAGTCCACATTCTTTCTGACTAACAACTAATTAGCATACATGCATATCATTGGATTGGAAGTTATATTTCATAGGTGGTGACATTCAACTCCTGAGGTTGAGTAACTCAAGGGTTTTGTTAAAAACTATCAAAGACATTTTTATGATGAAAACCACAGAACGAGTATAATTCCAACCCAAAGGGTTTTCTCCCTAATATGGATTAGGCTTTATATTCTGAATATCTCTAAGTCAAAATTTTGCAGACATTCCCAGCTTTCAACTTTATCTAACTAGTAGTATAAAGCTTTATATTCGTTGTCGCTGGCTATTTCAGTGTAGAGACCATTGCAAAAACAGGAACTTAAATAAGATAGTTTGTTTCTCCCTCACATAAAAAGTCCAGGTAGATAGTCAGGGATAACGTGGTAGTTCCATAATCATTAAAGACTGTGATGTTGTGATTTGTAATGAGTATATATTTTGGTCTGTCTCTGGTTCCTGGTTCATAGTTTCCAAGGCTCTTGGAATTTCCTGAGCAAGAAGAGCAATGGGAGAATCTTTTGTTATAATATTTGGTCTCTTGTCTTAATTCCTGAAAAGGCTTCAGGGCCACACAGGTGAAATGGGTGTCTGTTATTCATAACAAGTCCTGTTCAACCACAACTGAGTTTATGTTAATGAGGTGACTTTTGGAAATCCTGTAAAGATGGGTGTGGGCTAGTTGGTAGGGAACCAACCTTGATGAGAGTTGGACCTCAGTCTTATCTACTGATTTCTGGGAAAAGGAGAGGGGGCTAAAAGTTGACTCAGTCACCAGTGCCAGTGATTTAATCAGTCCGAACTACATACTGAGGCCTCCATAAAAACATAAAAGTACAGGGTTGGTAAATCAGAACACTTTCACGGGACACCCTGCCAAGTCTCAAGCTCTACAGAGGCAGAAGCTTCTTTGTTCAGGACATTGCCCAGTGTATTTCTTCATCTGCCTATTGATTCATATCCCCTAACATCTTTTTTTTTTTTTTTTTAAGATTTTTATTTATTTGACAGAGAGAGACACAGCGAGAGAGGGAACACAAGCAGGGGGAGTGGGAGAGGGAGAAGCAGGCTTCCCGATGAGCAGGGAGCCCAATGCAGGGCTCGATCCCAGGACCCTGGGATCATGACCTGAGCCGAAGGCAGATGCTTAACAACTGAGCCACCCAGGCACCCCTGATTTCAGAGTTATAATATAAAGTACTATTTAACCAGAAGCAGAAAGTCTGTGTAGGGTAATTTAAATAAACTTATTTTTTTCTTTTTTTAAAGGTTTTTTTTTTTTTTTTTTGAGATATTTGATATGGCACATATTTATTTTCATTTCCAAACTTTTCTGGGCTATTCATGACCTTTTATTCTTTCAGATGAATTTTATATTTAGGTTTTTTCCTCAAAAATCCTGGTGGGGGGGGTGGGGGGATGGGTTAGCCTGGTGATGGGTATTGAGGAGGGCACGTTTTGCATGGTGCACTGGGTGTTATGAACAAACAATGAATCATGGAACACTGCATCAAAAACTAATGATGTAATATATGGTGATTAACATAACAATAAAAAAAAATCCTGGTGGGGAATTTGATTGGAATTGTGTTCAACCTATCAATAATTTGACAATATGTTGAAATATTATTTCTGCACCATGGCACATCTTTCTGTTAATGTATTCTTATTTTATATATTTTGGCAAAGTTCTGTGGTTTTCGTCATGCAAATCTTTTTTTTTTTTTTTTTTTTTTAAGTAGGCTCCATGCTGGTCATGGAGCCCAACACAGGGCTTGAACTCATGACCCTGAGATCAAGACCTGAGCCAAAATCAAGAGTCAGACGCTTAACTGACTGAGCCACCCAGGAGCCCCTCTCATATTTTTTTTACTAAGGTTATACCTAGATATTTTGGATGACTCCTTCTATTTTTTTTTTTAAGATTTTGTTTGTTTGAGAAAGACAGAAAGAGCACGAGCAGGGGGAGGGGCAGAAGGAGAGGGAGAAGCAGACTCCCCGCTGAGCAGGGAACCTGATGTGGGGCTTGATCCCAGGACCCTGGGATCATGACCTGAGCTGAAGGCAGATGCTTAACTGACTGAGCCATCCAGGCGCCCTGACTCCTGCTTTTTTAAATGGACTCTGTCCCTAATTATTTTCAGCTAGATTATTGTTGGTTTATGGAAGAATTATTTTTTCAAGTTGATTTTGTAGCTTTATCTAGTAATTTGTATCTTTATCTAACAGTTTTTGAAATTAGTCTTTCAGATGTTTTAGCTACACAATCATGTTGTCTAAAAATAAATAATGTATTTCATTGAGTCAAAGATACACTCAATGTATCTTTGGTGAAATGCACCATCATTTTATATACTACTAAGAAAGTACAAACAGTATTATTGGTATCTTAAGAAGCCACCAACTGTAAAACATATCCCAGTTTCAACAATGTGAAAATAATATGAAAGAATTGTCTTAGAGCCCCAAAATACTATATTTTATGTCTTCTTTTCCAGTGGATTTACCTCCTTTTTCTGTTATATATTATGAATTGGTAAGAAATTCACTGGAAAGCACTGGTGAGAAATTCACTGGAAAGCATTAAGTAATACTGGGAATGTGTTCTTATTTTTGTCTAAGCTTTTAATAGGAATAGGTCTTGCATTGTTCTCTGGCCTTTACATTCAAAAAATTAGATTTCTATTGAAGTGAATCTTGAGGGTACATATCTGACATTGTCTTGATTTGTATGAATAGAGTTGATGGCTAAATATCAATTGGGGCTTCGAAAAGGATAAAATACTTAAAGAATGAGGGACGGCTGGGTGGCTTAGTCAATTGAGCGTCTGATTTGATTTTGGCTCAGGTCATGAGCTCTCATGAAATCGAGTCCTGTGTAGGGTTCTGTGCAGGGTGTGGAACCTGCTTAAGAGTCTCTCTCCCTCTCCCTCTGCCCCTCTGCCCACCCCACCCCCCACCCCCACTCCTGCTCTCTCCCCATAAAAAAAAAAAAAATTGAAAAGAAAGTACTTAAAGAATTAAGTTAACAAAAGAAGGATAAGACTTGTATCTAAAAACTACAAAATATTGTGACAGAAGTGAAAGAAGATAAAAAACTAAATGGAAAAACATTCAATGTTTATGAATTGGGAGACTCAATATGGCTAAGATGGTAGTTCTTCCCAAATTGATATGTAGGTTCAATGCAGTCCCTGTTATTTTTGCAGAAATTGATAAGCAGATCCTAAAATACATGTGGAAGTGCAAAGAACTCAGCATAGCCAAAGCAGTTTGGCAAAACAGGAAAGTTGGACGACTTATACTTCTTGATTTCAAGACAACGTGGTACTGGCAGAAGGATAGATGTATAGATCTTTTGGACAAATTTGAGAGTCCAGAAATAAACCCTTATAGTTGTGATCAAACCCTTGCATTTATGATTTTTGCCAAAGGGGCCAAGGCAGTTCTATGGGGAAATGATAGTGTTTTCAGCAGATGGTATGGGGACAGTTGGATATCCACATGCAAAAAGTAAAATTGTATAACTTTTAAGAAGCAAATAAAGGACAAAATCTTTATGACCTTGGCTTAAGGATCTCAGAGTCCTGAGATACACCGCCCAGCATACCATGCACAAAGTAAAAAAAAAAATGACAAATGTGACTTAATCAAAATTAAATACTTCAAAGACAACATCCAAAAGACAACATTAAGAAAATGAAAAGATAAGCCATAGACTGGGAGAAATCACATCTGATAAAGGACTTGTATCCAGAATATAAAAAGAACTCTTATAATTCAATGTTAAGAAAACAAACCAATTAAGAAATGGGCAAAAGATTTGAATAGATATTTTACCGAAGAAGATACATGAGTGGCTAATAAGTACATCAGAAGATTCTCAGCACCATTAGTCATTAGTCATTCAGGACATGCAAATCAAAACCTCAGTGAAATATCACTTCATACCCACTAGAATGGCTATAATAAAAAAAGTCGGGCAATAATAGTATGGAGAAACTGGAACCCTCATGCTTTTCTGGTAGAAATGTAAAATAGTGGAGACACCGGAAAATAGTTTGGCAGTTTCTTAAAAAGTTAAACATACAATTACCATATGACCCAGCAGTTCCATCCCTAAGCATCTATCCAAGAGAAATAAAAACATGTCCAGGGGTGCCTGGGTGGCTCAGTCAGTTAAGTGTCTGACTTCAGCTGGTCATGATCCCAGGGTCCTGGGATTGAGCCCTGTGTTGGGCTCCCTGGGAGTCTGCTTCTCACTCTCTTCTGCCCCTCCTCCCTGCTTGTGCACTCGTTCTCTCTCTCTCTGTCTCTCTCAAATAAATATCTAAAAAAAAAATATGTCTACACAACACTTTGTATTCATCATCACCCACCAGTGGAAACAATCCAAATGTTCATCTGCTGGTTAATAGATAAATGAAATATGGCATATCTATTCACTGGAATACTATTCGGCAAGAAAAAGTTAACTATTGATACATGTTACCACATGGATGAACCTCACAAACATTATTCTAAGTAAAAGGAGCCAGACACAAAAACCCCCATATTGTGTGATTTCATTTATATGAAATGTTCAGAAAAGGCAAATTTATATAAATGGAAAGTAGATGAGGGTTTGCATGGGGATGGCTTGGGCTGCAGATGGGCACAAAGGAACATTTTGGGGGTGATGGAGTATTCTAAAACTGGATTGTGATAGTGGTTGCATGATGCTGTATATTTATTAAAAATCATTAAATTGTACACCTTAGAAAGTGGATGAGTTTCATGGTATGTCAATTATATTCAATCAGGCTTTTTATAAAAAGGAAATATAAATTAAAATTTTAAAATAGCAAGCAAGATGCTGGGACAGTGTATGAGAAGAGAGTCATGTCACTATTTCATATGATTGTCATTGGTCTGTTTCCTACAGTTTACAACTCCTGGATGAAAGAGCATGGAGGATCTATTGTCAATATTATTATCCTTACTAGAAATGGATTTCCAGGATTTGTGTAAGCATACTTAATGTATATGTATTTTTTCCTTTGTCTTTGGGTTTTGTCCTCTGAATAGGGGGGAGTAGGGTGGAGAAAATTTCATAAGTCACAATCCTTAATCCTGTAATGAGTTTCGATCTCAATATTTAGCATTGCCCTTTATTTGAACTTTAAAAATGTACGTCTAAAACATTACCATGCATAATAGGCTTTCCAGATTTACCAAGAAAATAAAACAAGAGGCCGTGTTAATTTTTTATTGTAAGTCTGTCCCAAATATTGCATGGGGCATATTTACGCTAAAATTTTTTTATTGTTGTTTATCTGAAATTCAAGTTTAACTGAATGTCCTATATTTTATCCAGTAACCCTAATCCAGATGTCACTAAACTGGTCATCATTGTCTGGAGAGATCTTTTTTGTTAACATGTGGAAATGAAACGAATTTAGATTAATTTAGATTTGAATACTGTGAATATACCTCTTCAATTTTAGACAGAACTGCTAAATTGTTACTCCATAATGGAGTTTGACATATTTGACTCTTATTCTGATTTTGGTAAATTTTTATGTTGGAAATAGATTAAAAAAAAAGTCAGTCAGTGAACTAATTTAGCCTACTGGCTCAGTAGATTCTTTAGTAATAATCTAAAAGAACAAAGAAAAACAGTGTGCCAGGAAGCTACTTGAAAACCACACGTTTAGCTGTTAAAAAGTCTGATTTACAAAAAATTCTTTTTGCTGATTTCTTTCATATCTTTTATAAGTTCTGATTCCTTCCCCTTTTTTATTAAAATTTTTTAAAAATTTTCCAACATAGAATATTTCTTCTTATGAAATAGACCTATCTTAGCATTATAAAAACAAAGCATGCTAGTTTTTACATATATATAAAACTGTATAAGGTACAAAGTTGAGTGCTCTATACCTTCTCATCCCAGAGATAACCTGTTAACCAAGTAAGACAGTGACCTGAATTCCTTTATTAGTAATATGTAATCTGTAACCTGCAGGGTGATATTTTGGCACTGCATGAATATCCTGTTTGCCATTGTGATTTTGCAAACATTGTTGATTCTTACCTGAATCACTTATTACATTAGGGTGAGAAGATGTTGATTTTTCTGGTTTCATAATTGCTTCTGTATTTATTAGCTGATATTCTTCCATAAAAAGACTTTTCTGCAAAAATTTCCTTCTTTATATATTTATTATCATTATTATTATTAAATTTTTTGGTATACCACTATTATGGACTTACAGATTTCATATTCCTCTTTTCAAGTGCATGTAATAGCTCAAACTTAATAGAGATTTGTATTGTTTCTACATTTTGCATTACAAATAATTCTGCAGTGAATAACACTGTACATATTTCATATTTGTAGAGTTGTATCTTCAGGGTAGATCCTGGAAGTGCGATTGCTAGGTGAAGGTGAAGGGTAAATGCATACTTTTAGGTATTTTCCAACCAGCAAAGTATGAGAGTACGTGTTCCCCAGAGCCTGACCCAAAATGTGTGTTGTCAACTTCTGGACAACTCCGATGGTCAAGAAATGGTATTCTCAGTGGAGCATCTTTTGATTTGTTGAAAGGCTATCTGGATATCTTGTGTGTATGTTTGAGTTGTATTGCTGTCTTGGCACATTTTTCTTAATGTTGTCTGAGGCTAGTCTATTTTTCATTACATCTGTGCAGGGGGGTTTGGTATGAGCTGCTGATCTTTTGGGTCACTGTCAATAATTATGAAGGCCGGAGCATCTGGGTGGCTCAGTCGGTTAAGCGTCTGCCTTGGGCTCAGGTCATGATCCCAGGGTCTTGGGATCGAGCCCTACATCGGGCTTGCTGCTCAGTGGAGAGCCTGTTTCTCCCTCTTCCTCTGCCTGTCGCTCTGCCTATCTGTGCTCATTCTCTATGTCTCTGTCAAATAAATAAATAAACTCTTAAAAAAAATAATTATGAGGGCAAAAGATAGGTCAAAAAAGCAACTCACGTCTCCCATGGACAGTTTGTAACTCAAATGCCATCAGTGGGTGAATGACTAAACACACTGTGGTATATCTATATAACAGACTACTACTTGGAAATAAGACATAATGAATTATTAACTCATGTAACAACATGGATGAATCTCAAAGTAATTATTCTGAGTGAAAAAGGCCTGATGAATAAGAGCGTATATTGTATGATTTTATGTGTTTAAGTTGTAGACGCATTGAAAACATTGGTTAGTGCTATATTCACTGAAGAGTTGTGCATCCTTCTGCCTCCTGTTTATAAATTAGAGGAAGAAAATGAAGCAGTGTGACAGCCTTCAAGACAGTTTATCACTCATAATCTGTTCCTGCACAGATTGTAAGAGATTTTAAATCATGTCTGATACAGAAATAAGGCCTTAGTACTTAAGGAAATTGGTCATTGAAAGAACAGTTGTGAGACTTGTCATGGAAATGGTAACATATAATCTCAGTCAACTCACAGTTCAAATGTCAGTCCTTCTGGGCTTTTCCTTTAGAAGAAGAGTGACTGGAACAGCACTTCATGTGACCTAGTCATCAACCCAAAGCTGGATTGTCTAGCATCTATTCTGTTCCGATGGGAACCACTTTCCCTTTCTGGAAAGGGAGTCTTTACAAACCCCGTTGGTCCATTCAGGCTTCTCATCCACCTGGACCATCCAGGAATGCCCTTCAGAACAAAGTACTAGATAAGCTGTAAGTCTCTGGATTTGGATGAACTCTTTGCTTTTTTCTTCACAAATGTCACAGTTTTTTGGGGGGTGGTTATTATATTGTTGTTATTGTTGTTTTTTATCCTCAGAGATCAGCTGATTAGGATATGCTGTTTTGGGATCCAGAGGAACTTCTTTCAGTTCTCGAATAACTTTATACAGAGCTGAATACCATGGAGGAAGACTGCATCCTTCTTTCCTTAACTGGAAAGGATGGAGAGCAGGGGCCTCAGGCTCTCACACCTGTTGCAGATGCTCTTGACCTTCACCAGCAATTTCACTTCTGACATCACACCCTTCTCCGTCACCTTCTCTGGTAGATCTTTGAGTATGGAAATGTAGTCTGAACATGCTGTTATGTTTGCATTAAGTTTCTGCTGAATGTCCTTCTCTTCAGCTGTGAAGCTTGAGAAAACTATGTAGGGGAGGAAAAAGAATTTTCCCTCTACCCTTCTGAGCTCTTAGTTGAGACCCGTGTAATAAAAGAAGTTAACAAGACCATAACAGACAACTTTATTCATATGTATACATCATGTATATGTGGGAGAAACCCAGGGGAAAATAAGTAGCTTCCCTGAGTGGCTTAGAACTCAGACTGAACCACTATCTTAGTAAGGAAAGGGAGGAGAGATGGAGGCCTCATAGAAGAGAGTAAATGATTTTTAGGAAAGATGCATGGGCCCCTTGGAAGAATAGATGGGAAGTATGGTAGTTTGTGACAGAGTGTTTCTGGGTTGTGGTGTCAACTTCTAGTCTTTATACTTGTGACCAGAGGCAATCTTCCCTGGTTGATGAAACCCTTGGGGAGGGGATTTATGGTAATTGAGTTCCTTTTGGTGGAACCCAGTCTATCTTTAGGCAGATAAGGGGAGTTCAGAGAAAGCTTCTCCCTGCATTTGCTATTTTCAAGTGTATACAGCTCAAAATAGTATATCAAAACAGCATATTTTGGGTGGCATGTCCTGAGCTCCTACTATCATATTTTGGAGTGGCATATTCTGTTGCTCTTCATCTGCCTCTTGCTCATGTTCAACAAATTGGTCCAGATGCCGAAATTCAGTAATTTCTGTCTCTGGTTTTCCACTGCTGTCTCTCAGTTCTAGTGGCTTTCTCTCTTGGGTGGTTACCAGTTTCTGAACGTCTGCCACTTGCTTCTTCAGGGGCTCAACATACTGCTGAGCCTTTTCCTATGATGAGAGGCAGGACCTCATGTGGTGGCCCTGGTGATCAGGGCACTGAGTGCAAGGGGACAAACACCTCTAGGTCCTCCTCACAGAAAAGGGTCAGGGCTTGATTGTGCTTCTACATAAGCATGTCTGTTCCTGCCCCTTCCTCTTGCTCCTTGTGTTGTGGAGAAGCCTGGCAATTTCCATTATCCTTCCCAGCTGAATGTTGCTTTGGGACCCCTCTTAGCATTGGTGGCAGTAGGCAGGGCAAGGGAACGTGTCCTGTAGATCAACCCAGGACTGCTGGATGCAGTAGCAACAGAAGTTGTGGCCACATCTGATGGTGATGGAGTTACTTGGGTAATTCTGACAAAATAGTTGGCTTCTGCCTGGAGTCCCACCAGGGTTGCTGCAGCCAACACTGGGACAGAGATGGGTTTTCTTTAAGAAGGTTGGACTCTGTAGGTCTTCTCTAGTGAGTGGTGGATATGACCCCAGATCGCACATACTTGGTGCCAACGACCTTATAATTAGAAATTCTAAGCCACAGTGTATCTGTACCTTGTGCATAAGACCCCCTCTAGATGCAGACCTAACTATTTTGAACTTATCTGGAAATGTATTAAAATTTACTTCAACTTTGGTGTGTCTAGAAATTCTATTGATACTATTTTTAGCCCAATATATAAATTTCTTATCTTTTATCATCTAAAATTGATTTAAAAAATAACCACACTTATAACCCTCAAAATTACCAACTTCTTACTTTTTCTACATAATAAAAGATCTTCAAAATATTTCTCTTATGGTCATGGTGTTTGGAGGGTCTTATGTGTGCCTGTAATGTAAGGTTTGTTTGACTATCAGAGAGCTGTGTTTTTGTGTTTTGGCTTTAACATTGAAGGACCCACTTCTTTCCCACTGTTCAGACAAGGACTCCAAAAGACAGACTCAACAAGAATATGTCTGTGGGGGTCTGACAGGTCACTGACATACCTGTCAGTTTAGTTAACAAGAGAAACATTCAGTGGAAGCTGATTGTAATTTTTATGTTTTGTCTTTTAAAGGCATAGTGGAGCTGCCAGAGCAGGGGTTTACAACCTCACCAAATCCTTAGCTGTGGAATGGGCCAGCAGTGGAGTAAGGATCAACTGTGTTGCCCCTGTAAGTAACTGTTCCGTATGAAAGCTGTTGACAAATTGTGCTTTTCTGATTCCATTTGTATTGTCGATGGAGGTATTTGTTAATATGCATGCATACTAAAAAAGATTGGCTTTTAAAAATAGATAAAATTGGAAAGAAGTATGCTTTGATTTACAACTAGACTGTCAAGAAGGTTACATTAAGCCAATGATTATCAATCTTGACAATATATTAGAATTATCGATGAAATGTTTAAAAAATATTGATATGTAAGCTTGACTCTAAACTATGGAGTCTAGATGTTGCTATTTTTTTAAAAGCCACCCAGGAAATTCAAATGCACAGTGAAGATTGAGAACCACTGCTTTACAGAATGAATATTTGCCAGATTATTTTGTTATTTCTTGGTGTATCATTAATGCTTCATTAGGAGAGAGAGAAAAAAACTAAGGTCTAATTCCAAGTTAAAGATTGATTAGAAGTGAAGAGAAAATGTCTTGGCAACATACTTGAAAGCTAGTAAAAGCTAAATAAAAGAATTCCCAAACAATTAAAATTTTAGTTTATTTATATTGGATTCAAATATTTTATCTGTGATTTCACCATAATGAAAACATTGCATTTTCTAAGTCTCACGGAACCACAGCCCAGGCTTCTGTCATAAAGCAGAGAAACCTGGTGGAAGATAGAATAGACTCCCCTATTCCCCTTTTCCTACTTAAGTGCCCCTCTGATCTATCCATTTAATTATGTTTTTGGAAAACACATATTTTCAGGAAAAATGTAGGGCTTGGCTGGCTATTAAGAGAGAAGGGGTGACAAAATGAGCATTCAGAGAATCCATTTGTAATCATGTTTGAGGATATTGAGAAAAATTAATATTAGAAATGTTGACTTTTCGGGGCATCTGGGTAGCTCAGTCATTAAGCGTCTGCCTTTGGCTCTGGTCATGATCCCAGGATCCTGGGATTGAGCCCCGCGTTGGGCTCCCTGTTCAGCAGGAAGCCTGCTTCTCCCTCTCCCACTCCCTCTGCTTGTGTTCCCTCTCTCGCTGTGTCTCTCTCTGTCAAATAAATAAAATCTTTAAGAAAAAAAAATGTTGACTTTTCTAATTAAACTTAACCCACTTTTTGGCATTGGTCAATGACTGCCTTGATGTCTTTGTCATTTTAAAATTTAGTTTTATGTACTTTATTTTGTTCTTTTTTTATTCTTAAACTTAGGGAGTTATTTATTCCCCAACTGCTATTGACAACTATGGTCCTTTGGCAAAAGACTTATTTGGAAATTTCTTTATGAGAATCCCAGCGAAGCGAATTGGAGTTCCTGAGGAGGTAATGTATATTTCTAACATTGATTCCAGTTGCTTTCATTTGTACTTTGGAAAATTGGAACATTTGGTATCCTT
This sequence comes from Callorhinus ursinus, assembly GCF_003265705.2. Taxonomy (NCBI): domain Eukaryota; kingdom Metazoa; phylum Chordata; class Mammalia; order Carnivora; family Otariidae; genus Callorhinus; species Callorhinus ursinus. The sequence goes on from NW_027397064.1 coordinate 19,737,780, forward strand.
TTTACACAATCTGGTTGGCTGATAGAGATGAGCGCTCCCATTGCCACCAGCCCATGCACCCTGCACTTTCTGGCTCTGTGCCTTATACACTCAGAGCAGTCTTTATCCAGAACTGAATGCAGTGTGAATTAAGAACAGCATGGTTTTATTTCACTGCACTTTTCAGCTATGTTATCTTATCACATGGCCTTTGCTGGTACACAGGACCCTAAGCCAAATCAGGTGATGATGGCTATGTGAAGTTCCATACTTGATTTCTGTAAGGTGGCCAGATTTAAGTATGTAGAAATCAGTAGCTTTCTTAAAGGCCAGCAATATCAGTCTTAAAATACAATGAAAAAAGGATATCTTTTCTACAATACTAATAAAAATGGAAATACCTGGCATAAACTTAGCTCTGAACGACAAGAAATTTATTCCTGAAGCACAGAAAAAAAGAATAAGTAGAAACATGTCATATTCCTCAATGGAGAGAATCTATTTTATTAAAATCAAGTTTCCCTTTGTTTGATGACAGAGGGTAGCTACACTTGTACTGAGCATAGCATAACATAGAGTTGTGAGATATTATGTTGTACACTTGAAACTAATGTAGTATTGTATGTCAACTGTACTTTAATAAAAAAATAAAAAATAAAAATAAATAATACCATGTTTCCCTAAACTAATGCATACATTTAGTATAGTTTGGGAATTAAACACACTGATTCTAAAGTTTGTCTAGAAAAATATTAATGCAAAAACAGTCAAAAAATGTTTTGAAAAAGAATAATTGGGGGGGGTTGACCTTCCCAATATCAAAATACATTATAATGCTATACTTATTTAGGATATCTGGTGTTGGCACTGAAATAGAATAAATTTAGTGGAACAAGATGCAGTTCTATATCAGTACCATGTATACATGAGGAGTTTAATAGGATAAAATCAGCATTTCAAATCTGTGAGGAAAGGATTGGCCATTTAGCATAAGTCTTATGGCAATTAGCTATTTAATTAGAAATAAATTAGGCCTCCTATCTCATGCCACATACAAAATAATTTTCTGATATATTAAAGTGCTAAATGTAAAGGCAAAACCATAAAACTCTTAAAAGAAAATGTTTTCTAATTTCTAAACTAGCTTTCATTGGCATTTTGATGTCTTTCCAGAAGTTTACTAGGCATACCCCAAAAGACCCGTATTTACTGACCTTTTTACAAATTGGGATTCTACTCAGTGTGCTATTCTGCAACATGCTATGGATATACCATGATACATTTCATTAGATTCCACTGTTGCACATTTAGATTCCATTTATATTTTCAATATTGTGGTAATTCTGCAGTGAAATCCCTGAACACAGACGTGCACTCTTGTGTCAGGGGTAACTTTCTAGAATTCTTGAAGTAAAATAGTTTTGCATATTAAGTTTTTTGGAAGATACTGTTAAATCAGACATTTGATGGACCATTTTAAGCAAGGTGTTTGGATTTCTATTCTGAAAACTGAGAAGGGTTTTAAAAGATTTTAATCAAGGGGATGATATGATTAAATTTTTATTTTGGACAGAACACTCCCTTTGTTTATGTAAACTATATTATCTCTCTTTTTTTTTAAAGATTTTATTTATTTATTTGAAAGAGAGAGAGCGCAAGCAGGGGAGCGGCAGGCAGAGAGAGAGGGAGAAGCAGGCTCACCGAGCAGGAAGCCTGACTTGGGGCGCGATCTCAGCCTTGACCCTCATGACGTGAGCCAAAGGCAGACGCTTAATGACTGAGCCACCCAGGCGCCTCCCCCCTTTTTTTAAAGATTTTATTTATTTATTTGAAAGAGAGAGAGAGTATATTATCTCTATTTACTGTATAGAAATCAAAATTGAGAAGTTTAAGAAATAGTTATCAGTTCATTTAAAATAATAGTAAAAAGGCATTACATGTTAACATAAATAACATTTTGAATGAAAAATTGCTGTGCTTTAAAAAGCAAGAGAAAACCATTTTTGCATTTGCTTTACACTTTCCTAAATCTCAAATGGATGACTTAACAGAATACAGCTGGATGCTCACCTCTGTGTCTGCATTCCATATACTGCTGTATGTTGTTTTGTTTAAAGCATATGAAGAAATCCAGGTTCATGTACATGCACAGTTGGAAAAGGGAGGAACATTTTAACAGTCTTTTTAGATAATTGGGGATGATATTCTTTGATATTTGACAAGTGGCTGTTTCGTAAAGATAGGTTGCAATGTGGATTGATCTCAAACCATGTCAGTGAATCTGTTGTACTCTGTTACATTAAAATCCACTGGTCTAGGGCACCTGGGTGACCCAGTTTGTTGGGCGACTGCCTTTGGCTCAGGTCATGATCCTGGAGTCCTGGGATCGAATCCCACTTCAGGCTCCCTGCTTTGCGGGGAGTCTGCTTCTCCCTCTGACCCTCTCCCCTCTCATGCTCTGTCTCTCTCATTCTCTCTCTCTGTCAAATAAATAAATAAAATCTTAAAAAATAAAATAAAATCCACTGGTCTTTCTTGCACTTTGACTGCATCTTTCACCCACAGATGATTTTGTGACATAGTTATTGTTCTTTTGGGAATCACTTGTCCACTGAGTTATGGAAATCTTCTAGATGTTGACACACAGTCCATTATACAATATCAAAAGATCACATTTGTGGCCAACAGGCACATGAAAAAGTGCTCAACGTCACTCGGCATCAGGGAAATCCAAATCAAAACCTCAATGAGATACCACCTCACACCCGTCAGAATGGCTAAAATTAACAAGTCAGGGAACGACAGATGTTGGCGGGGATGTGGAGAAAGGGGAACCCTCCTACACTGTTGGTGGGAATGCAAGCTGGTGCAACCCCTCTGGAAAACAGTATGGAGGTTCCTCAAACAGTTGAAATTAGAGCTACCGTTCGATCCAGCAATTGCACTACTGGGTATTTACCCCAAAGATACAAATGTAGGGACCCGAAGGGGTACGTGTACCCCAATGTTTATAGCAGCAATGTCCACAATAGCCAAACTGTGGAAAGAGCCAAGATGCCCATCGACAGATGAATGGATAAAGAAGATGTGGTATATATACACAATGGAATATTATGCAGCCATCAAAAGGAATGAGATCTTGCCATTTGCAACGACGTGGATGGACCTCGAGGGTGTTATGCTGAGTGAAATAAGTCAATCAGAGAAAGACATGTATCACATGACCTCACTGATATGAGGAATTCTTAATCTCAGGAAACAAACTGAGTGTTACTGGAGTGGTTGGGGGTGGGAGGGATGGGGTGGCTGGGTGATAGACATTGGGGAGGGTATGTGCTACGGTGAGCGCTGTGAATTTTGCAAGACTGTTGAATCACAGATCTGTACTTCTGAAACAAATAACGCAACATATTTTAAGAAAAAAGGAAAAGAAGAAGATAACAGGAGAGGAAGAAAAGAGGAGTATGTCAGAGGGGGAGACGAACCATGAGAGATGATGGACTCTGAAAAACAAACTGAGGGTTCTAGAGGGTAGGGGGGTGGGGGGATGGGTTAGCCTGGTGATGGGTATTGAGGAGGGCACGTTCTGCATGGAGCACTGGGTGTTATGAACAAACAATGAATCATGGAACACTGCATCAAAAACTAATGATGTAATATATGGGGATTAACATAACAATAAAAAAATTAAAAAAAAAAAAAAAGATCACATTTGTGAGGAGTCCAAGATGGTGAGAAGTAGGAGACCTTAGTTTGTCTGGTCCCTTAGGAATTCAGCTAGATAGCTATCAAATCATTCTGAGCACCTGCGGACTAAACCGGAGATCTAAGAGAAGAATTGCTAGATCCTACAAATAGAAAAGCGACCACTTTCTGCAAGAATGACAAGATGGAAAAACTCACCCCAAAAGAGAGAATAAGAGGCAGTACTGACTGTCAGGAACCTAATCAGTATGGATATAATAAGTAAGATGCTGGGACTAGAGTTCAAAATAACGATTATACTGGCTGGGCTTGAAAAAAGCAGAGAATCCCTTTCTGGAGAAATAAGAGAACTAAAATCTAATCAAGTTGAAATAAAAAAAGGCTATTTAATTAAAAATGTAGGCTCTAACTGCTAGGATAAATGAGGCAGAAGAGAGAACTAGTGATATAGAAGACAAAATGATAGAGAATAAAGAAGCAGGGGAAAAGAGAGATAAACAACTACTGGATCATGTGGGGAGAATTCGAGAGGTAAGTAATACCATAAAGCAAAACAATATTAGAATAATTGGGATCCCAGGAGAAGAGGAAAGAGAGAAGGGGGCAGAAGGTATACTGGAGCAAATTATAGCTGAGAATTTCCTAATCTGGGGAAGGAAACAGGCATTCAAGTCCAGGAAGCGCAGGGAAACCCCCTCAAAATCAATAAAAATAGGTCAACAACTCAACATATAACAGTGAATCTTGCAAATCTCAGAGACAAAAAAAAATCCTGAAAGGAGCTCAGGACAAGAGGTCCATGACCTATAAGGGTAGAAACATGAGACTAGCAGCAGACCTATCCACAGAGACGGGGCAGGCGAGAAAGGACTGGCATGATATATTCTGGGTGCTAAATGAGAAAAATATGCAGCCAAGAATATTTTATCCAGCAAGGCTGTCATTCAAAATAGGAGAGAAAAAAGGCTTCCAGGACAAACAGAAACTAAAAGACTTTGTGATCATTAAACCAGCCCTTTATGATATATTAAAGGGGATCGTTTAAGCGGAGAGAGAGCCAAAAGTAACATAGACCAGAAAGGAACAGAGTCAATATACAGAAACAGTGACTTTACAGGTAATAGAGTGGCACTAAATTCATATCCTTCCATGGTTACTCTGAATGTAAATGGGCTAAATGCCCTAATCAGAAGACACAGGGTATCCGATCGGATAAAAAAGCAAGACCTGCTCATATGATATTTGGTCATTTTAGAGAGTCATTTTAGACCTAAGGACACCTCCAGATTGAAAGTGAGCGGGTGGAAAGCCATTTATCATGCTAGTGGACATCAAAAGAAAGCTGAGGTAGCAATCCTTATGTTAGACAAATTAGATTTTATTTTATTTTTTTAAAGATTCTATTTATTTGAGAGAGAGAGAATGAGAAACAGAGCATGAGAGGGAAGAGGGTCAGAGGGAGAAGCAGACCCCCCACTGAGCAGGGAGCCCGATGTGGGACTCGATCCCGGGACTCCAGGATCATGACCTGAGCCGAAGGCAGTCGCTTAACCAACTGAGCCACCCAGGCACCCGACAAATTAGATTTTAAACTAAAGACTGTAATAAAAGATGAGGAAGGACACTATATCATAATTAAAGGGTCTATCCAACAGCTGATAGAGATGAGCACTCCCATTGCCACCAGCCCATGCCCCCTGCACTTTCTGGCTCTGTGCCTTATACACTCAGAGCAGTCTTTATCCAGAACTGAATGCAAGAAGATCTAACAATTATAAATATTTATGCCCCTAACATGGGAGCAGCCAATTACATAAGGCAATTAATAACAAAAGCAAAGAAACGCATTGATAATAATACAATAATAGTAAGTGTTGTTAACACTACACTCACAGCAATAGACAAATCATCTAAGCAGAAGATCATCAAGGACTTTGAATGACACACTGGACCAGATGGACTTCACAGATATATTCAGAACATTCCATCCTAAAGTGAGAGTATACACATTTTTCCCAACTGCTGATGGGACATTCCCCAGAATAGATCACATACTGGGTCACAAATCAGGTCTCAACTGGTGCCAAAAGATAGGGATCATTCCATGCGTATTTTCAGACCACAATGCTTTGGAAACTAGAACTCAATCACAAGAGGAAAGTTGGAAAGAACTCAAATACATGCCCATGGAACATTCTCCAAAATAGATCACATCCTAGGTCACAAATCAGGTCTCAACCGGTACCAAAAGATTGGGATCATTCCCTGCATATTTTTGGACCACAATGCTTTAAAACTAGAACTCAATCACAAGAGGAAAGTCGGAAAGAACTCAAATACATGGAGGCTAAAGAGCATCCTACTAAAGAATGAATGGGGTCAACCAGGAAATTAAAGAAGAATTAAAAAAATTCATGGAAACAAATGAAAATGAAAACACAACTGTTCAAAACCTTTGGGATGCAGCAAAGGCGGTCCTAAGAGGAAAGTATATAGCAATACAAGCCTTTCTCAAGAAACAAGATGATGAACATGGATGCAAAAATTCTCACCAAAATACTAGCCAATAGGATCCAACAGTACATTAAAAGGATTATTCACCACAACCAAGTGGGATTTATCCCTGGGCTGCGAGTTTGGTTCAACAACCGCAAATCAATCAGTGTGATACACTACATAAATAAAAGAAAGGACAAGAACCATATGATCCTCTCAATAGATGCAGAAAAAGCATTTGACGAAGTACAACATCCTTTCTTGATTAAAACTCTTCACAGTGTAGGGATAGAGAGTACATACCTCAATATGATAAAAGTCATCTATGAAAAACCCACAGCGAATATCATTCTCAATGGGGAAAAACCTAGAGCTTTTCCCCTAAGATCAGGAACATGGCAGGGATGTCCACTATCACCACTGCTGTTCAAAATGGCACTAGAAGTCCTGGCCTCAGCAATCAGACAACAAAAAGAGATAAAATGCATCCGAATCCATAAAGAAGTAGTCAAACTTTCACTCTTTGCAGATGACATGAAACTCTATGTGGAAAACCCAAAAGACTCCACCCCAAAATTGTTAGAACTCATATAGGAATTCAGTAAAGTGGTAGGATATAAAATCAGTGCACAGAAATCAGTTGTATTTCTATACACTAACAATGAGACAGAAGAAAGAGAAATTAAGGAGTCAATCCCGTTTACAATTGTACCCCAAACCATAAGATTCCCAGGAATAAACCTAACCAAAGAGGCAAAGGATCCTACTCAGAAAACTATAGAATACTCATGAATGAAATTGAGGAAGACACAAAGAAATAGAAAAATGTTCCATGCTCATGGATTGGAGAACAAATATTGTTAAAAGGTCTTTGATACCTAGAGCAATCTACACATTTAATGCAATCCCTATCAAAATACCATCAACTTTTTTCAAAGAAATGGAACAAATAATCCTAAAATTTGTATGGAACCAGAAAAGACCCTGAATAGCCAGAGGAATGTTGAAAAAGAAAAACAAAGCCGGTGGCATCACAATCCCGGACTTAAAGCTCTATTACAAAGCTGTAATCATCAAGACAGTATGGTACTAGCACAAAACCAGACACACAGATTAATGGAACAGAATAGAGAGCCCAGAAATGGACCTTCAACTCTATGGTCAACTAATCTTTGACAAAGCAAGAAAGAATATCAAATGGAAAAAAGACAGTCTCTTCAACAAATGGTGCTGGGAAAATTGAGCAGTCAGATGCAGAAGAATGAAACTGGACCATTTCCTTACACCATATACAAAGATAAACTCAAAATGGATGAAAGACCTAAATATGAGACAGGAATCCATCAAAATCCTTGAGGAGAACACAGGCAGCAACCTCTTCAACCTCGGCCACAGCAACTTCTTGCTGGACACATCTTCAAAGGCAAGAGAATAAAAGCAAAATGAACTATTGGGACTGCATTAAGATAAAAAGCTTTCGCATAGCAAAGGAAACAATTGACAAAACTAAAAGACATCCTATAGAATGGGTGAAGATATTTGCAAATGTCTTATCAGATAAAGAGCTAGTATCCAAAATCTATAAAGAACTTAACACCCAAAAAACAAAAAATCCAGTCAAGAAATGGGCAGAAGACATGAACAGACATTTCTCCAAAGAAGATATAGAAATGGCTAACAGATGTGTGAAAAAATGCTCAACATCACTCATCATCAGGGAAATACAAATCAAAATCACAATGAGATAACCACCTCACATCCGTCAGAATGGCTAAAATTAACAACTCAGGAAACAACAGATGTTAGCGAGGATGTGGAGAAAGGGGAACCCTCCTACACTGTTGGTGGGAATATAACCTGGTGCAGCCACTCTGGAAAAGAGTATGGAGGTTCCTCAAAAAGTTAAAAATAGAACTACCCTATGATCCAGCAATTGCACTAGTATGTATTTATCCAGAGGATGCAAACATAGTGATCCGAAGGGGCACATGCACCCTAATGTTTATAGCAGCAATGTCCACGATAGCCAAACTATGGAAAGAGCCCAGATGTCCATCGACAGATGAATGGATAAAGAAATGTAGGGTATGTGGTGTGTGTGTGTGTGTGTGTGTGTGTGTGTGTGTGTGTGTGTAATATTCCATTCCAAGTAATGGAATATTACTTAGCCATCAGAAAGAATGAAATCTTGCCATTTGCAACAACGTGGATGGAATTAGAGGGTATTATGCTGAGTGAAATAAGTCAGTCAGAGAAAGATAAATACATGATCTCACTCATATGTGGAATTTAAGAAACAAAACGGAGGATCATAGGGGAAGGGAGCGAAATACAAAACAAGACGAAATCAGAGAGGGAGACAAACCATAAGAGACTCTTAACCATTTGAAACAAACAGAGGGTTGCTGAAGGAGTGGGGGAATGGGGTAACCAGGTGATGGGTATTAAGGAGGGCACGTGATGTAATGGGCATTGGGTGTTATATTGAGACTGATGAATCACTGATTTCTACCTCTGAAACTAATAATACACTGTATGTTAATTAACTGAATTTAAATAAAAGAATATAAAAATAAATAAATGGTCACATTTTTAATGTCACCACTGATCTCTTCAGAAAAATCTTGAAATGTTAGGAAACTGTCAAGCTCATGTTGACAAGCGCAAGTTTTCCGAAATTCTGCTTTTCACTTGCAAGCTCAGATCTTTTCATTGACAACAAATACAAAAACCAAAGTTGTTTTCCTCTGAAGTGACATTCTCACTTTGTTCGTTTGTGAAAAAAACTCTGCCAGGTACCCCGGTGTGAGTAACCATAGTGTGTTAGTTGTTCTTTCAAGTAACAAATGGTATTTCACAAAGAGAGTGACTAGTTCAGTTCACAACAGTTACTTCTGTATGAAGCAGAAAAGCTTGATGTGCAGTTCCCACTTCATATCACTAGATATTAAAAAGGATATTGTACCCAATGGTCAAGATCAGTATGATGAGTAATTTTTGCTGCTTCATTGAGGACATTCTAAAGTGAAACAGGCTTTCCCCCCATGTGTACTTGCTGGTGAAGAAGATAGTGACCGCTACCGTAAGGACCGCTAGTTCCGTTTCATGTTCCTGCTGTGATTTGCGCTGAGGCTCCAGCAATTTTGCCCACCATTGCTCTGGCACCGTTACTGCAAATGTCAGCACAGTGAGAAAGACAAACAAAGAGGTAGTATTATAATGAACATAGTTTTATTCTTGCAAATCACCTGGAAAGGTTTTAGGTGTGCTCAAGAGTTTTACTGACCATGCTTTGACTGTTGGAGGTGCAGCCTTCCAATAGTTGCTTGTGAAGGGAAGGAGAGAGGCTGGGAGCTTTTGTGAGATGCAGAGCAAGGGGATGCCTCTGCCTGATTGTCCTAGCATCCCTTGGTCATGTTTCCAAGATATTCTGATTACCCTGGCTAATCATCATTAGTGGGAGCACATTCACACCAGGCCATTGGCTGAACTGCTTATCAATGAGCTCACAATAAGTGACAATAAGTGACAGTCCCTGGGGTAGAGACAGGAGGGTCAGAACGTAACTGTAGTTTTTATTGTTGTTTTAAGATTTTATTTATTTATTGGAGAGAGAAAGAAGAGAGTGCGCATGAGCAGGGGGGAGTGGCAGAAGGAAGGGGGAAACAGACTCCCCACTGAGCAGGGAGCCCCATGCGGGGCTCGATCCCAGGACTCCAGGGATCAACCCACTGAGCCACCCAGGAGCCCCGTAGCTGTAGTTTTAAAAGGAATAGCCAGAGCCCGCACGATGTCCCTCAACATCTCTCGGAAAGGAATGCAGCACTTGGCAGGCCCTACTCACTTTACAAAGTTAAGAAACCAAGGGCCAAAGAGGCGCAATAACTTGTCTAAGGCTATACATGGCTCATGGTACTGCAATTCAAACCCCAGCTTGCCTATTTAAAATCCCTGTGATCTTTAATAAACAGAACTGAAAGTAAACAGATAAAAGAGGTGTTACCCACATAGAAAATGGATACAAGTTGCTAGTCTTGAATTGTGTTTACTGATTGATAAAACTATTGTGAGTGGCTTGGTTCTTCAAGTCCATCCATCAAATGGATTTCATTAAAATGAAAGTTAAGAAGACTCTATCTGAGATAGCACAATAGTGCCTAGTTAATTTGGTAATTATAAAAATTGTATTAGTTCAGTTTAGCTCCGTGTTGAGCTCCCGAAGTAAACCAGGTATCATGAATATTTATCTATCTTTTATCTAGCAGATAGTTTCAGTTCAATTCAGTATCATTTCATAGTTCCCTAGTTTGTGGGCAAAACGCTGTAGCAGGAGCTGGGCCATGCAACATCCCTTCATTTTAGGGGAAGAGATGCATAAAGATCCTTCATTCTGTAAACAATTATTAGGCGCTTATTTTATCCTAAACACGGGAGACCATCAGTCAATATTTCAAACAAAATTCAGCACAAAGTCACATTAATATTAGTCAGGCACAGTCTCCCTGAACAGAGCAGACTATGGCTCTTTCTCTTGTTCTGGAACAAGTGTGGTTTTAGGGGTTTGCAGACTTTTGTAGGTCACGGTTACTGGGATGAGAGGGTTCTTGTTCGGCTGGCATTCAGAAAGGAGCTTATTGGGGTGAGTCTTCCTGGTGCACACGGTGAGTTGTCATTGACAGGCTAATACCAGTTCTGGTAGTTACTTTCAGTCATCGCTCAGAACTGTCTGCGTTTCCTCAGGGATGGGGGATCTTTTCAACGATTAACTCTCTGTACTAGTGCTATCCAATAGAAATATCATAATCATTACATATGTAATTGTAAGCTAACCAGTAGCCACATTAAGAAAAGTAAAAAGATGAAATTAATATTGCTGTAGTAATTTAATATACAATAGATAATAGAAATAATTATATATATTATTATTAATAAGGTTTTATGCAACCCAATACATATAAAACATCATTTTACATTCTTCTATACGTTTTGCCTTCTTTCCATACCAAGTCTTCAAAATCTAGTGTGTATTTTACACTTACAGCACATCTCAGTTCTGACTAGCCGTGCAGAAGGTGGGTTGTGTCGTATGGCTAGTGCCTCTGTTTTAGTGCAGGTCTACACTAGCTTCTAGGGACACCAGGACAGACAGAAGGCTATGCCTAGCCTCCAGGGTCTCACAGCCTCAATGAGGCACAGACATGTAAGTGAACACTCTAAATGGGGCGAGGCAAGCTAGGCATGGACATAAAACTTAAGGATGCGCTCACTCTCAGGGTCGTACGAGTGCGGGGTCTGCCCCGAGAGTGAGCGCCTCCTTAAATACTGCCCCCTAAGCACCTCATTAGCCTCCCCCTAGTCTCCCTCCAGCTGGGGAGTCTCCTCAAGTAGCAGATTCTGGGGACCCAACCCCAGAGCTTTAAATTCAGAAGGTCTCAAGGAGGACCTAGGGATCTGGAGTTTCCATAAACGGACCCAAGGATGCTAATGCCAGTGTTTGGGATCTCCCTTTGAGAAAATCTGGCTGTGCCAAGAGCCTCAGAGAGTTCCTTGATATCCAGTGAAATCATTTCTCTCTCTTTGGTTTTGGGAGTAGATGTTGCTGCAGTCATCTAATTACCTCTGAATTTTTAGGGGGTGCGGTGGGATTCTGCAGCCCCTCTCGTAGAAAGCTCCTGTAGTCTCAGTTCCTGGCCTTGCAGCCTGCAGGACCACTGGCTGAATGCCAGCTTATTGTTCCATAGACACATTGACTACGTCAGGGACAAAAGCATAAAAGGCACATGATGGCGTGGAACAGTGAGTTATGGTAGGCACTGAAAGGTGTGGAAGGAACTGGGTAGTTTGTGGGAAAAATCAAGCACTGTGTTCGCCTTCAGCTTATTCACCCGTGTGTAGCTTATTTGACACGGTGTAGGCTCCTTCACATCTTGCCACACTAGTCACATTTTTTTTAATGGTGCTCAAATAGAAAAAGGCAGTTGATTGTGTTTTGTTAGGTGATGGTACACACAGACTGTAGAATGCATATTACAGTTGTATGTTTCGAGATGTGTTTTCTTGGGCAGGGAAGCAGCCCCAAATGGGGAGCATCTTTTCTGTGTGCATGTGTGTGCTTCTGTTTCCAGATCTCCCCGCTGGTCTGCTTCCTGCTGTCCCCTGCAGCTTCCTTTATTACTGGACAGTTGGTGGATGTGGACGGGGGCCAGTCTTTGTATACGCACATATTTGATGTACCAGGTGAGCCCTCAAGAAATGAGCAGTCACTAACTTTATGCCTTTTCAGGTTCAAGTTTTCAAAATTTCTTTCTTTTTTTTTTTTTTTTAAGATTTTATTTATTTGGGGCACCTGGGTGGCTCAGTCGTTGGGCTTGGGTCATGATCCCGGGGTCCTAGGATCAAGCCCCACATCTGGCTCCCTGCTCAGCGGGAAGCCTGCTTCTCCCTCCCCCACTCCCCCTGCTTGTGTTCCCTCTCTTGCTGTGTCTCTCTGTCAAATAAATAAATTCTTAAAAAAAAAAAAAAAGATTGGGGGCACCTGGGTAGCTCAGTTGGTTAAGCGACTGCCTTCGGCTCGGGTCATGATCCTGGAGTCCCGGGATCGAGTCCCACATCGGGCTCCCTGCTCAGGGGGGAGTCTCCTTCTCCCTCTGACCCTCCCCCCTCTCATGTGCTCTCTCTCTCTCTCTCAAATAAATAAATAAATAAAATCTTTAAAAAAAATTTTATTTATTTGAGAGAGAGAGAGAGAAAGAGCTCAAGCAGGGGGAGCAGCAGAGGCAGAGGGGGAAGCAGACTCCCCGCTGAGCAGGGACCCCCCCCCCCGATGCGGGGCTCGATCCCAGGACCCTGGGATCATGACCTGAGCCGAAGGCAGACGCTTAATGACTGAGCCACCCAGGCGCCCAAGTTCACAGAATTTCTTAAGCAGTTACATAAAGGATTAGGGTTTTCTCTAACAGAACATCAAAAATGTACAAAATGTTTATATTCCTGATAGGATCTTTAAAGGAAATGTTCCCAAAGAAAATATCTAAATATTTTTTATCATAGCACATAGCTTTATATATTAAAAAAAATTGCCTTGTGTGTATAGGTTGGTGGAAGTTTAAGCTTGAAAAATATTCTTAATATGAGTATATAGTAAAAGGAGGAGGCAGAAAAGAGGCAAGAGGTTGCTGTATTTTTAAGATTTAATTCCTCTTTGTTCCTCTAATAAGTGGTTTATATATCTCAGCGGAAGACTCAGACCTGTTAGGTGGGGAGGGGTGCTATGGTACTATTTTACATGATCTTTGGGATGTATATTGAGTGAAACCATATGAATTAGCTGTATTCAACCATTTTTAATATACAAAACCAGCAGTTTTATAAGGCTTAACCAAATATAGATGTTGCCCACAAATACAAAATTCAAAGGTATTTTCACTGTTGCTGAAGAGTGTGAAGTGGCTACTAGCAAATTAAAATGTGGTTGATGTAATGCATGTGTATTTCTTTCTTTTTTTCTTTAAGATTTATTTATTTATTTCAGTGAGAGAGATAGAGAATGCAGGAGGAGGGGCAGGCAGAGGGAAAGGGAGAGAGAATCTCAAGTAGACTCTGTACTGAGCATGGAGTCCGACGCAGGGCTCGATCTCATGACCCTGAGATCAGACCTGAGCTGAAACCAAGAGTCAGCTGCTAAACTGACTGCACCACCCAGGCGCCCCTGCACATGTATTTCAATTTCGTATCAGGGACCTAGGTTCACCCTGCTCTTTTGTGTACTAACAGTCTGCTCATGGCTTCAGACCTTTGCATTAATAAATGATTAGTCTGGGACTTTAATATTATTTGTTATTGCCCCCTCCCATCTAGATTTCTTTACTAATTTCTTTACTAATAACATCAATGTGGTGATGTGCAGAAGATAACCATGGTTTTAAGGCTCCTGGTTAGAAAGACAGAAATGCCTACGTGTTATGCAATACTGTTTTCAGATAGTATTTAAAGTGGCCAAGGTGGAAGGGATACTTTCTACTTCTCTCATCGGTGGTGTTGAGGGTATTTGTCGATTCTCCTTTAGAAAGGGAAAGTGACTCCAGGCAGCTGCTTCTCCAGGACTCCAGTGAAACAGTTCTCTTTTGTAATTCCAACACTGTTTGTTTTGTTTTTTAAGATTTTATTTATTTATTTTAGAGAAAGAGAGCAGGGGGAAGGCAGAGGGAGAGGGAGAATTCCAAGCAGACTCCCCGCTGACCCGGATGCAGGGCTCCATCTCACGACCCTGAGACCATGACCTGAGCCACCCAAGTACCCCAAACACTGTATTTATTAGTGTAAAGATAAGCTTTTGGTGAAATCAGCTACAGCGATTTTTCAAAGAATATACTCCTTCCCTTCCCCCGCCCCCGGAATGCCTGGGTGACTCAGTCAGTTAAGCATCTGCCTTCGGCTCAGGTCATGAACCCAGGGTCCTGGGATTGAGTCCCGCATCTGGCTCCCTGCTCAGCGAGGACCCTTCTTCTCCCTCTGCCTGCCGCTCCCCCTGCTTGTGTTCTCTCTTGCTCTCTCTCTGACAAATAAGTAAATAAAATCTTAAAAAAAAAAAAGAATATGTACACCCCCCCACCCACCCAAATAATGAGTGGGAGCACTTACTGAGCCTTTCTGTCCTGTGTTTTCTTGAAGATTGCCAGCCCTGGAGTGACAAAGCCTGGGGTGAAGCCCTGCTAGACCCTTACTAGCTGTGTGATCTTGGGAAAATTAATTTCTGTATGCTTCCATTTTCTTTTCTGTAAAGTGGGGTTACTTATGGCATTTATTGAGTAAACAGTTGGGAGCATTAAATTAGATAACAAACATTTAAAGCCCTGTATCACATAGGACGCTTTTAGCTGCAGCTCATACTTGCCTGAGCAGGAAAGGCATTTATTGGCCCGCATAACTGAACAGCAAGCCAGACTTGAATCATCTGTTCACTAGCTCATCAGGGACAATTTTTTTTTCTTTTCCCTCTGTTTTTGCTTCTGCTGTGTTGGCTTTATCTTAAGACAGACTCTTCTGGTTGCAGAACAGCTGCCTGCCACCCGAAAGCCCCATGCTTCTTTGTCCCCAGCCAGCTGGACAGAGAGAGGGGAGGGAATGACATTGTTACAGTATTTCTAGCAGAATTCTGAGACCTACTCTGTTTTGGACGAGCTGATGCGCGTGGCCGTCCTCAAGCAGTGACCAGTGGAGTGCACTGCTTGACTTAGCTCAGTTGGTGATCAAAGTGGGGCCACTTCCCCAGAACCTCAGGGATTCTCAAGTGCAGCTGGAGGCTCTTGGAAAGAGGATGAGGGACTGGATGCTGGAAAGGCAGTTATGTGTGCCCGGTACAAAGTAAGCACATGGCTTTCAAGTCATCCTGGTTCCCAAGGTAGTATGTATGCAGTGGCTGCAGTATGCCGAGCACGCTGCATAGGCCATCACATTTCATTTTTACAACTTTAGAAGGACAGATGTTGTTACCCCCCTGAAGAAAACAGGCTCAGGAGGAGGAACTTCTCCAAATTTGGAAAGGCTGGTATGTGTGGCAGGGCTGGGATTCAAAACCAGGATTTTCTCAAGACCTTTGCTAGTTGTCCTAATGATTTCTTTTTTTTTGCTGAGAAAAGAAAAGGGGTGAATTAGGGAAAATAAGAAGAGGGTCTGTTGGAAACTAAGAGGATGAAGGAGGTTAATAGATTTGCAACTGACATGAGGTTTTCCACTTACCAGATCATGACAACTGGCCTGACGGGGCAGGGGACCTTTCTGTTGTCAAACAGATGAAGGAGACTTTCAAGACTAAAGGCAAGCTCTGAGCTAAGGAAACTGGAGGTGTCTTTTGTCCCCAAATGCCTTAATATCTCAAGAACGCACTTTGGTACTTTCCAGGAGCTGATAATATGAATGGAATAATCACTTTCTGCCTTTTTAATGTTATCAACTATGCTTATGCAAAAACTGTTCTTGAAATAATGCGTGTTTAAGCCCCAAACAACACTGGTTATCCTGTAATTAAAGATTTCTCTTTTAGGAATGGGGCTTAACTTACTTTATGATTATGCCTTTTATTTCTGAGCAAGATAATTGGAAAATGAAATAATTTCAAATTAATAATAGAGGTATCATGATCTCCCAAAAGGTTTTAATATTTAATTGTAAAGGTGGGCCATAAATCTAAATTATGGCATCATGATGATTCTTAAAACTAGAGATATATAATGACTCCTATCTTATGGTAGATATCATGCTTTTGGATCCATAAAGCTTTATGGTAATTATCAATGCATGATTTGTTTTGTTCATGAAGTTAGATTTGTATAAAACCTCTTGATTCAAAAGAAAAATGAAGTTATGTGCAGTATTTCTTGGTAGTACTTGATTTGTGTCTTGATTTCCAATCTAAAGTATTCCCTTTTCTTCATGTTTCTCCCTTTGAATGCAAAACGAAATTTTTAAATTAAAAGTTATGCAAATGTATTAGGGTCCAGTATTCTGCCTTCAGTTGATTTTTTTGGGCAATGATCCTGACTTCTGAAATGTCTTTTATAAATTATGTACATTCATTTTTTTGTCTTAATTAAACCTCTTTCAATTGACTTATTCCCTCTTGAAGTCAAGTAGATATTTTCTTTTCTTTATCAGTAATTCTCAGTGCAAAGTAAAGATCTTCCTTGACTTAAGAAGGGGTTATGTCCTGATAAACCCATTGTTAGTTGATAATAGCATTAAGTCAAAAATGCATTTAATATGCAAACAATGAATCATGGAACACTACATCAAAAACTAATGATGTAATGTATGGTGATTAACATAACATAATAAAATTAAATTAAATTTAAAAAATGCATTTAATAAACCCAACTTATTGAACATCAGTAGCTTAGCCTAGTCTCCCTTAAACATGCCCAGAACACTTACATTAGCCAACAGTTGGGCAAGATCATCTCACACAAAGACTACGTTATACTAAAGTGTTGAATATCTCGTGTAATTTATTGAATACTGTGCTGAAAGTGAAAACCAGAATGGTTGTCAGTGTATCGGTTATTTTCCCTCTTGATTGTGTGGCTGATTGGGAACCATGGCTGTCTGCCATTACCCAGCATCACGAGAGAATATGTACTGCATATCACCAGCCCGGGATAAATTCAAAATTCGAAGTAGTTTCTGCTGAAAGCCTGTCACTTTCGCACCATAGTAAAGTTGAAAAACCATGTCAAATCATCGTTAAGTTGGCAACAGCTGTATGTAATTTACCATGCTCTGGGAAGGGACCCATGAATCTGCCATTTTATCAGGCTCCCACAGTGGTGGGGAGGGGTGCGGGACCAGGATGAGGCTAATGATATGCCTGGGGAGCAGCATGAAAAGAGGAGCTCACTCTTGGATTTGCCCAAGTACAGAGTCACCCCTGAGAGGACACACACAGCTGTATATTTTGTGTCCATGCTATTCATGCTATTCAGATCAGAAATCTTTTCCTTCTAGACAACACTTTAAAATGACCTCTGGACATGGTAATATCATAGTTGCTAAGAATTACAAGCCACGTTAGAGAGCAGGCTAACCCTAACATAGGTTGGTGAGGAAGATGGAAGAGGCAGGGCTTGCTTTTCAAATTACCTCATGCCAATGACCACAAACAACCCCATAAATCTCCACAGTGTTGTCACGTGTTTGTTTCTACTTAAGGAGTGGAGGCCACCCCACATAGCATGAGACTTAGCTACCACTCCTTGTTAGATCTTCTTGTTAGACCAATTATTGGACAGCTGACTGTCATCTGTAATTCTAGAATCATAAGTCTACTCCCGAGGACTTCTATACATTTCGTGATAGTGTCCTGTCAATAATGTTCTCTTGTTACTACACTTACTAAATTTTGCTGTAGACTAAATATTCCTGAATAAGTTTAATCACTCAATAATTCTGAGCCCCTATGTACTCAGCATTATGGTAGGAATTGGGTGTGCAATACTCGGAAAAAACACATGGACTTTGTCCCCACAGAGCTTACAAGAGCAAGAGAGAGAGAGAGAGAGCGCTGGGTGTTATACTTAACTGATGAATCACTGAGCATGGCATCAAGGACTAATTCTGTACTATACAGTGGTAACTGAACATAATAAAAAATAAATAACAAAAAAAAAAAAGAAAAACCTTAATCAAGTCACATACAAATTTAAACCTCCCTAAGTGCTCTAAGTGCCATAAAAGGTAAGACTATGGTGCTAAAGGCATGGAACAAGAAGAAAAAGACATCTAGAGGAAAAAACAACTCTAATTATTAATCATGTTAAAAGAATTTGTTGATACAAATGGCCCTTGTGGACGTTACCTCTCCCCCACCCACACACTGCTCTTTTCGTCCATGGCTTGTGTTAGTTCAGGTCCTCACTGTCTAAAAGTAGCTCTGCTCCTCCTACTGGCTAGGGAGACTCCTTGTTTCATCAGCTCGTGCCTGAGTGCCAATGGGCCCCAGACTCGGCCATAGTTCGTAGTTCAATGGGACCTTCCTGGGTCCCCCAGCAAGAGTTGCCTCCTTTGGGACCAGGACTTCCAATGCTGCAGAATCCAGAAATGGATCGAAGCACCAAGTCCCGCGGTGGAGCTTTGGAAGTGATAGTAAGTAGGACCACTCCCTCTTCCACTCATTGGTTCCCAGAAGTGTTTCCAAAGCCTTGGGGGAAATGCGTCCTGACAGATGGTACTGCATCCTCTCAGAAGGTTGCTGGCACTTCAGGCGTGCACTAGTTGTTCTAGTCCTCTGTGGGGCTGGCTCCTTCTAGAAGCACTGTGTGTGCAACCATCGATGGTTTCATGGTCAGGGACCCATTCTCACACCTTTTACTGGGAAGTGGGTCACCTGATTGGATGCTGTTGTGTGGGATTCTGTGCCTGTGGATCAGGCTTTGTATAAGCCCCTGGAGTGTGGCAGTACCTGAGTCCCTGCAAGCAGGAATGGTAAACTCTTGCCTGGAATCAGTATCTGTCACTATGAGCTATCACAGGGGGTGGGAGCAATGAGAGATTGGCTAATAGGAAGTAAGGAGAATTTTGTAAAGAATAATGGAATTGGGGTGCCTGGCTGGCTCAGTCAATAGAGCATGCAACTCTTGATCTCAGAGTGCTGAGTTCAAGCCCCATGTTGGGCATAGAGCTTACTTAAGAAAAAAATATGGGAATAGCAGATATAAAGAGCAACTACTAATCTACTAGGGCCAAGAAGCAATTAACTATGTTCCCCAAGGCCTAAGGGGTGCATTTCACGGCTGCCCCGTGCCTATATCCCGTGACTATAAAACAGTTACCATTGGCCCCTTTTATTTTCAACACTACCCCAAGGCTTGGCTCAAACAAGAAAGAAAGAAAATGCAGACGAGGGGCGCCTGGCTCAGGCAGTTGAGCTTCTGACTTGGTTTCCACTTAGGTTGTGGTCTTGGTGGTGTGGGATCGAGCCCCTCATCAGGCTCCATGCTCTGCAGGGAGTCTACTTGGGATTCTTTCCCCCTCTGTCACTCTCCCCCTGCTCCCGTGCTCTTTCTCGCTCTCAAATAAATAAATAAAACAAATATCTTGAAAGAAAGAAAGGAAAGAAAGAGAGAGAAAGAAAGAAAAAAGAAAGAAGGAAAGAAAGAGAAAGAAAGAAGGAAAGGAAAGAGAGAAAGAGAAAGAGAAAAGAAAGAGAAAGAAAGAAAGAAAAGAAAGAAAGAAAGAAAGAAAGAAAGAAAGAAAGAAAGAAAGAAAGAAAGAAAAAGAAAAGAAAGAAGAAAAGAAAGAAAGAAAAAATGCAGACCACAATTGGTTTACTGAGGGCAGTAACTTCGTGGATACGGGAGAAAGAAAAGCCAGATATGCTCTAGTTAGTTTAACTAAGACCATTGAGGTAAAAGCCCTTCCAATAAATACTTCTGCCCAAAAGTCTGAATTAATAGCACTCACCCGTGCTCTTCAATTGGCAAAAGGCCTAAAAATTAATATTTATACTGACCCCATAGTGCTACATCCCACGTGGCAATTTGGAAAGAAAGGAGATTATGATCAAGTCATAACTCCCCAATCAAATGTGGACCTGCAATTATTGCTCTTCTTGAGGCTGGACACCTACCTCAGGAGGTAGCTGGGACTTGCCTCAGAGGACATCAAAGGGACATGACCTTAGAATGTAAGGGAAACAATTTGGCAGACCGTACAGCCAAGTAGGCAGCACAAAATAAACAAATATTGAGTCTTATACCAGTCTTGACTGCAGACGTTGAAGATTGTTTTTTTCTCTTTGTTCTGTTCACCTATCTTATTTCACAATTCCTTTCTACAATGGGCACATTATCCTGAAATACAAAACCAAACAGCTTGTTGGATATGTGGAGTTTTGCTCATTTTTATTTCTTTTTTTATTTTTTTATTATGTTATGTTAATCACCATACATTACATCATTAGTTTTTGATGTAGTGTTCCATGATTCATTGTTTGCGTGTAACACCCAGTGCTCCATGCAGAACGTGCCCTCTTTAATACCCATCACCAGGCTAACCCATCCCCCCATGCCTCTCCCCTCTAGAACCCTCAGTTTGTTTCTCAGAGCCCATAGTCTCTCATGGTTCGTCTCCCCCTCAGATTCCCCCCCTTTTTCCATTGGACATTCTTTCCCGCTTTGTCGAAGATTAGTTGACCATAGAGTTGAGGGTCCATTTCTGGGCTCTCTATTCTGTTTCATTGATGTATGTGTCTGTTTTTGTGTCAGTATCATACTGTCTTGATGATGACAGCTTTGTAATAGAGCTTGAAGTCCGGGATTGTGATGCCACCAGCTTTACTTTTCTTTTTCAACATTCCTCTGGCTATTCGGGGTCTTTTCTGGTTCCATACAAATTTTAGGATTATTTTTTCCATTTCTTTGAAAAAAGTTGATGGTATTTTGATAGGGATTGCATTAAATGTGTAGATTGCTCTAGGTAGCATTGACATCTTCACAATATTTGTTCTTCCAATCCATGAGCATGGAACATTTTTCCATTTCTTTGTGTCTTCCTCAATTTCTTTCATGAGTATTCTATAGTTTTCTGAGTACAGATTCTTAGCCTCTTTGGTTAGATTTATTCCTAGGTATCTTATGGTTTTGGGTGCAACTGTAAATGGGATCGACTCCTTAATTTCTCTTTCTTCTGTCTTGCTGTTGTTGTATAGAGATGCAACTGATTTCTGTGCATTGATTTTATATCCTGCCACTTTACTGAATTCCTGTATGAGTTCTAGCAGTTTTGGGGTGGAGTCTTTTGGGTTTTCCACATAAAGTATCATATCATCTGCAAAGAGTGAGAGTTTAACTTCTTTGCCAATTTGGATATCTTTTATTTCTTTTTTTGTCTGATCGCTGTGGCTAGGACTTCTAATACTATGTTGAGTAACAGTGGTGATAGTGGACATCCCTGCCATATTCCTGACCTTAGGGGCAAAGCTTTCAGTTTTTCCCCATTGAGAATGATATTTGCTGTGGGTTTTTTATAGATGGCTTTTATGATATTGAGGTATGTACCCTCTATCCCTACACTGTGAAGAGTTTTGATCAAGAAAGGATGCTGTACTTTGTCAAATGCTTTTTCTGCATCTATTGAGAGGATCATATGGTTCTTGTCCTTTCTTTTATTTATGTAGTGTATCACACTGATTGATTTGCGGATGTTGAGCCAAACTTGCAGCCCAGGGATAAATCCCACTTGGTCGTGGTGAATAATCCTTTTAATGTACTGTTGGATCCTATTGGCTAGTATTTTGGTGAGAATTTTTGCATCCATGTTCATCAGGGATATTGGTCTGTAATTCTCCTTTTTGATGGGGTCTTTGCCTGATTTTGGGATCAAGGTAATGCTGGCCTCATAAAATGAGTTTGGAAGTTTTCCTCCCATTTCTACTTTTTAGAACAGTTTCAGAAGAATAGGTATTAATTCTTCTTTAAATGTTTGGTAGAATTCCCCTGGGAAGCCATCTGGCCCTGGGCTCTTGTTTGTTGGGAGATTTTTGATTACTGCTTCAATTTCCTTAATGGTTATGGGTCTGTTCAGGTTTTCTCTTTCTTCCTGGTTCAGTTTTGGTAGTTTATACATCTCTAGGAATGCATCCCTTTCTTCCAGATTGTCTAATTTGCTGGCATGTAATTGCTCATAATATGTTCTTATAATTGTTTGTATTTCTTTGGTGTTGGTTGTGGTCTGTCCTCTTTCACTCATGATTTTATTTATTTGGGTCATTTCTCTTTTCTTTTAGATAAGTCTGGCCAGGGTTTATTAATCTTATTAATTATTTCAAAGAACCACCTCCTAGTTTCGTTGATCTGTTCTACTGTTCTTTTGTTTTCTATTTCATTGATTTCTGCTCTGATCTTTATTATTTCTCTTCTCCTGCTGGGTTTAGGCTTTATTTGCTGTTCTTTCTCCAGCTCTTTTAGGTGTAGGGTTAGGTTGTGTATTTGAGACCTTTCTTGTTTCTTGAGAAAGGCTTGTATTGCTATATACTTTCCTCTTAGGACCGCCCTTGCTGCATCCCAAAGGTTTTGAACAGTTGTGTTTTCATTTTCATTTGTTTCCATGAATTTTTTTTAACTCTTCTTTAATTTCCTGGCTGACCCATTCATTTTTAGTAGGATGCTCTTTAGCCTCCATGTATTTGAGTTCTTTCCGACTTTCCTCTTGTGATTGACTTCTAGTTTCAAAGCACTGTGGTCTGAAAATATGCAGGGAATGATCCCAATCTTCTGGTACCGGTTGGGACCTGATTTGTGACCTAGGATGTGGTCTATTCTGGAGAACGTTCCATGGGCACTAGAGAAGAATGTGTATTCTGTTGCTTTGGGATGGAATGTTCTGAATATATCTGTGAAGTCCATTTGGTCCAGTGTGTCATTTAAAATCTTTATTTCCTTGTTGATCTTTTGCTTAGATGATCTGACCATTTCAGTGAGGGGGGGTCCCTCTGACATTTAAAGGGTCCCCACTGACATGTAAAGAGTCCCCTACTATTACTGTATTGTTGTTGATGTGTTTCTTTGATTTTGTTATTAATTGGCTTATATAATTGGCTGCTCCCGTGTTAGGGGCATAGATATTTACAATTGTTAGATCTTCTTGTTGGATAGACCCTTTAAGTAGGATATAGTGTCCTTCCTCATCTCTTATTACAGTCTTTGGTTTAAAATCTAGTTTGTCTGATATAAGGATTGCCACCAGCTTTCTTTTGATGTCCGTTAGCATGGTAAATGGTTTTCCACCCCCTCACTTTCAATCTGGAGGTGTCTTTGCGTCTAAAATGAGTCTCTTGCAGACAGTATATCGATGGGTCTTGCTTTTTGTAATCCAGTCTGATACCCTGTGTCTTTTGATTGGGGCATTTAGCCCATTTATGTTCAGGGTAACTATTAAAAGATATGAATTTAGTGCCATTGTATTGCCTGCAAGGTGACTGTTACTGTATATTGTCTCTGTTCCCTTCTGGTCTATGTTACTTTTAGATTCTCTCTTTGCTTAGAGGACCCCTTTCAATATTTCTTGTAGGGCTGGTTTCATGTTTGCAAATTCTTTTGGTTTTTGTTTGCCCTGGAAGTTTTTTATCTCTCCCTCTATTTTCAATGACAGCCTAACTGGATATAGTATTCGTGGCTGCATATTTTTCTCATTTAGTGCTCTGAAGATATCATGCCAGTCCTTTCTGGCCTGCCAGGTCTCTGTGGATAGGTCTGTTGCCAGTCTAATGTTTCTACCATTGTAGGTTACAGACTTCTTGTCCCAAGCTGCTTTCAGGATTTCCTCTTTGCCCTGAGACTTGTAAGTTTTACTATTAGATGTTGGGGTGTTGACCTATTTTTATTGATTTTGAGGGGGGTTCTCTGTGCCTCCTGGATTTTGATGCCTGTTTTCTTTCCCAAATTAGGGAAGTTCTCTGCTATAATTTGCTCCAATATATCTTCTGCCCCCCTCTCTCTTTCTTCTTCTTCTGGGATCCCAATTATTCTAATGTTGTTTTTTCTTATGGTATCACTTGTCTCTCGAATTCTGCCCTTGTGATCCAGTAGTTGTTTATCTCTCTTTTTCACAGCTTCTTTATTCTCCATCATTTGGTCTTCTATATCACTGATTCTCTCTTCTGCCTCATTTATCCTAGCAGTTAGAGCCCCAATTTTTGATTGCATCTCATTAATAACCTTTTTGATTTCGACTTGGTTAGATTTTAGTTCTTTTATTTCTCCAGAAAGGGTTTCTCTAGTATCTTCCATGCTTTTTTCAAGCTCAGTTAGTATCTTTATAATCATCATTCTGAACTCTAGTTCCAACATCTTACTAATGTCTGTATTGATTAGGTCCCTGGCAGTCGGTACTGCCTCTTATTCTTTTTATTTTGAGGTGAGTTTTTCCATCTTGTCATTTTGTCCAGAGGAGAATAGATGAATTAAAGAACAAAATGCTTACAGGGTAACAACGACCCCAGAAAAATATACACTAAACAAATCAGAAGAGACCAAGTGAAACTTCCTCCCATAGGTTCTTCTACCGCCCCAAATGACTAGTTTCACTTTCTTCCTGTAGCAGATGTTCAAAGATTCCATCAATTTCTTGTCAGGTGAGGGGTGGCCTTTTTTGCAGCCATAGGGACCTCCATCTTCGGGTGAGGACCTCTCCTCCCCAAAGGGTATCCAAAGGGACATTTTGAATCTTGAGGACAATGCTATTTATGATTTGTTTGGTAACCAGCACCCCCTGTCGGTTAGTGTCTGCCTCCCCCCCCCCCCCCCCCGCCAAGCTGCATCACCGTTCAGCTTTCTCAGCTGTGGCTGGAGTGAGAGGCACGTCTTCCTCAGTGGGAGTCAGATGGTGGGGACCTGCATCAGAGTTGCATTCCTGGAGGTCTCCTTACTCCTCTCATCGAGTGAGGTCCTCCCCTCGTTTTCATCTGCAGCCTGCAAACTTGTTCTTCTGGAGCTTGTCAGTTCCCTAAAAGGAAACCTCTTGAAAACCTCTTCTGATTGAGGCCACTTTGCTGAGGTTACAAACAACCTGTCTGCTTAGGGAACCCTTACACCTTATCCACCTGCTTATTTTGCCCTTTCCTGTGTGTTCCTGCAGAGCTCTTGGTGGACTTTCTCCT
Source organism: Callorhinus ursinus (assembly GCF_003265705.2). Classification (NCBI taxonomy): domain Eukaryota; kingdom Metazoa; phylum Chordata; class Mammalia; order Carnivora; family Otariidae; genus Callorhinus; species Callorhinus ursinus. The sequence continues at coordinate 19,763,107 of NW_027397064.1, forward strand.
TCCATGAGTTATAGCTTTTAAACTCTGCTGGAGTCCAACTGCCTGGTTTCGAATCCCAGCTTCTACCACTACTCTTGTCACAGCTTCAAGACAATTGAGAGATTTGAATATGGATTGGGTATTAGCAGATATTATTCAAGAATTACTTGTCATTAGATGTGATAATAGCAGGGCAGTTACTTTTTTTAAAAAAAATGCCCTTCCCTATTAGGAAAGAAATGATATTTAGGATTTGCTTTTAAATACTCCAGTTTAAAGAAAAGTTGGGGAGCAGAGGGGAGCAGGTGAAATGAGATTGGAAGCATGATAATAATTGTTTAGACCAGTGACAGATACATTATACATTGGATGGTTAATTCTATTCTCTCTACCCCTTTGAGTAAGTTTGGAAATTCCTAAAATAAAAAAAAATTGCAAAATAAAAAATGGTCTCATTTGTTACTTGGCTAGTGGGTAACATGGGGAAGAATTAGTTGGTTATAAATAAAGGTTACTTGGGAGAAACAGGAGAGAGTTTGCACTTGACCTCCAGTGGTTCATGGGGGTACATGGGTGTGGTAGAGGGACTGAAAGGCCAGGTTCTAAATGGAATATGTATTTGGTGGTACAAAGCTGTTGCCTCTTAGCCTGAATTCTGCCCTGCAGGCACTGGGCATAACCCAAGCTCCTGGCCAGCCTCCCACACTGGTTATTTAGCATTACCAGTCAGCCCTAGCACAAGCCAGTTGGGTAAACATGTAGAGTTGCAGGAAAGGGACAATAGTCCAATTATTCCAGTGACATTGATATACCTGAGTTCATATGCTTGAATGGGGAAATGATATCCAATAGGTAAATTTGGGGAAAACAAATCAAATAAGCAAAGTAAAAACAATATTCCTTGATTTTCTTGACTATTTGGACCATTAAGCTTCTGTTTTCATCTGTATACACTGAGTCACAAATTTAGTTAAAATTTGTAGTTTTAAGTATGACTCAACAGAATTACTTTTTCTCAAATGCTAATAATTACTAGAAACTTAAGTAGTAAAGATTCTTTTTAAAAAAGAACTCATTTCTATGGGTAATTCAGAGTAATTATCAGTCGGAATTTTTTACCCTTTAATTTTAACCTTGTGACGTGAAGGCTGTATGTAGCAAAGCTGATTTTGTTAAATTTCTTTGGCTTCTTGTTTTCAGATGAATTGAACAGGGAGGACTAATCTACTTCTTGTTGAAGGAAGATTCCCATGTGAGGCATTGAGTCTGGATTTGGGGTTGGTGGGATTGACTGGTGGGAGGGAGAAGGAGCAACCGTTCTCTTCTATATTGTTGGGGTGGAGTTTAAGGGAATTGGGGGGGATGGATGCCTTTATTGAATTCTAATTAGTTCTTACTATTTTATTTGGAGGAATGAAACTGAGGAGATTTCAGTGAGATACAGAAGAGAATAATTTGTTGAGCAAGCAAAGCATGTGTGTATAGAAATGGGCTTTGTGGTTGACTTGGGAGTTCAAATTGGAGAGCAGAAATACATTGCTCACAGAGCTATAGAATCAATATGTAGGAGATAACAATAGCAATCATTTATTGAGTGATTACTATATGCCAGACACTGCCAAACACTTTCCATGCATGATGTCAAATTAACCTTACAAAAACCATGTGAGGTAGGTTTCATCACTACCAGCATTTTACAGTTGGGGAAACTGGCACAAACAGGCCCAGTAACTTGTTCCAGATCTCACCTAGTGAATGGCAGAAGAGGGATTTGAGTTAAAAGAGTCTTAACTATAGAGCCTGTGACCAATACGATAATCCTGAGAGAGACAGACTATCTCACCAAGACATCAAGAGATAATATAAACATTTTTTAATGAAACTATTCAAACACACACTAAAAGAGAATAGTATAATAATACCATTACCCAGATTTAATAATGATCTATGTTTTTCCAAATTTTTTTATCTCCCCTACTTGATTTCTAAGTATCTTAGAATAAATTCCAAATTTCCTGTCATTTCACAGCAAGAGGTCCTTTTAATCTGATTTAAAATATGAATGTGAGCAGAAAAACATGCAGCCCTCAAAAGTGGGAGAGTGGTCCATCATGGCAGTGTAGGAAAAACCCACATGGCCACCATGGCAGGGCCCATTGACCACTGGTCATAAGACACACGCCCCACCCAAGGGCTACAAACCTTTGCTTTGCTTGGTGTGTACATACCTGTTTTGGAGGATGCATCAGACTTTCAGAACTGAATTCATTAAACCAACTGCCTTCCCTCCAAGTCCATGTCCAAAAAGGAGTCTAAAAATTTGATTTTCTGTGCAGCTTTGCCTAGGAGGAAATAATGAGCTTCTCTGGCACTTGGAATGTTGACCCACTGTGAGAGTTTTGTGTAAGTCTAGACCATGTACTTCAATTCCTGGTGAGTTCATGAGCATGACCCAGCATCCTTGAATTCTGAGAACTCTGGAGAGAGGAATAATAAGTTTGAGTTTTTATTTTTTTTTTGATTTATCATTATTATTTTTAAATATTTCATTTATTTATTTGACACAGAGAGAGAGAGAGCACAAGCAGGAGTGGCAGGCTAAGGCAGAGGGAGAAGTAGGCTCCCCGCTGAGCAGGGAGCCGGGACGCAGGGCTCGATCCTAGGACCCTGGGCCGAAGGCAGACGTTTAACCGACTGAGCCACCCAGGCGCCCCTAACATAGATCTTTGTTTTATAAACGTGACACACTTCAAATGTAGCTTATTTCCATTTAAAGCACTATTTTATATCCTATTTACATGAAGCTTCAGCTATTTAGTTTTGGTACAGAAATCCAAATTCTGGTATGGAATTCAAAATGCTATGAGTCAAATTTAAAATTTTTCAATCTGAAGTAATTGAACATGGAGCGCCTGGGTGGCTCAGTTGGTTAAGCATCTGCCTTTGGCTCAGGTCATGATCCCAGGGTCCCGGGATAGAGCCCTGTGTGGGGCTCCCTGCTCAGCGGGGAGCCTGCTTCTCCCTCTGCCCCCCCCATGCTCTCGCTTGCTCTCTCTCTCAAATGAATAAAAAAAATGTAAGAAAATTGCATTCTTGAAAATTAAGGTAAACAGTAAAAGTTTAATTTTGTTATATAATAAGTCTTAAATGTGTTTTGAAATTTAGAAAGTGTTTTATACAAAATTCTCAAATTTGGAATGCTTTAGAAAAACAATGACATTGGGGCACCTGGGTGGCTCAGACGATTGGGTATCTGCCTTCAGCTCGGGACATGATCCTGGGGTCCTGAGATTGAGCCCCGCATCGGGCTCCCTGCTGGGCGGGGAGCCTGCTTCTCCCTCTCCCTCTGCCTGCCGCTGGTCCTGCTTGTACTCTCCCTCTCTAATAAAAAATAAAAAAATCTTTAAGAAAAAAAATGACATTTAGAAGTGGTTTTTTATCAGAGAGGGTGGGGGAGGGGTAGTGATTTGGCTCTCAGTTGTCTAAAACAGGGATTTTTGTTAATTTGCATATTTTAAACTGACTCTTTTTTCTTTCCTTCTTTGAAGGTTCTGGTATCTTAACTGTTTCATGGCTTTTGGACTGTTCTTTTTACTTCAAAGTTATATTTCTCTTGGAATTCCAGATGATGCTGGGTCATAGTGGTGGAGTGGTGGTAGGGATGTTATTTGTTTCAATATAGTTAAGTCACCTGCGTTTTAGCTTCAAACAAATATATTCACATTGTTATGCTTTCTGTCACCAAATAGCAAACACATTAAAGCAAAATATTCAGATGCAGTTCTTCATGTTTTACCAGGAAAAGATGAATGGTTTTCATCAGTTATTTTTATTTTATTTGTTTATTTATTTTTAATATTTTATTTCTAAGTAGTCTCTTACACTGAAGGTGGGGCTCGAACTCACAACCCGGAGATCAAGAGTCACATGCTCCATTGACTGAGCCGGCCAGGCGCCCCTGTTTCAACATACTTTTAATGGCGTGTGAATCACGGTGCTCCAAACACCTTTTGAAGGAAAATACTCTTACAAACAGAAATTGTCTCCCATGTTTAAAGGAGTTGCTTATTGTTATGTATAATTATATATAATTTTGTTCCCATTTAGTGTCTACTACTTGAATAGGGAGATTGATTTTAAAAACAAATAGTTTCACCTGACTCACCTTGTATAATATGAAGTTACCCCGAGGACAGAGTAACTATATATATATATGGGGGGGGAGGGGCAGAGGGAGAGGGACAGAGAGAATCTTAAGCAGGCTCCACGCCCAGTGTGGACCCTGAGATCATGACCTGAGCTGAAATCAAGTCAGATGCTTAACCGACGAAGCCACCGAGGCGCCCCAGAGTAACAATATTTTAATAACATCCAGGAACTTAGAAGTAAAGGCTTCTTCTACAATAAAGGGTTAACTTGAATACCACGGACTGCATTCAGGGAGGAGGTCTTTTTAACTCATTTTTTAAAATTCAAGTGAAATTGACATATCATAAAATGAATAATTTTTAAATAAACAATTCAGTGGCATTGAATACATTCACAATGTTGTGCACCTACCACCTCTGTCCAGTTCGAAAACATTCCCAAAAGGAAACTCCATATCCAATAGGCACTTGCTCCCCATTTCCCCTCCTCCCAGCCCTGGCAACAACCACATGAGCTGTCTTTTTGGATTTACCTATTTTGGATACGTCGTGTAAATGAATCATATAATATGTGACCTCTCGTGTCTGGCTGTTTTTCACCTACCATAATGTGTTTGAAGTTCACCTACATTGTAGCTTGTATTTTTAATAAATTTAATATGGATGGGATTACCTCCCCTGGTGAACAGAATTCCTTGAACCTTATTTCTAGAATGTTCCCTTCTAAGAGTAGAAGGCTTTAGGGATAATGCCTGGCAGACTTACTATATTGTCCCACAATTAAAAAAAAAAAATCTACCTATCTTATACTGAAGTAATCTGATAAAAGAATTCCTGGCATTTCCAGAGGGAGGCAATTCTGAGCTTGCAAAACAACCCACGCACGGGGACAGTGTTGGGGTTGCCAGGGAAAGGATGCTATGGTGTGCCACACAGATCCTACCTCAGGAAGAAAGGAGTTATGAGGCCAGCCCTCAGCTGTCAGCCCCCTGCCTGGACAACCCCAGCCGGAGAGCGTGGCCTCATCCAAGGTCATGTCCTCTTCCTCAGTGGCCCTCATCCAGAGTTGATTATCACAGGGGTTCAAAGGCTCAGACCTCTCCTACCAACCCAGAACGGCTTCCCCGTGAAGTCCCCACAGGGCTGACGCCCGGTCCTGCTGTCTTTTCCCCCTTCTCTTCTACAGGTGTTGATTCCATGTTGCTCCCTGCTAAACCTCCTGAGAGCTAACTCCATCTCAGAGTCTGCTTCCCCGGGGACCTAATGGATGATACCAGATTTCTTGCATGGCCACATGAGGTGTCTAAGTGGAGGGATGAGGGCCTGCTCCTTCTCTAAGCTGAGAAGCTTTGCCCTTTTGCTGCCAGATGCTTTCTTGCTAAGGGTACCAGAGGTCTTCTCTTCAAGTTTAAAAATTTTTTCCTCTCTTGGTCTTCAAAGTAACCTTTTCTAGGTACCTGTGTTGGGGGGGGGCACTGGGTTACAATTCGGGATTTTGCCTTTATTTGTGAGTCTCACTTTCCTATAGAAATCATTCTCCCATCAGGCCAAGATGCACCCGTTTTTCAAGGATATCAGTGGTGCCAGGAATCATGAAAGAGATATACTCAAATTTCAGGTTAAATTGTTATACCAGCTTTTCATATTTATAATGCATTTTCTATGGGCCAGAAACCATCATTGTTTTTTTAAAAAGATTTTATTTATTTATTTGAGAGAGTGAGAGAGCACAGGTGAGAGAACACAAGCATGGGGAGGGGCAGAGGGAGAAGCAGATCCTCGCTGAGCTGGGAGCCTAATGTGGGGTTTGATCTTAGGACCCTGAGATCATGACCTGAGCCAAAGGCAGCCACCTAACCAACTGAGCCACCCAGGTGCCCTGAAACCATCATTGTTTAACATAAACTGGACAAGGATGGGTCTCCCTTGGACTAAAGAATCCTTGTGATAAGTCACAATAGCCTATGGACAAAAAACCGGAGACCTTGCCTTCTTATGGGGTACATAGGGAAGATGTGAGGGGTAAGGGAGGTGGCTCTGTGTCAAATCCCTACCTTGGTGACAAAGGCCTTTCTGTACTGAAAACAGCCCAGACAGAGCTAATGGAGAGAAGACCCTTGTGGGGCTCAGCAAGGGAAGGGGGAGTGTTGCTTACAGACTTAAGCTAGCAAACTTCACAAAGCCATTGAAAAGGCCCCTCATAACCTATATATAAAGGGGCCTCAGCTTTGGTCATTTAGAAATTAAGCATCCATCAGTTTTTTTTGAGAGTCTGACTCTCTCCTCTTCAGAGTACTGGTGCGTGGTGCTGTCCTGTTCCAGAAGGGTTCACTACCACCTTCCTTCACACACAGCTCACAAAGGATGCTCTCGGGTACTGTCCTCCCTCCTTCCTGCTTCATCTTCCTTCTGGCTTCTCTCCAATCCTTGCTCCCCACACCAACTCCTGCTTTCCCCCCATTGGTATGCAGAACAAGATCCTTCCAGCTCATTCATCAGAGGGAATTTTTACACAGCCAAAATGGCCCATCGACACATTTCACCAAGGACTGTTCTTTTTCTGGGGAATTTTGCTTCCACCCTCCCTTTAATTTATGTCAAGTTGTTTCCAAGATAGATTTGGAAGTACTTTTTATTCCAAGTGGATAAAAAACAAAATAAATAATAAACTTGGAAAACAAAAACTCTTCAGTTTCAGCCACTTATTTAAATTACTTCCTTTATATGAGATTGTAAATCAAGCTAATAAATCAAGTAGCAATAATCAGATCGAATGAAATAGAAAAACAATGATCAATCATCTGTGGCACATGCTGGTAAGAAGAGAGGACTTATTGTGCAGTTCAGCAGTGCCCTAGCAGGTTCAGAATTTGGCTACAGTCAGTTGGAGCCTCACATTTGAATACTGAGATGGTCCTTTAAGATCTAAGTCTACATAGGTGGCGTAGCTGTAGCAACTTCCCATCTGTTGAGCGAAAGAAATCTTTGGAACCCATTTCAGATCCCTAGTCCATCTCCCAAAAAACTGCGATTCATTTACAATGGACAGCCACCAGGTGGCAGCACAGAGAACTATAGGAGGGCTTAAGTGAAATCTTTATGGGGAGGTTTAGTTGGCACTTTTTTTTTTAAAGATTTTATTTACTTATTTGACAGAGAGAGAGACACAGCGAGAGAGGGAACACAAGCAGGGGGAGTGGGAGAGGGAGAGGGAGAAGCACGCTTCCCGCTGAGCAAGGAGCCCGATGTGGAGCTCGATCCCAGTACCCTGGGATCACGACCTGAGCCGAAGGCAGACGCACTGCGACTGAGCCACCCAGGCGCCCCTTAGGTGGTACTTTTGCTTGGGTACAACTTGCGTGGAAAAGTTGCAGGGTTCTAGCCTGTTTATGTATCTCTGTGAGTATTATGGAGAAAGAAGTAATATAAATGAATGGAAAACTAAAAACCTACTGTGATAAATTTGGTCATCTATGAACACTCAGATTGGCAGGATCTGGGCACAGCCAAGGATGGTGCTCATGTATTCTCCAATATTACTGTTACGATGAATGCCTTCTCCTGTTTTGTATCTTTGTGTCACCTTGCATGTAGCAAGTGCTTAATACATGTTTATTAAGTAGAGTTTAATCAGATTAGGAACAAATGTGGTATAATTAATGGATCCAGGCTGATGTTTAATTTTAGTTGGCTATACTGGGGAGACTTGGCAGGCTGTAGAGCACTTCGGATTACAGGGGAGGGTCTTCCGAGGTGTGAAACAGTTTCGTCCCTGAAGATGTGAGGATTGAGACTGGGCGTCTAAACAGTGTGTGTCACAGCGGGGTAGTTAATGACAGTAGAGTAGAGAGAGGAACATAGTTATGATGGGAACATTGTGGGAGCAGTACAGGATAGTTAAACATGAAAAAGATGGGGGTGAAGGAAGGAAGGACACACTGTAGGAATCAAAATGTTGAGCGCCTTGGGGCACAGATAAATACAGAAGACTTCAGTGTCATAATTCTGCAATTTTCGTTCTGGGTAGATTTGCTCTGAGTAATAGTCTGAGGACTTTATTTTTCATCTTTGTATTCCACAAGAGGTTTAGCACAGTGCCATGCTTATAAAGTTGGCATTCAATGAATATTTGTTAAATAACTTTAGGTGGTCACGATTAGCTGTGTAAGGGGATGGAGTAGAATCTGATGAAAGTATGTATTTTTTAAAAATTTTTCATTTATTTTTGAAGATTTTATGTATTTATTTGAGAGAGAGAGCAAAAGAGCACCAGCAGGGTGAGCAGCTGAGGGAGGGAGAAGCCGACTCCCTGCTGATCTAGGAGCCTGATGCGGGGCTCCATCCCAGGACTCTGGGATCATGACCTGAGCCGAAGGAAGACGCTTAACCATCCCAGCCACTCAGGCGCCCATAAGTACGTATGTTTTTTAACATCAATAATTGTAGCTGACGTTTACAAAGTGCTTCCTATTTTCTGTGAAACTGTGCTGTGTATTATTTCACCTCATCCCGACTGTAGCCACACGGGGGCGCTGTGATGCCAGAGCCCATGCTCTTAACCACTCTGCTCCTGGTTCTCAAATGTCCTATGTGTGTCAGTTTCCTGGAGTTGCCTTAACAGATGCCATACACTTGGTGGGTGAAACAACAGAAATCTACTTTCTCACGGTTCTGGAAGCTGTGAGATCACGGTGTCAGCAGGGCTGATATCATTTTGAGGCCTCACCTTGGCTTGTAGATGGTGGTCTTCTTTCTTTGTCATCACCTGGTCTTCCCTGCATGTCTGCATCCCAATCTCTTCTTCTTATGTCATAATGGATTAATGACCTCATTGAACCTTAATTAGCCCTTTAAGGGCTCTGTTTTTAAATACAGTCACATTCTGAGGTACGAGAGATTAGGACTTCAACATATGAATTTTGGAGGGGGACACACAGTTCAGTCCGTAACAGTGTGCCTCAGAATTCCCAAGCCTTGGAAGTAGGGCCGGGACTAGGGTCTGGGAAGTGAGGGGCATGGGGTGCAACAGTGAGGACATGCTCACTTTCAGGTCTGTTTGTACAAGTACAGAGTCTGCACCAATAGTGAGTGTTCTTTTAACTACTGTGCCATAAGCACCTCCTGAACCTCTGCCTGGTACCATCCTTGCTGGGGAGCCTGGTAAAAGAGCAGGGGCCGGGGCCCCAGCCCAGAGCTTAAGATTCAGAAGGGTCTCCGGTAGGGCCTTGGAATCTGGAGTTTCCATAAGCATCCCCAGGGATTCTAATGCAGGTGTTCAGGATCATCCCTTAGCCTCAGAGAGAGCTCCTTTACATCCAGTGCAATAATTTCTCTCTTCTTCTTTGGTCTTGAAGTAGATGTGGCTGAACTCATCAATTACCCCTCTGAATTTTTAGGGGGTGGCGTGGGATTCTGAAGTCCCTCCTGCAGAAAGCCCCTGTAGTCTGAGTTGCCGGGCATTGACCTTGAGAGGACCACGGACTGGCTTTTTTTTGGGGGGGGTCCTTTTGGTCTGTTCCAGAAGGCAGAAGCTCCTTGGATACACACAAGCATGTGTGAACCAGAGCATCAGCCACTGCCATTACAGAGTGCAGGTTACACTGATTCTAAGTACGAAGTTGTTTCCAAGAGTCTCTACTAAACTTTGACAGAGCCAAGATGTTTGTTGCTTGAAACTGAAGAAGGAGCAAAGACTGATTAGTAAGGTTTTCTTAGAGTCCACATTATGGGGGAGGGAAGGAAGTGAAATTGATCAGCAGACGGCACCAAATAAAAATAGTGTGACCAAAAAAAAAAGGAAAGTATTTTGCATTGTGGAGAACCACAGAGTGATATGACTGAAGGATTCTCGGGTGGCGGATCTTTATTTCCCTTCAAGGAGGAGAGATAAAGCAAAGAAACAGACAAAAATCTCACCTGACTTAATCAAACTTTGGACTGTTGTGTATGGCCCAAAAGATAGTCGTTCTTTCATAAATCTCTCTCGGAGCACAAACACCCCTTTTTTGTTTCTTAACCCTCTTCAGTGGGACTGTGTGGGTTTAGCTCTGAAAGCAACGGAATCTGACCCTCATTAACTTTAAGCAAAAAAAAAAAAAAAAAGAAAAAGAAGTATTGATTTGACAAGTGATGGAGTAACCCACAGAATGATGGGCAAACTAAACAGCTACAACAACTGAATTTTGGAAAATCCAGGAACAGGCAAGCTCCAGACATCTAAATAGTAATTGCTGTTGGACCTCTTCTTTAGGATGCTGTTTTGAAAATAGTACATGTCTCAACTCCAGCCATTTTCTATCTTTGGCTCCTTGTCCTTAAGATGTAAATTTCAGGAAGAGTGTCTAATCAGCCCATCTTGGTCACACACCCATCCCTCATTGGAGGTTAAGGTCTGAGGGATGGGGGGAGTACATTCATTGTCATCCCCAACCCATGGGATCGGAGCGAGGGTCTTCCTTAAAGAAAAAGAGGAGGAGACTTGAGGCATGCTGCAGAGACAGAAACAAGAGACCCAAAGGAGACCCTTGGCTGACTTTTACCTTGGTGATTTCACTCCCTGATGTGACTTCTCCAGAGACAGGAGGCATGTTAGCTGTCCATCTAGAGTCACTCAGAGTGAGTGATGATGCTGAGGTCAGCTTGGAATACTGGCTTGTCTCAGAAGATACCTGTTTTCTATAAGGAAGACAGTGTCCTTTAGCTCTCTACTGGATATGGTTAGCTCGTAAACGGGCTCTTCAGAAATCAAACATAACTTCATGCAAACTCTGGGTTCACTAAATAGCTCTTTTTCTATTTTCACACATTTCTTTAACACATTTGTTAAGTGCCTACCATGTGCCTGCACTGTTCTAGATGCTGTCTTACAGAATTCCCTTCTGTTTATTGGGTCCCTAACCTGGATCTGCACGGTTCTAGGTGCTGGGGATATTGCAAGAACAAAACAAAGTCCTTGTTTTCATGGATGGAGCCCACATTCTAGTTCACCATTGCATCCCCAGGACCTGGCTCAATAAATATTTGTTGAATGACTATATGAATGACATCAGCTTAAACTATGTCATTGCAAGCCTAGCTTTTCTGTGGAATGCACTCATGATGTGCTCTTGGAGCTTAAGAATTTGATTTTCTAATCTTTCCTGCCCTGCATATGCCTTTGCCTCTAACTCACAGGAGTCATCAATAAATTCTTAAAGAAGATAGTTGTTTTCAAAGCAGGTGCTAGAGTTTTTGCTGTCATGGAGAAAGCTGACAACATGGGCCCCCAGTTCTGCCTTGAAAACAAACAGCTGATGGGTCTGTGAGTCACTATGTGCCCCAGGAGACTGCCTACTCCCCCGACATCAGATGCCCAGGGGATCTTGGTAAATGTCAGATGTTGCTGTCTGTGGTGGGTGGTGTTGGCATCAACTCAGGTGGTAGGAACAATCTAGCATCACGCTAAAAAAAGGAAGGCTCGCTGCTCTCCCGCGAATGAGGTCTGAAACAGGAAACAGGGTCAACCGAAACGTGGTCTCAGCTACCTGGAAGCTGCAGCTGGAGGGTTTGGTAATATTGTTCTTCCTATCCAAGGTCCAATTTACTAAAAAACAGGGAAATCATGAGGGTATTTAATTTCCAGGAAGATGAGCACTACAAGAACACAGATATAATAATCCTTAGGAAATTGATAAATAGAATACTCACATCAGTTAAAATGAATGAGGGAGTATTATGTGTGCTAATAAGGATAGACATCCAAGACATATTATTAGGTGGAAAAAACTGGCAGATTGACACGCACCTTTTATATTAAAACAAAACACTGCCCAAAATAACGACACACACAATGATGCTAAATGTACATCACAGGGGCACCCAGGTGCAGTGTGTCTGGAAAAAGTTGGTACTGTACTCATAACAAGTTTACCCTGGAGGAGGTAGAAAATGAACAGGAGTGTGGGTCATGGCCAAAAGGCACTTAAGCTGTAATATTTAAACTTTTTTAGAGGAATGTTTCACTTATAAGCTTTAAAACTTTAACTTTAAAGGAAAAATATTAAGAATTGTTAGAGCAGGCAAACAGTATAAACGATTCTTAGTAAGTCAGGGCATCAACCTCCTGATCATGTTTGTTAAGCAGATTTGGTTCCATGGCTTTCTAGAAATATCTTGTCTGAAACAGACCACATAAAAGATGCCCACACATGGCAGAGGTAAAAAAATATTGTCAGGGGCAAGCCAAATAATATTGGAACCAACATTTGCCCAATAGGCTTATACTGGATTTGATCAATAGTGTTGAACTTTGATTTCTAAGGAACTTTATGGTTTTCAAACTATCTCATTTGAATCTTCTGGTTTGGTAGGGCCAGATTCATCATCTCCATTTCACAGATTAGAAAACTGAGGTTCAGAAAAATCAAGTGACTTGTCTAAGAGCAAAGCAAGTAAAGGGGCAGAGCACCTATATTTTCCAAGAGCAGAAAGCCTTCTCTCATTTATCCACTCAATAAATCCCACTCCAGTAGTTAATAGTAGCTGCTAGAACTACATCTTCTTGCTGGCTGAGCTCACGTTTGGCAGCCCTCTCTACCCACTCTCTACTTGAACCTAAGTGGATTGACTTACATTCAAAATCCAATTTTAGAACCTAGTGCATTCTCCCAAAGGGATTTTCCAGCCAGTAGGAAGTTTGCTGTCAAGAACAGCACTCAGCCTCCATCCTGCCATAGTTGCAAGCGATGAATGATGCGGTGCTGGGCTTGATGCCACAGCGCCGCGCTGCCTGGCAGCAGCAGCTACTCTGTAATGTTGACTTTATGTCACGGGTCCTTATCCAGTCTCCCCAACTAAGTCAAAGTCAAAGGGGACCTCCCTCTTCCTGTCCTTCCGTAGCCAGCCTGTCAGGGAACATGCATTTGGTAAGTGCCTTCAGCTTCATGATGTAGCCAGAATAGGACACACTCACGTGTAGCAACACATTTAAAAAATTAATACACTATCCATGAGAATTGACACTTCTGAAAATAAACTCTTGCTCTTCCTCCACACCCCTGCAAACCTGCTCCCCCCACATTCTTCTCTATCTCAATCAATGGCAAGTCAACTATTGCAGCTTGTCAACCTGAAACCCTTAGAGTCACTCCTTTCTTTTTTCACACCCTATTTCCAATCCTTTAGCAAATCTTGTTGGCTCTACCTTCAATTTCCATCCAGAGTCCATACCAGTTCTACGGTGACCTCCCTGGTCTGTCACCTGGATCATTAGAATGGCCTCCATTTGCATCTCCCTGAACAGCCCTTGGCATCCAGTTTCTTCTCAAGATGGCAGCTAGTGGATCCCACTGCCATCTAGATAGACCATATCACTCCCTCCACTCAAACACCTCCAAGCTGGAGCTTAACTTGGAGCAAAATCCAGCATCCTTGCAAAATCCTACAAGGTACCATATTCCATCATTTCCTATTACTCTTCATCCTGGCCTACACCTCTCCAGGGACCCTAGAATTTTCTTTCATGCACCCTATAGTTTATTCTCTGTCCTCTGGGATTTTGCACAGAGTCTCACTCTCCCTGAAATGCTCTTCCCTGTGATATCATAGCTACCTTGCTTATGTCCTTCAAGTCTTGGCTTAAATGTCACCATATTAGGAGGCTTTCTGTGACCACCCCATTTAAAACTGCAGGCACCATCCCTCTCCGCAGCACGCGCGCGCGCACACACACACACACACACACACACACACACCCTCCCTGGCACTTCTTGTCTCCTTCCCTGCCTTATTTATCCCCAGAGCATGCATTACCTTCTAACACACTAAAGAACACACTTGTTTTGTTTGTCTAACTCTCCTCCTAGAATGTTCGCTCGAAGAGAATAGGGGTTTTTGTTTCTTTTGTTCACTGCAGTTTCCCCAGCGCCTAGTACAAGTTTGGCACATAACAGATGCTGATTAAGTATTTGTTGAATAAATCAGATTGGCAAAGATGAAAAATTAGATGGTGACTTGATTGGCGGGGGTATAGGGAAATAGATACTTTCACATGTTGCTGGTCAGAGTGCAACTTGGAATTGCCTCCTTGGAGAGCAATCTGGCAAGATTCATTAAAATTTAAAAAGGCATCTTACTAAGACCCAGCATTTAGCTGCCAAGCATTTACTCAATAGATAAACATGTCCAAACACATAGTTCAAGGATGCTCATTGGTGCATTATTTTAATGACAAAAGGCCGAATGAACTGAGATGTCAGTAGATAGGGGTCTGCTTGAATAACATATGGGAACCGGTATGACAGCATAATAAATAACTGTTAAAATGATAGAGGAAGATATACATGTATTGCTGTGGGACGGTCCCCATGATCTCCTGAGTGGAACAAATGTGTGAGGTATGCCAGTGAGGGGGATGTAAGTACACATGCTTACAAGTTCGTACAAGCATACATAAATATATAAATAAGTACATAAATAACTCTGGAAAATTGCAAGAAACTAATGGTAGAGGTTGCCTGTTCTGTTATTTAAGGGCTGGTGAGCTTGAAAACGACTGGAAAAATTATCGTGAATATAGTACTTAAAAAAAAAAAACCTCTTTGGGGGCGTCTGGCTGGCTCAGTGAGTAGAGCGTGGGACTCTTGATCTGGGTTCGAGTTTGAGCCCCATGTTGAGTGTGGAGATTACTTAAAAATAAAAAAATCTTGAAAAAAAAAAAAACCACGCCACTTCTGTAATGTGACAATCCATGCTCTTCTGCTAGCTTTTACTCTGTGTGGGGCTGACCTGGTAAAAAAAAAAATCTGCCCTAACCTCCGCTTTGAAGGCACGGGAGTAGGAAGGAGGACCTTTTATTTCCTGGGGCAGTGAAGCCAGTAAAACGTATGAATAGATTCAGCCCAACCTCGTGCTCCTGACTCGAGGGCTCGCCCCCTCCTTCCCCCAGCCCCGGGCCGCCCGTCGGAGGTGCCGGCTGCCTGGAGTCCCCGCTTCCTCCTGAGAGGGCAGCAGCGGAGCGTCTCGGGGACGCATGCGTCCCAACTGGCACCCGGGGAATTAAAAGAAAGGCGGGGGGAAGCCCCAACCAAACAGGCGCCCCAAACAAAACCCAAGTGGAGGAAAGCGCGCGGCCGCGCAGACCCCGGCCGTGCAGGCGTCTCGGCCTCGCCCGCGTCCCCGGCCGCGGCGTGATGCGCACGGACCGGCCCGCGACGCCCGGGCCGCGACTGTCCACGCAGCTGGAGGCCGGCCGGGTGGCCGCGCCCCAGCCGCGCTCGCTCGCCGCCGCGGCCGTCTCCCCGTGTGCCGGCGCCGCGGGGCACCTCGCTCCCCATGGGGCCGCGGGACTGGCTGAGGACCGTGTGCTGCTGCTGCCCGTGCCGGTGCCTGGAGGAGCCCGCCGCGCCCGAGAAGGAGCCCCTGGTCAGGTGGGTGCGCGCCCCGGGCCGCGAACTGGGCTTTCCGTGGCGGCGGCGGGCGGCGCGGAGCCGGGTACCTGTGTGCCGGTCCCAGCTGGGGAGGGGGGGGCTCGCTTCACGGTGGCACTGCGGCGCCCACTCAGCCCCTCGGCCCCTTCCTGGAGATCCTGTCCCTTGGGTAGGATTTTTGCCCGCGAGCACAAACCTCCGGAGGCGCGGGAGACCCGGGTGGACGCCCGCGGGAAGCGCCGAGCGAAGCGCGGGAGAGAAGTTTGCGTCGGGGTCTCATTTGGAGGATTTGCTGTGCTTGACCGTGTATGTAATAGGCGTATTTCGGTGGAACAGGCGACTGTGAGTTTCTGTTCCACCCAGGAAGAAAGTTGGATACTGTGCATTCAATGTTATTACCAAAGAAAGACAAGTTTAGGTGACTGAGCCCAGGTGATACTTTTCACATTAAAAAAATGCTTATTTTCTGTAGGGACCGCCTATTCACTAGGATGTTGACTCATTACAGGTTAAGTTAGGAAGTGTGAGGAAATGGAACGCACATTTGCAGTGCGCTTAGTGGCTCTGTTGAGGGGGCCAGGCCACACAGTTTTGTTCTGGGCTGTCATTTTAAGCAATTACTTTTGTACCTTCACCGTGATGAAATGAGGGTTCCACTAGGTCATGCCTACGGGGTAGCTAGGACAGCAACGCAAGATTTAAAATGAAATTGGGCACAGGACATGAGGGGAAAGTAAACAAATACTGAAGCGAGCATCTCTTGTGAAACATGCAGCTAACATGATAAAGCTTTCCCAAGTTTTCAAAAGCATGATTTACCTTTTCTTACTTTGTCAAGTCCAAGCACTTCCCTTGACTTTTGAGGTCTTATGTAACCCCTTACTGCTTGTCCACTCTTATTTTCCAGCATATTAAATACTGTGCACTCCTTGATTTAATCAGACAGGCATCCTTGCTGCTCTAGGGACAATCCAACTTTCTTATTCCCCCCAAGCTTGCTTCAAGGAGTGACCTTTATCCTTCCTGCCCCACCACAACCAGCTAAATGCCGGTTCTCAAGCCTCTCCCCACCCCAGCAGCTCTCTTTGATGACTTTGAGCTTATTCATCTCTCACTCCTATGATTTAGGATTTAGAATTTACCATCTGCCCCTCACTGTTTAGTGAGCACACATGTATGTAGATATATATGTCGTATCTGTTTTATATATAGAAACAATTGTACACACGATGCACAGTGTTTTTGTGTGCTCTTGCTGATGGTTTCAACAAGAAACCTAGATTATTAGGCTAATATGGACAGGGAGACATCCAGTAAACTACCCTTAGTCTTAAAAGAAGTGGATAACAATCTGAAATTTCATGCTTGCTTGTACGTGCAACTTGTCAGTATTCACTGTAACGAGAAATACAGTACTCATCCTCAGTGTCTTGGGTCTTTCCAGTTTTACATGCCGGATTGCTATTTGAGTTAATAGTTTTGGTTATTTAAAAATCTTGACCTGCCCTGGTTTACCTTGTAAGTCAGTGAATTTTGCAAGTGATTTTAAGAAGATGGGGTAAAAAAAAAAAAAAAAGGAGTAATTTGGGGGGAGAATTGCCTAGTGTTCATGAGTCAGACTGCCTGGGGAGAAAATCCCAACTGAGTGACTGGGCAGAAATTATGAAATTTATTTGCGCCTTAATTTCCTCATCTGTAAAATGGGGAGGACAGCAGTGTGTACCTCAAAGGGTTGCAGTGAGAAATGAAAGGAGCTAATCCATGTAAAGTGTTTAGTAGAGTGTCTGACCCATAGTAAACACCCAATAAATTCTAGTTATTGTTAATTATCATTGTTACTCTTCTGAGCATGCAAATGTGAATGGACTGAAAAATCTTTTGTTGTGGTTTAGTGTCAATCCTGGCATCATTTCAATGCAATGCTATTTGGGAAGAGTGGCTTATTAATGGAAATGTGGAACAGTGATGGGTGTGTTTATGGGTATCTATCTTCTTTCTTACTCAAGTCATCAGAAGGTCTAGTTAGAAATCTTTTTTATGTTTATTTATTTTTAAAGTGGGAACTTCAGTGGTTTTTCGCATATTCAGAAAGTTGTACAAACATTACCACTATCTAAGAACATTTTCATCACTCCCAAAAGAAACAACACACCCATTAGCAATCACTCGCCACTCCCCCCTCCTTGGCCCGCCCCATCCCCTGCAACCACTGATCGGCTGTGTGCCTTCCTAGATTGGCCTCTTCTGGAAATTGCGTATAAATGGAATCGTACACAGTGTGGCCTTGGCACCTGGCTTCTTTCGCTCAGAATCATGTTTTTGAGTTTCATCCATGTTGTAGCATTTATCAGCACTTCATTCCTTTTTACGGCTGAATACCCTTCTTTTGTTTGGCTTTCTTACATGTTATTTATCCATTCACCAATGGATGGACATTTGGGTTCTTTCCACTTTTTGGCTGTGAACGTCTGTGTACAAGTTTTTGTGTGGACGTATGTTTTCGGTGACCTTGGGTATATTCCTAGACATGGGATGCTGGGTCACACAGGAATCCTCCATTTAACTTTTTGACAAACTGCCAGACTGTTTCCCAAAGTGACTGGTTTGAAATCTTGATGTGGTGAAATCATGGGGCCAGATGGTCTTAGTTTTTATTTTATGGAGAACTTCATTCTGTATGTCTTTTTTTTTTTTTTTTCATTTATAAAAGAAGGTTTTGTATAAACGCTCTGACCCTAACTAAATCCTTTTTGGTGACATAATGGTTTTCAAATTTTGTTTCGTGCCACAAGGGAACAGTGCCGGGATGAGGTGTGCTTGGGGGAATGACAAAGTGTCATTTGTGTGTGCGGTCACCTGCAGGCCTTTTCCAACATGCACCAGGGACTCTTGTGAGTTCAAGAAAAGCAACTCTGAGTCTCATCTCCTTTGCCAGTCTGATTATGCCTTTTGTGTTTTGATCTTGTTCTTTTTTTTTTTTTTTTTTTTTTTGCCTTTTCTGGAACTTTATACTTGAAGGGAAATGTCTGTTGCTTGTCTGGTTTACGTCTGTATATCTCTCTGTTCCGCTAGTTCTTTTTTCCCCTTTTTCTAGAAATACCCTGACTGAAAATTCATCCTGATACTACCAAGCCCTTCAGTTACCATCCTTTGCTTCCTTTTGTGTCAGGCACAAAGGTTTTTGAAAGAGTTGTCAACTGTACCGCCCACCCCCACTTCCTTCTTTACCACCCATTCCCCATGAAATCTGGTTTCTTTCTTTTTTAATTTTTTAAAAAAATATTTATTTTTGAGGGGGGAGAGGAGCAGAGGGGGAGAGAGAGAGAGAGAGAGAGAGAGAGAGACAGAATCCCAAGCAGACTCCCCGCTGAGCAGGGAGCCAGACGCGCGGCTCCATCCCACGACACCGAGATCACCACCAGAGCCGAAATCAAGAGTCAGAGGCTCAACCGACTGAACCACCTAGGTGCCCCTGACCCCTGGTTTCTGGCCTCTGCCTGATTACATGAAAATTGCTGTCTTGCAAGTCACAAGAGAAAGAAATCTGATGTTCTTTTCTCAGTGTGCAAGCAAGCCACACCTCTGTGCTGACCGTCCGTGCTTGCGTTCACACTTCTCTTTCCCTGGCTTGTCTGATTTTGTGTTCTCTGGTTTCTGCCTGTGATCGGTCCAGTCACGCTGGCCTCTCCCCTGGTGTCTTTGCCGATGCCATATTTGTTAGCTAGACATCTTTTTGTTTTTTTCTACTTCTTAAGCTTCTGCTCTGTTCCCCAGGCCCATTTCAGCTGCCATTTTTTTTTTTTTTTAAGATTTTATATATTTATTCGACAGAGAGAGACACAGTGAGAGAGGGAACATAAGCAGGCAGAGGGAGAGGGAGAAGCAGGCTCTCCGATGAGCAGGGAGCCTGAAGTGGGGCTCGATCCCAGGACCCTGGGATCATGACCTGAGCCGAAGGCAGACGCGTAACTGCTGAGCCACCCAAGGGCCCCATCAGCTGCCACCTTTGTGAGGGAGCCTTAGAAAGTCTCCCCAAGCAGTTATGGTGTCTCTTTACTTTCTTTTTACCCCTCGGGTCACTTCTGGTTATGACAGTTCTAAGCTGGGTGCTACAACCCCAGCCTGACTGGAGGTTCTAGTCTGGGTTGGAGGGGATAAATCCAGCTCACCTGCCAACCCCCGCCGTGCCCAGCGCAGTGCTTAACATGGGGTAAGAACTGAATAGCTACTTTTTGATGGATAATGATTACAATACTAGCTGTTCATTTGTTAATTTCCATGTGTAAATTTTTAAAAAATTTATTTAAAACAAAATGCTATTGAGCCAACACACATACACCCAGCATCCACCTTAAGAAAACAGTGATAGAATTGAAGCCCTCCACCTATCTCTCTTGACTGCATCTACTTTCCTTCTTAACTTTATAGAAATGGTGCATCCTGGGTGTAAGCCATTGCGTGAGTGAGGTTTCTTTGCATACCTTCTGTCATTAGTCATCCCTAGGACTGAATGAAGTAGGTGTTATTTACTTCCATTTTACAAAGGAGGAACCCAAGGCTTAGAGAGTTGAAATGAATTCAGAGTCACAATTGGTAAGTCAGAGAGCCAGAATTTGAATCCAGGTCTGTCAGACCTCCAAGTCCATGCCTTGCATTGTAAAAAATTCAGAAAACTACCAAATATTTTCCAGAAGTAACTTATAATAGTTGTGCATGAGAAACTGGTGGATATCAGTAGCCTTCACTCCTGTCTGTTTTGGTCCCTTTCTCCTTCCCTTTTTCCATGTCCTTCGTAGGTATAGTTCTTTTACCTAGAAGTGGAAGCAACCAGGTCCCGTGAACTGAGCCCAGTTGGAGTTAGGAGACCTGAGTCCTAGTTTCGGCTATTAACTAGCTGTGGGATTTGGGGGGGGGGCGCCTCTTTACCTTCCTCAAACTTTAGTTTCTTCTTTTGCAAAATGGGGAGATCAGACTTTTTTTTTTTTAAAGATTTGTTTTAGACGGAGAGAGAGTATAAGAGCAGGGGGAGGGGCAGAGGGAGAGGGAGGCAAAGAATCCTCAAGCAGACTCCTCACTGAGCGCGGAGCCCCACACGAGCTCGATCTCACGACCCTGAGATCATGACCTGAGCCGAAATCAAGTCGGACTCATCCGACTGAGCAACCCAGGTGCCCTGGGAGATCAGACTTTGATGCGTGATCTTGCAGGGCTCTTCCAGGCTTGATGCAAATCGTCATCCTCCTGTGGGCTTGTGTCCGCTGAAATCGTTTGACTTGGACCCCAGGGGCAGTGAGACCGTCTGTGGTACAGGGAGGGCACCTGAAGGCCCAGGGCATATGCATCACAACCACTTGTCCAACTCCTTAGCTGCCCAGGGCTGTTTCACCAGCGAATAGGTGAGCAGTCATCTCTAATGCCAGGAAGCTTGAGAACAGGTCTGGAGAAAGGACACAAGACCTGACCTTCACACCAGGCTTCAGGCCCAAAGAAAGCCAGAGGTTTTGTTCAGTCTCACTGTTTTCTCCCCCTTCACTCCGATTTTAGGACTGAGTCGTCTAAGACTCATCTTTTCAATCATCTTGGAATGTTTGAGGTTGTGCACGCCGTTCTTCTCTGTCCTGCCTGTATTCCTAAAATAAATAGTGATCAAAACCACAACGAATCAATGTGCACTGAGGACAAATGGATTGTTTTGGAAAGGCTAGATCGTTGATCATTTGTCTGTAAAAAAGTGAATGACTTTTTGGCTCAAGGTTTCATGTTACTAATGAAAAGAAACATATGGGGTGTGTATCATTAGTTTCCTAGGGCTGGCACAACAAAGTACCACGAATCTGGTAGCTTAAACCAACAGAAATGTGTGCGTTCACAGTTCTGGAAGCTCTAAGGACTCTAGGGAGAATTGCTTCTTGCAGGTTCCAGCTTCTGGTGGCTGCTAGTGCCCTTGGCTTCTGGCCGCCCACTTCCAGTCTTTGCCTCTGTTTCCTTCCATGTGCCTCTTCTCCTTTGTCTCAAGTACCCCTCTCTTTGCTCTTGTAAGGATACCAGTCATTGGGTTTAGGGTCCATCCTAAATCCAGCTTGATCTCATCTCAAGATCCTTAACTTAATCACAGCTGCAAAGTCCCTATTTCTGAATAAAGTCACATTCACAGGACCCAGGGGTTGGGACTTGGACAGATCTTTTGTGGGGGACACTCTTCAACCCACTATGGGGTACTTTCGGGAAAACGTTTGAGCTCAGAGCATTGGTTTTTATTTCACTTTTATAGCATGGCTTTCTTCCATCCGTGGTAAAAGCATGCTCTTGCCATATAAAAATCCCCCCCCAAGCATGAGTTGTGGCCCTTGAAATGACATGATTCTGGAAGCACAGCTGCAGTTAGCCTTTGAGCAGAGCGATGTCCCAGTCCTCTGGCACCAGAGTCCACTACCATATGACATCCAACAGGGACAGACCTCGGAGATCTGGAAGAGCCTACGATGCAGTGTGAGGGGAGGGCCGTGCAAATGTCACACTCTAAAGCCTATTTCACAAGGGTCACTTTGAAGTGTGTCGGGGAGTACAATTCTTACTCTCTAATTTTTACTTACTCTAATCTCTGATTTTTTATTGGCTGTCGATAACTGATAAACACCATGACCACCAACTTGTTGAAAAGCCACAGAAGAAAGGGAGAGAATTAAAACCGTGGCTGAGTTTTTTTTTTTTTTTTAAGATTTTATTTCTTTATTTGACAGAGAGCACAAGTAGGCAGAGCAGCAGGCAGAGGGAGAGAAAGAAGCAGACTCCCTGCTGAGCAGGGAGCCTGACATGGGGCTCGATCCCAGGACCCCGGGATCATGACCTGAGCCGTGGCTGAGTTTTTATTCATGGCTCTCTCTTAAGCCACCTAAGTGAACCACGTGATGAGCATCCACATGGCTTTTAGCTCCCTGCTCTCCTCCACGACCCCCCCCCTCCGCCCGAGCCTCCACTCCTGAGAGCAGAATTTACACACATATGTATCTGTGGGTGGTGCACAGAGACAACCTTCTGTGTCTCCTTTTTCTGCAGTGCCTGGAGTTCCCAGCAGGGAAAAAGAAAAGAAAATCTCAGTTTGCTCTTGAGGGTTGTTTTCTGCCATTCTGAGAAGGAATTGAACAGGACCTGCGAGTGTGGGCAACAGAATGGAATTTCCCAGACCCTAAAGGAACGCTGGGTGTGCACTATGCTTGGGGGCCATTCTAAGCAGGGAAATCACCAATAAAAAGCACAAAAATGCAAAAAACATGGCACTAAATACACAACGAAAAGGACACTTGTCTACACTACGAGAGCCGAAACAGAAAGCAGAGCAACGTCTTGTTGGAGCTCAACTGGGGACATGCCCCTTGAGTGCTGCAGAAGCACCCCCAGTATCGATTTGGGGTGACAGGTAAATTTTAGCACGTGGGTAAATGTGCAAACATGGGAATGATGAAGCTCAGCTGTAACTGTGTCTGTAATCACTTGATGGTTGAAGAAACTGAGGCCCAAGAGCTTCGGTAGCTTGCTCAAAGGCATACTTGGCCGAGCTGAGGTTCAAATCCTATTAGAAGGAGCAGGGGCTGCCTCGTACACAGGGAGATGTGTAACTAGCTTTTTATGTGATGTGTGCTGGAAATTGTGTTTGTAGTATGGGACTTGCCCCGAATTGTTACAACCTGGGGTCGAGAGCCCTCGGGCCCATTTTTCTGTATTCAGGCTGCCCGTGGGAAAGCAGGTGCCCGCGGGAAAGAAGGGTGGTGGGTTTAAGACACTTGGGAGGCAATCACCACCAGCTCGAGAGGAACAATAATCCTTTACATGTGTGGAGTTTTTCATTTCACAGTGTGGACTCACGTGACCTCCAAGCTGAGTAAATTGTCTTCTGCCCTTGGAAGGGCTTAAAAAAAACGTTGGCTGAAGTGTTCGTGTCAGTGAGATCTCTGACTGGGGCCCAGATGGCTTGACTCTTTCCCCGGAGTGTGGCGCGGGGCGCCCCCCCCCCCCCCCCCCCCCCCCCCCCCAGCTAAGGCAGCTCGGCCATGACTTCCTGCAGAACCTGCAGGTACAAAGCCCAGAGCCCTGGGCCAGACCGTGATTCATAGGAAGCGCCTGGCGAGGCACAAAGGATTCCTACTGCTGGAATCGGCTCCCAGCTTGAAGAATCTATTGCAAAGCCTGGATTTTTACCTTCTTGAAAGCCAGAGGGGAGAGAGGCGTGGGTCAAGGGCACAGTTCCCAGAACGGGGCCTCAGGTCCAATGAGTAGGAGGTGAATGCTTTACCAAGAAGTCAGCCACTCAAGGTTCACAGAAGGATGACTTTTAAAGGTTTTCTTCCCAGGCGACCTCCAGAGTCCTTCTTCCCCTTTTAGTGAATGGCATGAGTCAGTCTTAGTGACGTTGGAAGTCCCTGAGAAGATGAAATTTCTTTCTCTTATGCCTCCTGTGATCTAGGTTTCCTGGAACTTTTTATTCTCTAGATAGCTTGAAGGGATCTTATCACTACACCTTTGTTTAAAAAGTAAATTCTGCTCCAGTGCTGGGTAAAATAAGTTTATTTTGTTAGCGATTGAAGTCCTTTTTAGTCTGGTGAATACATATTTGTTTGGTGCCAGTTACATACTGTGCACTCTGTTCTTTTGGGCCTTTTTTAGGGAATAATTTTGGCGAGACGCTGTGTATCTAAAGTACCCCCCTACTGCCCAAAGGTGGTAAGAGTTTTCTGAATTCCCCTGTTGTACCCCCCACCCCTGATTGTATCTAGATTTTTGTGATAGTCATTTCCTGGCTTTTCTTTAAAGCTTTACCATCTATGTGTGCACCTTGAAAATGTATTTTAGTTTTGCCTGCTTTTAAGCTGTACCTAAATGACATCAAACTGTGTGAGATCCATCCACTTTGCTGTGCATAGCTTAACTTGTGCTGCTCAGTGCTCCGTAGGCTATCCATTCTGTTCACCCGTTCCACTGTTGGTGGACTTTTGGGTGGTGTTGGCTGGTGAAATTGTTCATCCTTCAGCCATATGGGCCATCCCTTGGGTCCTCAGATACACCAAGCATGCTCCTGTCTCAGGGCCTTTGCACTTCCTGCTCTACCTGTTTAGAATGTTCTTTCTCCACTTACCTGTATGGGTAACTCCCTCACTTTATCCAGGTCTCTGCGCAAAGTCATTTTATCAGAAAGTGCTTCCCTCACAACCCCTTTTAAAACAGTGCCCCCACACCCTCACTCTGTCTCTTATTCACCATGTATTCCTTCCGACCCCTGAGCATCGCCTTGACGTAATCTTATGTGCTTATTGTCTGCTTCCTCCCGTGAGACTGTGAGTCCACCTTCGTAAACTTAAATAGGTAAAAAATGTTAAGAATTTGTCTGTGAGTCTGGAGACAGGGATTTCCAGCCTCATTTCTACCATTCAGAGCCCTATGAATTTGGGAAACAACAATTCATCACTTAGCAAATATTTACTGAGCATCTCCTATGTGCCAGGAGCTGTTGTAAGCACTTGTGATATATCACCGAGCCAAGTAGGTAGTGATCCTCTCCTCCTTTTATTCTAGTGGGGGGAGGAAGCGGCAAACATAGTAAGTAAATTGGAAGATAAATATGTGTGTAGGAAAAAGAAAAGGCAGAGCATGGGCAGGGGGGTACGCTTGCCATTTTAAGTAGATTGGTCAGCTCCTCATCCAGGAGCTAATGTTTAGACAGAGATTTGAAGGAGGGGGCGGAGTGAGGCATGTAGATATCTGGGGGAAAACATTCTAGGTAGTGGGATCAGCCAGTGTGACTGGCGGGTTCAGGGAACAGCAAAGAGGCCAGAGTGGCTGGGATGTCATATGGGGCCCAATAGAACACTGAATGACTGGCTTATATTCTAGGTCAAATGGGAGGCACTACAGGGTTTTGAGGGAGGGGCAACATGGTCTGATTTACATAGTAAGGAGATCACTTTGGCTGTTGTGTTAGGGATAGAACTGGTGGGAGGCAACGGTAGCCAGAAGTAGGTGGAAACAATGAGTAGAGGGTTTTCTATGCCAGGTGTAAGACAGAGCCACCCTGGTTCACCAGACCCCAGACTCTGTGCTGGGGTTTGCTTGTGCCTGCCCCTTTTATCCTTGGCTCAGGGTGGCAGAGGTAGAGGTGGACATTTTCTGAACGTCGAGCCAAAAGCACTTTCTGATGGATTGGAGGTAGGGCATGAGAGAGCCAAGAGTGACATCAGGATCTTGGCCTGAGCCTTTGAAAGGATGGAGTTTCCACGATCTGAGTGGAGGCTGCCGGTGCTTGGTTTTAACCATGGTGAGCTCGAACTGCTTATCACACATCCACAGAAATGGGAAGAAGCAGTACGTGCGGGAGTCTGGGGACACAGGTAAGTGTAGACTTAGGAACGTGCCTCACGTAGATGGTATTTGAAGCCGTGAGAGCGGGTGAGATGGGCAGGAGTGGTGCGGGCAGAGCAGAGACCAGGAACTGGGTCCCATCCTCCTGAGCCCCCCCTGCCTGCTTCCCAGGGTTCTTGTCAGGGCCATCTTCAAGCCGGAAAGCACGGGACACGTGCACCAGATGAGACGGCACGGGGCTTTATGTCAGCCCCAGGGACGGAAGGCAGGGAGGGCAGGGGCACAGCGGGCACCAGGGCCAGAAAAGGGGCCCCCGGTCGGGGCTTTTCTTGCTTCACATTGAGGCGGGCGGTGCCTCCGGCATTGAGGAGAGTCATGGACCTCAGTGGGGAAAGGCTGAGAAAAACTGGCATCTCTGGAACCCGGTTTAGAATGGGGGTCAAGTGATGGATCAGCCAGGTGTGAGAAAGAGCCAGAGTATCTGGTGGGAGGGAAGGAAGGAAAAAAGCCAGGGAGGGAATGTAGGAAGCGGGGGACAGAGAGAGACAGAAAGGGAAAAAAACAGAGGAAGGACAGAGGAGGGAAAGGAGAGGGAGAGGATCTTGGATCCTGCTGCTCCGTCACTGGGAGGCTTCCTTCGCAAGAGGAAGGAAAGGTCTGGAAGCCGCGGGCTCCGTGGGAGACCAGTTCTCAGTGGGGAATCAGATGAGGTGTCCTAAGGTAGTCACGGGGGTGCCACCAAACGGCCTTCGGGGTCTGTTTTATGAGACCTTTGGTTGCTGTTTATTGGAGATTTTTAAAAAATCATTTATCTGTCAGAGGGAGAGAGAGAGAGCACGTGCACACAAGAGAGCGCACAGGGTAGGGGAAGGCAAAGGGAGAGGGAGAGAATCTCAAGCAGACTCCTGGCTGAGCACAGAGCCTGACATGGGGCTTGATCTCGTGATCCTGAGATCACGACCTGAGCCAAAACCAAGAGTCGGGCTCTGAACCAGCTGCACCACCCAGGCGGCCCTATTGGAGATTTTTATCTTTTCACTGTCTTGAGGGCTTCAGTCTTACACCAGCGATCTCTGACCCACGGCCTGTCTGTGGGGAGAGCTGGGGGGTCACTGCAGCTCCAGGTGTCAACAGCTGCATTCTGTGGGGTAGGGAGGATTTGTTGGTAGGGAGGACTCATGGGAAGCTCTGGAAGCTCTTGGTAAGCAGCCTTAGTGGCCGCTGGCTCTTTGCACCCGTAGTCCCCAGGCAGCGAGTCCGGTGTTCCCAGATCTTGAGTCTCCTGGGAGCTGCAGGTGGGTTGAAAGAAAAGACTCCTGAGGGATTGGGTCTTGTGCCCCCAGGTGGGACTAGGGGTGGAATCATCCTACCTTTTGCGAGTGAAAGCTGCTTCTGCTTCTAATGTGACTTCCGAGCCACCTCTCAAATTCCCAAGCTTAATAAAATATTTATCATCAGCAGATGGTGGCCAGGGGCAAAACAGCTGCTCTCACTTTCTTTAGAACCTTTCCGAAATCATTATATGGGGGGAGGGAGAGAAAGTCAAAGTTCCCGACTCAACACTCCCCCATCGTCCCTGCCTTCTGTCCTCCCTGGGCTTCTTGGGCTCAGACCTCAGGGCCTTTGCACTGAATTCTCTTTACACAAGCCCCAGATCCTTCACAGAGCTTCCTGAGCTGCTTCTCCAGTCGTTTGCTTTCGGCATTTTTTTTCCTGGTCTCTCCACCTTAAGGGTTTACAGTTTTAAAATAAAGTGGATTGATGCCTGGACTGGGTGGGCGGTGCAGGATAAAAGGAACAGGGGCTAGCATGCTGGAGCAAAGAATCCGGGATCAGTGAGTCGGGCGGCCTCTGACAGAACCCTCCCTCACTTTCATCTTGACCAGTATGTGGTTGACCAGATGGGCAGGCCACATTCCACACTCCGGAGGACGGCGGGAGCCCCAGATGCGCAGGCCACATTCCACACTCCGGAGGACGAGGACGGCGGGAGCCCCAGGCAAATAGCACGGGTCAGAGTCATTGCGCGCCCAGAGGGAGAAGCGCGCGATGCTCTTGCCTGTTTTATGCCATTCCCCTGGGTGTCGGTGACTAGGCAGTCCGAGGCTCGTGGGATGCCAGGGCAACACGGCTCCTAATTAGGGCAGTGCTACAGTGGTGGAGAGAACTCTGGAGGCCCCACCTGTCTGGAGGCAGGAGCCCTTTGAACAGGCCCGCTGTTGACCTCCCTGCAGAGCTGCGTTTGGGTTTGCAGTCCAAGCAGGAGAGGCTGTGTTTTATGTTGGCTGGAGTCACGCATGTTCCTGTGTGTGTGTGTTGGAGTGAAAGACAGACAGACAAAGAGGGAGAAAGAGAGAGATTGGCTTTGAGAGGCAGGGGGACTAGCCAGGGAGGCACCTGTTGTAATCTTCTCAAAACATGCAAAGAAATTGTGGATTGCTAGCAGAAAGTGGGCTAGATTATTCGTGATCAGATGTTGTTGATCACCGATAATGCAGGTGGATACTGGCTAATTTCTCAACCTTGGCTTTGGGGAAGTTTTAAAAAGGTGGCAGGGGTGAGTTGTGGCCGAGATTTCCTTTAACATTTCACTCTGCTACATTCGACACGTACTTTTGAAGCACCTCCTCTTGTGCCTGACCCTGCCAGGCCATGTGGGATGTCAAGAAGTACAGAAAACAGTCCCTGCCTGGAGGAACTTTCCAGCCGGTGGCAGAGTCAAGATTCACACGAATGAAACAAATTCGGGGATGAGTCAGAGAGTGGTTTCAAGAAAGTACTAGGGTTTTGAGGCCCTGGAGGGAAATGTCCCGTGCATTGGGAGCCCGGGTGGTGTCTCCCGTGTGCCTCTGGGGTCTCAGGGCCGGGAGGAGCCACCCTGGGGGGAATTTGCCGGTTTGTACAGGGACCACGGCACACGTGTACTCCTTATCTGAGCCGCTCCATTTGTGGGTGTCCAGCATTTGGCTGTCCAGTCTGTGACACGTGTCTGCTTGGAGCCACCCCACTGGGGACCTCCTGCTGGGAGGACTGTCAGCTGGCTGTCAGTCCTCTACGGATGGTTAAGCAACACCAGAGTCTGGTCCGTGTCTGCAAAGGGGGGATAGCGTTACCTACCCTTCTGACCTCAGATGGCCCTGTCGCAGGAAGCATGGGATGTGGGAGCCCTCGGACAAAGCTCTGTGTAATGCAGTGGCGCTTTATCGACAGTGTAAAATCTACTTAGGCGGAGAGCCATCCGAGGCAGCACCCTTCAAATTAGGGACACCTCTCTGGTGTCTGCCTGCCCTTTGGAATTCCTCCCGGCCCCACCTTCTGTCTTCCTTGGGGCTCACCTGCTCTCTCCAGTCACCCCCCCCTCGCCCCCCCCCCCCCACACTGCTGTTTCAGTCTAGCTGTTCCCTGAGGCCTTTCCTTACTCCCCAGGCCCAGGCCGGGCCTCCGATGCTACGGCTTCCAGGTGATGGAAATGCACGTGCATTTCTCCCTAGTCTAGATGGCCAGCACCGTCCTCGTTCCTCAGCCCGGATCCTGGCCTCGCTGTGAATGTCTCGTAGGCTCGGGGTGAACCGTGGCCTCCTCTGTGCGGTGCCTGTTGAAGGCATCCTCTCCCTCGTCAGCTAGGCCTCTGCTCGCACCTCGGGGCTGCCCACCACCGGGCTCCAGCATCTTGGGATGTCTGTTCCTGCCCTGTTTCTGCAGCCACCCCCTTGCCTGTGCTCACCCCAACCAGTATTTCAGATGTTTAGAATGACATATGTATTTGTTAGCAGAACTCCCCCTTCCCTGTGCCCCAAAGAAACCTTCATTGTAACTCTAAAAATGAGATTTAAATTGAGCAGCCCTGGTGGTTGTGGCTGGTTTGTGGGCTTCTGTCTCTGTCTGCCCATCTCCTGCGGCACTCCTTCCCCCCCAGCTGCCCCCTGGGCCCCTGACAGAGGACCTCAAAGATCAGGTCATGAACACCGCATCTGCCATCTTGGCATGGCCTCCTAGGCCATGTCTTTGTTCCTTCTTTCCCCTAAGTTGTTTCTGTTTTTTTTTTTTTTAAGATTTTATTTATTTGTTTGACAGAGAGAGAGAGAGAGAGAGAGCACAAGCAGGGGAAGCAGCAGACGGAGAGGGAGAAGCAGGCTCCCAGCCGAATAGAGAGCCCGATGTGGGGCTCGGTCCCAGGACCCTGGGATCATGACCCCAGCCAAAGGCAGACGCTTAACTGACTGAGTCACCCAGGTGCCCCCCACCCCACGCCGAGTTGTTTCTAAAACCCGGACCTGACAAGGCTCAGAATCCCCTTAACACTTGACAGTTCACAGAATAAAGCCCGAACTCCAGCACTGCCATCAGTCTGACCCCGAACGACCTTTTCTTCCATCTTTCTGTCTCCCTCTGCACGTGCACCGTGTGGTGTAGCCAGACAGGGAGGCATGGAATCTCCCAGCCCTGTGGGCACCTCAGCGGCTCCTGCCGGGAACACCTTTCCCCTGGCTTCTCCTGGCGACAGGCTGTGCTTCCTCAGGTCTGGGCTAGATGTCGCCTCCATGAAACATTTCTTGAACTTCTTTCCCATCACACAGGTTGTCACTCCTTCTCTGGCTCTATGACATTCTGTTTATACTTAAAAAAATTTAATTTCACTTATCTCATTGCACTTATAGTCACAGTAAGGGCGGGGGCAATGTCCTATTTATTTTCAAGTCCCCAGAGAACCCTGGTGCCCAGTATACAACAGGCATCCTATTCCATGTTCGTTGAATCAACAACTGACAGAATGAATGAATGAATTTGACATGCTTGTTAAAGCCCGTGTGGCCAGGGCACTGAGGCCTCATTTGCCTCCTCTTTTGTTGGCTCATCATTTTTTAAAAAATTTTTAAATTTAAGTTCAATTTAGTTAACATAGAGTGTGTTATTAGTCTTGGAGGTAGAGTTCAGTGATTCATCGTTGCAAACAACACCCAGTGCTCATTACATCACGTGCCCTCCCCAATGTCCATCACCCAGTTACCCCTTCCCCGCGCCCCCTCTCCTCCAGCAACCCTTAGTTTGTTTCCTATGATAGAGTCTCTTATGGTTTGCCTCCCTCTCTGTTTTTATCTTATTTTATTTTTCCTTCCCTCCCCCTAAGTTGGTCTGTTTTGTTTCTTAAATTCCACGTGTAAGTGAAATCATGTGGTTTTATCTTTCTCTGACTTATTTCGCTTAGGATAATGCCCTCTAGTTCCATCCACATCATTGCAAATGGCAAGATTCCATTCTTTTTGATGGCTGAGTAGTATTCCTGTGTGTGTGTGTGTGTGTGTGTGTGTGTGTGTGTGTACCCCACACCTTCTTTATCCATTCACCTGTTGATGGACATCTGGGCTCTTTCCGTAGTTTGGCTATTGTGGACATTGCTGCTATAAACATTGAGGTGCATGTACCCCTTCGGATCCTTACATTTGTATCTTTGGGGTAAATACCCAGTAGTGCAATTGCTGGATTGGATGGTAGCTCTATTTTCAACTGTTTGAGGAACCTCCATACTGTTTTCCAGAGTGGTTGCACCAGCTTGCATTCCCACCAACAGTGTAGGAGGGTTCCCCTTTCTCCGCATCCTCACTAACACCTGTTATTTCCTGACTTGCTAATTTTAGCCATTCTGACTGGTGTGAGGTGGGATCTCATTGTGGTTTTGATTTCTATTTCCCTGATGGCTAGTGATGTTGAGCACTTTTTCATGTGTCTGTTGGCCATTTGGATGTCTTCTTTGGAATAGTATCTGCTCATGTCTTCTGCCCATTTCTGACTGGATTCTTTGTTGGCTCATCATTCTGAAGAGGAAGTGCTTCCTGCATTTCCGCCTTTGCCGTGTCGGGCCGCCTACATGACAGCCAGACGGCTGAGAACACTGTGGCCGAGCAGTCTGGTTCCCCAGAGGTTGCTCCTTTCCCGATCGCTCTGGTCTCTTTGTCCAGTCCCAGACCCTGCATGTTGCACTGCAGCTAGAGGGATTTAAGGGTCCGGTGTCTCAGCCCTCTGTCTGAGGCAGATAGTGGCCTCCTGCTGGCCTTAGCTCCAAGATCCCCTCCCCACTTATGCTCCACTTTTTACAAGTGGGCCCCCGGCCCTCCCCAGGGTCTTTGAATGTGTTGTTTCATTTGCCTGGAACTCTGTTCTTGTCTTTCAGCTTGAAGTTCAAGCACCCCTTCTTTACAATGCCTACCTGATGCTTTCCCCCGCTGGCTCTCAAGGCTCTCTGAACTCCCCCTCTGTAGCACATCTCCCAGTTTTTCACTAGATAGTCATCTGGCCATTCATTAATGTGTTTCCCTCCCTGGGCTCTAGTGAGGTCCAAGGATGGGGATCGTGTCTGTTTTGTTCACAGTTTTACAGAGGCCTGTGATTAACATGGAGTCAGCACTTCATACATATAATTAGATGAAGGGAATAGCCCCGGCATGACCCTACCTGTGCAGTCCCACAGAAGCTCACCAGGGCCGGGTACAAGCAGGTCCTACGTATGGAGCTTTGCTGCTCACCTCCTCCAGAAGCCCAAGCATGGATACCACCTTGTAGAACATAAATCCTACAACAAACACACAAGATGGGATGACTGAACTTCTTACTCAACATCTCACATCGTCTGCTGAAAGTATTTGGATATGCATATTCGTTTCTTCACTTTCTTGTGAGGAATTTGATAGACATTCCATTGCCATTGTGTTCTCAGTTTATTGTGCTTCTGTGAAAAATTCACCTCTTCAGGTCAATTGTCAGTTTCTTCTTTTAATCACACGAGAATTTTATCCCCCCTCTGTTGGATTTCCTTTTTGTGTTTTCACTGCTGGGATGGGTAGTGCTAAATTTCGTGTTGAATGTAGTAAAATCACCTCTACCCAGGCGTCTGCTTGCATTTGTTCTCTGCTATTTTTAAAGTGATTTTTAAAATTGTTCTATTGTGCTATGCTTAATAATTAGAGACAATTCAGACCTTGTTATTAGAAATATATATACTTATATATTACATTGTATATTATACAGTTTCTAACATTTGTATTATATGTTACATGCGTATGATGTATACGTTATATGTATTACATATATTACCAAATGCTTATACCCCTTTTTTTAAACACCATAGTAATAGCAATCCGTATTCTTCGTTTGGAGCAACTCTGGCGAGAGATGATGAAAAGAATTTGTGGAGCATGCCCCACGATGTGTCCCACACAGAGGCAGATGATGACAGAATCCTGTACAATTTGATAGTCGTGCGAAATCAGCAGGCCAAAGATTCAGAGGTAAGCAGATCTTGCTGTGTGCCGATGATAATGGCCAGTCCGAAATAGCAGTGACCCAGAAGTCCAGCTTGGAATAAAGAAAAAAAGGAAAAGGGAGATATTCGGAATGAGGACAGGTATTTTAGCAGCCTGGGGTTGCTAATTATAGCTGGTCTTGGCCGACCTGCTGGATACACAGATAAGACTGACTTCCAGGCACGACCTCGAAGATGCAAGGATTATAGAAACAGCAAGGCAGTGTTGCTGACGACGGATCATCTTCCGCGGCTTACTTGTGCTTCTGTAATTTTTCCGGTTGCTTGGCAAGCCGCAGTTAGAAGATTCAGACCGACGTGGAAGGGGATTTTGCGTTACAATGAATCGTGAATTAGTGGGGCCTGAATTAGTTTTATTTATTTTTTCTGTTGATAGCTTCTTAAATTGTGCGTGTTGATTAGTTAGCAGCGTATCATAATTTTTGTGATGAAGCATGAAATCTTTTTTTTTTAGTAGTAGCAATGTTTAAAATTATTAATTTTTCAGAGCAGTTTTAGATTTATAGAGAAATAGAACAGAAAGAACAGCCACTACCTCCAAGGTCCACAGTTTCCCCCATTATTAATATCTTGCATTGGGGCCGGGGGGGGGGGTACATTTGTTACAGACAGTATTGATACATTTAGCTGAGGTCCAGAGGTTACATCAGGGTTCAGTCTTCGTAGTGTATTGTACAGGTTTTTGTTTTTGTTTTTTTAAGATTTTACTTATTTATTTGACAGAGAGAGAGACAGCAAGAGAGGGAACACAAGCAGGGGGAGTGGGAGAGGGAGAAGCAGGCTTCCCACTAAGCAGGGAGCCCGATGCGGGACTCGATCCCAGGATCCTGGGACCATGACCTGAGCCGAAGGCAGATGCTTAATGATGGAGCCACCCAGGCACCCTGTACAGGTTTTGACAAATGGATAATGACAGGGGCTGAAAACACTCTTTTAATGAACTCTTACCCCCAAGTTATTGCTATGGGAACTCTGGAATATTGAAAAGGACAGAACTATAGTAAGTTAAGAGAAAACAGGGGAGATCATGTTTTATTTTCTCATTATAGTACTATATATAATACAGTATATTATAGTATGATGGGTATCATTTTCCAGATAATACGAAGTTTTCTCAATTCTGCATTCATCAGTGAGTTCTGAGTAGATACCTATATTAAATATAGACTTCATGTTTTACTTTGTATCTTATAGTAATTGAAAAGAATAAGGACATTGAAAACCCCAGGCTCTGGCTCTGAAGAGAAATACCAGAGAGCATGTATGTGTGTTGCTGGGGGCAGGTGCCATGGGGGGGGTCATCTGTTCCTTATCTGGGTTTCTTTATTTTTGCTAATTAATTGCTAACTATTTCTTTCCCCAAAAAAACATGCGTTAGCAGGAAGGGATGACTTTTAGAAGAGCCACGTGTCCTTTTATTCTGGTGTGGCTTGGATATGTTTAGGGGGTTAGAAGCAGGTGTGGAGGTGCGGACCATGGGGGTGGGCAGGACTGACACTTGCCTCTGGTCCTTCAGGCCCAGGGGAGGGGTGGACTGGAGAGTCCGCAGTGGCTATGGAGGAGAGGCCTGTCTTGGGTGTGGAGTGCTGATGAGGACGGCCTCTGCTAGACATCTGTCACAGGGTTTAACTCAGGGGCACAGCATCCCTCAAGTGGCCGGCTGTGTTCTGCACTGTCCCCAGCTCCCTGTGTCCCCGGCACAATTCCGTCCACTGCTAGTAACACCGAAAGCACATCATCAAGCCCCTCCAGCCAAGTCCTGCCACCCTGGCTGCCCTTCTTGAGCATATGGACAGTAACGCGTGACCTTGCTTCCCCTTGATGAGAAGAGCCACCCCTTACCCTACTGAATTGGGCTGAGCAGTGAGGGTTCCTTTCTGCCGGTGAAAATAGACCTCTTCTGACCCCACCATGCCCAAAGCTGTTAACAGCAAGAGGGCCGCAAAACATGGCGCACCCCCCTCTCTCCAGGGCCCCAAGTAACCAGGGAAGGGACTGGAAGGCGTGTCTGGCGCTGAGACTGGCAGCTCTCTCTGGAGGAGAGTCTTCAATAGTCTTCACTGTTGAAAAGCCAGGGCAGGAGGTAACAGGAGCTACAGAGCCCTGTGGATAAGCACAGCTTCCCAAGGGGCCTGTTGCGCCATTTCTGCTCTGCTCTGGGGACTGTGTGAAGGGCCGTGCAGGAGGCTTTTTCTCCTCCTCGCCTCAGAGATGGGTGAGCTTCACTCTAGAGGAACTCTGTAATGGAGATGGGCAATCGAATAAATAATATGAAGATGTGACGATAATCACACACGAAATGATTCGAAATATCTCTGCTCATGGTGCTTCCTTTTTTTCTAAGTGTAAAATATATATAACTATATATATGCACAAAGTATGTATATTGCATAAAATAGACACATTTTATATGCAATTGCATTACAAGTGTATGTATTATTATATATATTATATATGTATATACAATAGGGACACCTGGATAAAAATTTTCTATTTTCTTCCAAAAATTTGAAGCACATATAAAAGCATATATTAATATATCTCTTCATTCCCGCCACATTACATACTGTTCCTCACCTTGCTTTTTTCTACTTAATGATATATTTTATTTATTTTTTTAAAAATATTATTTATTTGACAGAGAGAGACACAGTGAGAGAGGGAACACAAGCAGGGGGAGTGGAAGAGGGAGAAGCAGGCTTCCTGCTGAGCAGGGAGCCCGATGCGGGGCTCGAACCCCGGACGCTGGGATCATGACCTGAGCCGAAGGCAGACACTTAATGACTGAGCCACACAGGTGCCCCTAAGGATATATTTTAGACATAGATCCATTTCAGGATGTTCTAGATTGACCTCATGGCTTTGGGGAAGGGGTCTCTAGTATTCTCTTACCTGGATTTGCTGTCATTTATTCAACCAGTCCCTGTTAACGTTTATGTTGGTTCAGGTTTTTTGAGGCAGTGCTGCAGTGGATATCCATACATACTTGTGTGACCTTGGATAGATTTTTCAGGAATAGAATTGCTGGGTCAAAGTGCATTTAAATGCTGGAATTGCCACAGCACCTCCTTCTTGGAGGAACAGAGGAGAGAGCCCTGAGACTGCAGAACTGGGGAGCATTGGAAGCTTATCCTGTGCTCAAGGGGAGCAGCTCCTGGGCTCCAGACAGCTATTTGCCATGCCGAGGACATGGATCTGGAAGTGCCAGAACTTTTGATTTTTTTAAAATATTTATTTATTTATTTTAGACATTGAGAGACAGAGGGAGGGGAGGGGCAGAGGGAGAGGCGCTTCAAGCAGACTCCACACTGAGTGTGGAGCCCGACGCGGGGCTCAATCTCACTACCCTGATATCATGACCTGAGCTGAAACCAAGAGTCGGATGCTTAAAGGACAGAGTCACCTATGCACCCATAAAACTTTCGATTTTTTAAGGGAAGCTGAAAATCCAAAATTAGAAATAAAATGTCCAGATTTTTATTTTTATTTATTTATATATTTTTAAGATTTTATTATTGGGGTAGGGAGAGCACAAGCAGGGGGAGTGGGAGAGGGAGAAGCAGACTCCTCGCTGTGCAGGGAGCCCGATGCTGGGCTCAATCCCAGGACCCTGGGATCATGACCTGAGCTGAAGGAAGATGCTTAACTGACTGAGCCACCCAGGTGCCCCAGATTTTTAAATGATAACTCACATTAAAAAATGTGTCGGCTAGACAAAATATGTTTATGGGCTGCAAATATATAGGGAACATTTACAACAAGGATGGACTAGTACATATTATTATTGTTATGTTGTCTGGTATGAGTGAAAAATGAACCCACCATTGATTAAGGAGGTGAAGTTGGGAAGCCGGTTGGGTTGTGTTTTAAGTTTGAAGGAGTTCCTTGTTTATTAATGTTGCTTATTTTCTTTTTCACAAAGGATGAAACTGGTACAAATGTTAATAAAACAGAGGATTTTAGTTTTGAAAGAAATTCTACCTACTGAGGTACAAGAACCCTAGATATTCCTGTATGATATAATTTAGAAGCTCAAGCAAGGTATTAAGGAAAACCGGGCATTATGGTTTTCCTTGAGTAGCAATAGCATGCTGGGAATGTCCATACTTGTAATTCCCTGAAAAATGAAAAATAATTTCAAAAGTGTGTATACTTACATCCATTCCCCCAGTAGAGGAAACACTGCAGATAGTTAAGGCTAAATTTGCACTGTTTCCCCAAAATGAAAAAAAAGAATCAGAAAAGCAGTATATACAGAGCAAATAATGAAGCAAGGCCTGAACTTAAAGTTACTTACAGTGACAGAAGATGTAAAATGGTGACATTATTGAAATCGAGTAGGATGCACTTTCATTTGCAAAAGCTTCAAAAGCTAATTGAAAACAGACTTTCAGTAGAGGAAATAATGCATCTGCAGACCTTCAAGCAGTGGAAAACTTACTGCTCTTGTCTTCGAATGATGCTGTAAAATACTTTATGTTTGAGAAATAGTGAACAACTTCAAAATCACGCCCCTGAATCAGGATTGTTATGTTCATTCCCATTAAACGAATTGCACTTCACATAATCCACTCTGTTCTAAGGCACTTACAGTGGTTTATGATATATCGACGCCTTCTAATTATTTATTTGCATGCCTAATTTTAATCATACTGAGCTATCTTTTTCTCCAAGATATCAATAATAATGAAAAGAGTGCCAGGTACTGTTCACCCACATTGCACATATTAACTATGTCCTCTTCACAACAATGCAGTGAGGTAGGCACCATTATTATTTCTTTTGGAAGCCACTTGTCTGGGGCCACACAGCTGAAAACGTGCAGCCGAGATTTGAATCTTGGCTTTGTGAATCCAGAGACATCGTATATCATAAGCGCCGTGATTGAAATTGTGAGAAAGGGATAGGTATTGTCTGCAAGTTGATGTAGATTTCAAAATGGGTGAGCCAGGTCTGCCCAAAGCTTATTTCTGTGACTTGTTGATGCCAGGGATGAGAGCTGTGTTTGAGGTTGAGGATCATGACCACGTTTTAGGGCGTGTTCTTGGTTGTACCATTAGCACACCTTTCCCGGCTGATCCTTTTCTGTGGGGATCACAGCCAGTCACGGCTCCTGTCCCAGCTTCTGTTTTATCTTGTGCCCTTTCACCCCATCTCCGCTTTGTTTAGTGTTCCCTGACCTAGGTGATTTGATGTCCTTTCTGACGGTTCAGGAACGGTCAACATTTTTACTCTGCTAAAAAAAACTTACATGTTTGTTTACGAAAATAAATGCGAAAAGTCAAATCGTTCTTCTAAACCCTTTGAAGCACTTTTTTGGTCCAAAATTGGTCACGTTTATTTGGTGGGATCAGTGATAGTATGCCTGTTTTTAAAGCTCTTAAGTCATTACGTGCTCAGGAATGTCCATAGTTCTCATGACCCGTGCCTGCCTCCCCGTCCCTGAACAGGGCGGTATTTCTACACCAGCAAGATCCATGTGAACATCAGCTGCTTGTGTGGCTGGAGTGATCCCATCAAAACCACACTCTGCCGAATTCTGGGGAACCACGAAATGGTATTATTTTTTTAAAACCATAGAGGCAAAAGCATAAAACATTCCTGGTTTATAATTTGTTGGTGCTTCCCGTGTGTCAGGATTCTGCTGGGAGAGTGTTGCCAGGCATTGTAAACGGTTTGTATAAAAAATGTCTAAAATAGCCACAGACCTCCCCAGGGGTTGGTGGTGGTGTTTGCATGATACATTTAGCCTGGCATAGCCCTGGCACTGAAAGGAAAGCGAACACAGGAGTCGAGGGGAGCGTCTGGTGGGAGGATGTGAGGAAGCGAGAGAAGAGAGGGTAGGGTACCAGCCATGTCACTGAGATACACGTGGAGCCCGGGATAGGCCATCGGGCTCTGCATGACAGTCTTAACGGGTCTCCACCCGTGGGCTGAGACGTGCTCTGGCAGGGCCAGCCGGCTTCTCTGTAAGTGGCTGAACATTGGCTTCTGTGGGAGATAGGAGTGCAAGTTTTATGCCAAGCCTGGAGCGCAGAATAGTAGAAAATGAAAGCAGTTCTCTAGATAACTCTGGGTTCCCCCAAAGACCTTTCTCTTTGGGAGCCCGGAGCATCAGGATTGTGGAAGTGGGCATTCTTTATCTTATTTTGCTAGTGAATATTTGGGTTCGCGGGCAAGAGAATAAAAATCCTTATTAGGATCTGAGAATCAAGTGGTCTTACCCTCTTTTCTAGGCAGCAACATCGAGTATTACGCTGTGTGCTAACCAGCACACTCTCCAGGCAAAGGCTGAATCCTCACAGCAACCCTGGGAAGGAGGCATTTTGACACTTAAGATTAGAGACTGAGTCGTCTGTACAAGGTGCTGGAGGGAAGGAATGGGAGGTTGGGATCCCAGCTCAGTCTGGATGACCCAGAAGCTGGTGTGGAAACACTGCTCCCCTCTCTCTGATGAGCTTAGAAAAGGCCTCAGTGGAATCCTTCTGGTCAAAGATAAACTTACCAAAGGGAAGCTGACTTCCTGCCTCAAGTAGCCGCTCCTGTCTGTGTATGTGTTGACATGACACACCCTGTACCAGCTGAATCACAGAGTGACTTTGGTATTTGTTTAGTATCAACATCTGTGTTGGCCGCTGCATGTAACACCCTCCAGACGCTATTGCTTTGGGACTTTTTAACACCCCAGGCACCATTCTGGTTCGAAAACCCATTGGACCACACCAGGAGACATTCTGTTTGTGATATTCCTTTCTATTCTTGTCCACCCACCCTTTAAAAAAATAATACACACACACACACAGACACACACACACACACACACATATACACACATATATATAAAAGCATTTCTGGAGAGCAGCATTAAGGTAATGTTTCTTACGAGGTAGGTAGCACATCAAAGCTCTATGTAAGGCAGCAGAGTTGAAATGATAAATGTTAGAAAACTTGATGTTGTTGGGGAAATCATTAGATACTTGGTAGGGTGTGAGGTGGTAGAAAGGATGGGCTTTGGAATTAGACAGATTTAGGGATAAAAGTTATACTCTTCCCATGTTTTAGCCAGATGATACTGAATAGTTATTTAACCTCAGGGTTGTCATTGTCCAGTTTGGGACACAGTCACAGGGCTTAACTAAGAGGAAAAGGAGGTGCTAATATCAAGTATGCCAGGCCAAAGATATAAATTGGGGCTGCCCTAGACAAGCTGGGACATATGATCACCTTTCTTTTTTTGATTGTAAAATGTATATAACTTAAAATGTACCATTTTAACCATTTTAAAAAAGATTTATTTTGTTATTTGAGAGAGAAAGCACAAGGGGAGGTGTAGAGGAGAGGGAGAGAGAAAATCTTAAGCAGACTCTCCATTGAGCATGGAGCCCAATGCAGGGCTCAATACCACGACTCTGAGATCACAGCCTGAGCTGAAACCAAGAGGCAGATGCTTAACGGACTGTGCCACCCAGGTGCCCCCATTTTAACCATTTTTAAGTGTCCATTCAGTGGTATAAGTACATTCACATCAGTGAGCAACCATCACCACCCTGCATCTTCTGGACTTTTATCTTCGCACACTAAACTCCCTACCCATTAAACAATATTGCTGCTTATACCTCCCTCCCAGCCCCTGGTAACTGCCATTCTACTTTCGGTCTCTATGAACTTGACTACTTTAGGTACCTGGTATTAGTGGAATTGTACAAGATTTGACTCAATGTTGGCTTTGGTTTTTGCTAAAACAAATGAGATCATCAGAGACGCCTGCCTATCATCTGGTCAGGGTGTCTTCTGCGTGCATTACCTGGCTCTCACCACAGTCTTTTGAAGTAGACAGACTATTTATTAAAAAGAGGGAGACCCAAAGAGCTTAAGTGACTTTCGTGATTGTGTCCAAGCAGAAGTGGGTTTCTGACTAAGCGTTCTATACCCTGGACTACACAGTGGAGAAGGAAAGCCATCAGGTTCTGAGGATTTAGGGCAGACAGTGGAATGACTTTCTATGTCCTACTTTATTTTATTTTAGTATCTATTTATTTATTAAAGATTTATTTATTTGAGAAAGAGAGATAACTCAGGTTAGTGCATGCATGTAACCACACACCAGCAGGTGGAGAGGCAGAGGACGCGGTAGAAAGAGAGAAGCAGACTCCCCAGTGAGCATGGAGCCCTATGCTGGCTGATCCCACCACCCTGAGACCATGACCTGAGCGGAAACCAAGAGTCAGATGCTCAACCGACTGAGCCATCCAGGCACCCCTGTCCTTTATTTAAATGTGAACAGGAATAAATGGGTGTTCAAATAAACCAATAGCCATAGAACTTTGTAGAACATACACTGTCCAACTTATTTCTCTCTTAAGGCAACTCCAATGTGTGATTCTTTTTTCAAAGTCTAGGCTATTCTCATATACAAGAGTTGTTTCAACAAAAGCTCAAATTCTGTCTGGTGTGTTGATTTATTGGTTAATTTTGTTATAAATGATGTGTCTAGTGTTAAACAGGTTTGATTTGGAATTATAGTGTTGT
The DNA here is from genome assembly GCF_003265705.2 of Callorhinus ursinus. NCBI lineage: Eukaryota > Metazoa > Chordata > Mammalia > Carnivora > Otariidae > Callorhinus > Callorhinus ursinus. The sequence goes on from NW_027397064.1 coordinate 19,804,836, forward strand.
TAGTTACTCATATGCCTGAAAGGCTAATTTTTTTTTTTTTTTTTTTTGAGAGAGAGAAAATGAGCATAGTGCATACATGAGCAGGAGGTTTGGAGGGGCAGAGGGAGAGAGAATCTCAAGAAGATCCCTGCGAGTGGGGAGCCTGACACGGGGCTTCATCTCATGACCCTGAGATCATGGGACCTGAGCTGAAATCAAGATTTGGATGCTCAACTGACTGAGCCACCTAGGTGCCCCAGGCTAATATTTTTTAGTCTTTTTTTTTTTTAAGATTTTATTTATTTATTTGACAGAGAGAGACACAGCGAGAGAGGGAACACAAGCAGGGGGAGTAGGAGAGGGAGAAGCAGACTTCCCGGGGAGCGGGGAGCCCGACATGGGCCTCGATCCCAGGACCCTGGGATCATGATCTGAGCCGAAGGCAGACGCTTAACGACTGAGCCACCCAGGCGTCCCTGTTTTTTAGTCTTGATATTAATTTGATGTCAACAATGTAGGAAAATGGCTTTCTGTTCTTCCTGGATCCCTCACCTCTCAACTCAGTATGAGAACTGATTGATACTTCCATTAGGTTAGTTTCTCCTTTCATCATAAAAAGGACCCACTTCTAGGTTCACAACTCTTCTTAGGCCAGTGTGATGGGTGTGTATGTGAGAGAGGCTGGTTGGTTATTCATGCAAAGCTCACAGGCTTGTAATACCATGGGTGGTGTCACTTCTGCCCAAAATCTGGTGATCAGCTTTGCAAGGTCTTTGAACTTGAATTTTTCAGGGCATCTAGAACTATATGAATATAGAGAGTATATTAAAGTTCTTTGGAAAAAGAAACAACAGAAACTATCTGTCTCCCTATGTATCTATCTATTTATCTATCCATCTATCTATCTATTTATCTAACTATTGAGAGATACTTATTTTAAGGAACTGGCTCACAGTTGTGAAGGCTTGGTAAATCCAAAATCTGATAAGGGAGGCTGGCCAACTGGAGACTTGGAAGAGTTGCAGTTTAAGTCCAAAGGTAATCTGCTGGCAAAATTCCTTCTTGCATGGAGATTACTCTTTGTTCTATTAAAGCCTTCAAGTGATTGGTTAGGGTCCATCCATATTATGGAGGGTAATCTGCTTTACTGAGAGTATGCCACTTAAAATATTAATCTCATCCCCAAAACACCTTCACAGAAACATCCAGAATAATGTTTGACCAACTGTCTAGGTACTGTGGCCCAGTCAAGTTGACATATAAAATTAACCATCCCAGGGGGTTTTACTAACAGTAACCAAAATCACAGGAGACTGTTGTATAAACCCAAATGCATATAACCATTTCGGTGGGCCATACACCTGAGTGGTCCTGGCAGTCTCTGCCCTATAATAAAATCCATAAGGGAAATCAGTGACCAGACTAGAAGGTAGCTTGGTGAAAAGGAATCAGACAGTGAGAACGATGGCAAGGGATATTTATGGAGCTGTGTACCAGGTGCTGCTTTAAGTACATTACATATACTGTGTTAACTACCCTTGTCCTCCGGATGTGATCATGGTAACCTGGTGCTTTCACCTCCAGTATCAAATTATTCATGTCATTTGGTTAGGACACCTTGCCCCTTGATGGTAGTAGATAGATATATTTTTTTTTAAAGATTTTATTTATTTACTTGACAGAGAGACAACGAGAGAGGGAACACAGCAGGGGGAGTGGGAGAGAGAGAAGCAGGCTTCCCACTGAGCAGGGAGCCCAATGTGGGGCTCGATCCCAGGACCCTGGGATCATGACCTGAGCCGAAGGCAGACGCTTAACCATCTGAGCCACCCAGGCGCCCCTAGACAGATATTTCTGAACACCACCCCCAGGTGGACAGTAGCCTCAGGCACTGGATTCAGGCATGGATTTGGGAGGGCGGGCAGAATGTAGAATCAAGAGAAATCTAGAATAATGTGATATCTCCAGACACTGTCGTCCAAATGAAGCACACAGATTATAGAATCTAAGGTCCTGCCAAGGCCCAACGAGTCCTGCCATCCCACTTTCTGCCATAAGACTCTTGACTATGTTCTCAATCACGTAATGATACCATCTCTACTGCCCATCCGTAGCTACACTTCTGCGATTGGAGTCTAACTCATTTTCTTGCTTTCTTACTTAATATCTAAAACTGCCCTTAGGGCACAGAAACTGATGAGGCTGTTGAGCTTGGAGGAATCTCTGCCCAAACAGACTGTGGCAGCTTTCAGGAAAGACCTGCATTTTTCTCTTGGCGGAGACACAAACGAGCCCACGGGAAGTGGTTGCCCCAGAATGGAATCCCTTGTGATCGAAATAGTGCCTCTGCTTCCTCAGTTGTCATTTTGGCTCCGTTCACCAGTTTGCAATTCTTTTTAAGGGGCAGTAGCCTCAATATTGAATCTGAATTAAATCAATTCCTGCAGCAGTTTTGCTGCCGGCAGTCCGTCCGTCCTACGGATGTTCTCACGCCGTTAAACAAAGATCCATGTGCTTCTCCACGTTGTTTTGAAAGTAAAAACCTGGAAATAGGGGCGCCTGGGTGGCTCAGTCGTTAAGCGTCTGCCTTCGGCTCAGGTCATGATCCCAGGGTCCTGGGATCGAGCCCCGCATCGGGCTCCCTGCTGCGCGGGAAGCCTGCTTCTCCCTCTCCCACTCCCCCTGCTTGTGTTTCCTCTCTCACTGTGTCTCTCTCTGTCAGATAAATAGATAAAATCTTAAAAAAAAAAAAAACTGGAAATAAAATAATCCAATGACAGTACTGGGTACAAATTCGTGAGGTAGGGTTTATAGGTATTGACTTTGAAAGGGAGTTATGATCTGTTGCTAAGCGAGGGGAGGAATCATGTCATCCCGCTTGTGGAAAAGCTAATGCAAATAGAGGTAGAGTTTCTGGAAGGTTAACCTAGGCTTGTTAGTCATGGTGACCTCTGGGGAGCAGAAGTGGGTGCAGGGAAGGAGACTTTTGTCCTCCTTTAACTTCACGGTCTTGGTACTGTTTGAAAACAATTTTAGATCATATGCCTGTATCACTTCATGGATGCATACTGCTTGTAAAATCATTATTTCACAGCACATGTTATGGTGACGGTTTCCCTGGGTCTTTCCAAACCGTTTTGGTTTGTTGTAGGGAGGGTGTGCTGTGGGCAGGGGAGGTGGGGGGCGGGTGCCCAGAGAATGAGAGTTAGTTTAGGAGGAGCTGGAGCAAACTCTGAGGAATCCTGCCAAAATGGCCTGGGGCAGACCGTGCCCAGAGCCATCAGTCAGTATTTATCTTTTCAACGTTGTCAGGTCCTTCTGCTAAATCAGGCTCTTTCTCTGGAGCTCCTTTCCTCTCCAGCTGCACTTGGTAATTAACAGGGCTTTATTTTTGGCCTCTTTACCCCCTGCTCCCCCCTCCACCACCCCTGCCCCTTCCTTTGGTTGGGTTTGCTCATCTCAGAATAATGGAAAATGGCTCTTAACTGCACCCCGCCTGTGTGGGTCCCGGCTGCTGACATGCCAGGCCGTCCCGTCAGGATGTGCTCAGCTCAGGAAGTCTCGGCAAGACTTCTGAAGAGCTTTCCTGAGGAGCCACTTGGCTTGCTTTCTGGTTTTGATTGCACTCAAAGGGAAAATGGAGTTCTGGTGGGGGCAGATCTGCTGCTTCTCAGACTTAAAATCCCCAATGTATTCTAGAAAGACACTTCATATAAAACCACCCTTCCGTTTGGGTGCCCCAGCCCTGGCTACCTAGTTACACACGATCAGGCGTTTTCCAGGGCGGGAGTGAGCTGTGCCATCGGATGGTTTTGCAAGAGAAGAGGCAGGCCACGTGGCTCAGGTACACAAACCGGGTACACCCTCTTGAACTGTTTGTCTTGTTTCATGACAAACTAGTTGAGGTAAAGCCGTGCCCAAGCTCTTACGCCACGTTGTTGTTATTGTTAAAGAACTTGGAGCAGATTTCAATAGACCTGAGTCAAAATTAACCGCGTCCCTTCTTCCTTAAATAATGTTTTGTGGTCAGAGGCCACAGGCATCTGGGAAATGTGCTTTGGGGCCACAGGTTGCCAGTCCTATCTGTGGAATCAAGTTTTTCAACTAAGAGCCAGAAGATCAGGTGCTCTTCCTGATTAACCAGGCCCGGGTTTTGAGCAAGTGATGAGGGAGGAGTGTAGCAGGAGCAAGTCTTTTCGAAGCACGACCAGAGTGTTTTTGTTCAGCTGTAGAGCTGAATGCACTCCAGTCTGTTTGAGATGATTTGCTGATTTTCTTTTCCTTCCCCCCCCCTTTTTTTTTTGGCCAGCTTTGGTGAATTTAGCAGAAGATACTGAAACCAAGTACAAGTGGTGGAGGTAAAAATCCACTGCAGTTGGATTACTAAACACAGGTCATGCTTCATGGCTGGGACCTTTTACCCAGGAGCCCTCTTTCCCAGGCTGTCACTGACAATCTGGGGGACTCTGAGGGAGCTAGAAGTAGAAATGACAACAGCTTGTAAGAAGAGAGAGAGAGACCTTCAGACCATGGACTGTTCAAGCATGGTTCTTTCAACCCAAGCATGGCAATGTGCAAAAATTAATTCTGAGATGCCATCTGTCATCTTATACTATGCATACTGTAACCTGTCTGAAGTTAGCGAAGTTTCCGTATTTTTTTCTAATGGGAAGTCACTATAGTGCATACTCTTAAGCCCTGATCCCTTTGTCTCTCCAGGCCGAAGTTTGGAGGGAATGGGTAATGTGTCGGAATGAAGTGGGGTATATTTGTGATCAGCAGGAGGGGCAGCCTTCATGTGCCAAACCCTTTCCTGCCCTCTGGGCCCCTCTTCTCTTCCGGAGGCCCCTCCAGGGATCACCTTGTGTCACCCTCTGGCTGTGCCCCCTGGCGTTGGCTCCTCACCAGGCCTGGCTCTCCCCAGCTGAGTATCCCATTCCTAACTTTTTTCTTCTTTCTCTCTACCCAGTTAAACATCCATTTATTCTGTGTAGGCTCTGCTCAGCCAGAAGTTAAAGAGAAGCGGGTATTAGGAGAAAACCAGAGAACTTCAGTGAAGTGTGTGAATGATTTCAAAGAGGAACTTGGGCATTTGAGAAATGATCTCTCGTCTAGCAGGCAGACCCTGGGCTGATGTGGAAACACTGACTGCCCCTCATACCACTCGTTCCACCCGCTCTGCCCTAGATTTGAAAGGTTTTTTTCTTCTCTTCTTTCCCCTGCTTCCAATCCCTTCTGACTCTGGTTCCAGCCACTGAAAGCCTAGAGCAGGGCTATGCCAAATAACCAGGAAGGAAAGCAAGCAAACCTCTGCAGGGTTCATCCACCTTTTATTCCTTTGGCTTGCTCTGATATTCTCCGGGCTGTCTGTGCTTGTTGTTGTGTAAATGTCTCAGCTGACACAGGCCGTGTTCTGGTGAGAGAGAGAGAGAGAGAGGAACGGGCTCAGGCCCAGACGCATCCAGGCCTGTGATGGCCAAGTGTTCAAAAATGCAGCATTTTGTGGATACCTTAGTCTTCACCTTAACATTTTAATCCACGACATAGTATTTATCTTTTTACCTGTTTTCTGTTGAGCAGGGAGCCCGATGTAGGGCTTGATCCCAGCACCCTGGAATCATGACCGGAGCCCAAGGCAGACGTTTAACTGGCTTAGCCACCCAGCGCCCCAATCTTTTTACCTGTTTTAAAGTGACATTTAATAGAAGGCACCTTAGGTCCATAGAAACTAGAGAGAGTACATACTGAATGGAATGTTTCAGAGGGATGATTTTCCACTGAACTCCTGCCTCCAAGAGTAGAGAGCGGTTGGCATTCAAAATCATGGCAAATATCCCTTCTTATAAGGACACTAGTCATATTGGATTAGGGCCCACCCTAATAACTTCATCTTTAACTTGGTTACCTCTCTAAAGACACCATCTCCAAGTTGGGTCACAGTCTGTTGGAGTTAGGACTCCAATACAGGGAATTTGGGGGTGTGTGCGGTTCAACCCATAATGGTGGGTAGACCATTGATAGGATTATAAATAGTTGTTTCTTTTGGTGAACAGATACAGACCCTGTGGGCATAGCAGTAAACAAAGGGCCTGCCCTCAGGGGCAGAAGGAAGACAGATACATACAAAGTAGGTTGTGATGACAGCACTTTAAAGAAGAAAAATAAGACAATCGGAGGGGACAGAAAGCAACTCCGGGCTGGGGAGTGGAGGCCTGAACGAGGCGAGGGAGTGAGCTTCGTGGAGGATATTCCAGGCGGAGGGAATGGTGGAGGCGCGAAGGCTCCAGGCAGGAAGGAGTGTGGTATGTGCTGGGGACAGTAAGGCCTGTGTGGCCGCAGCAGGGGGAGGTGGGGAAGGGGCTCTGCAGTGTGGCGCCGGAAAGCCAGCAAGGACCAGAGCAGGAATGCCCACTGGCCCATGGCAGAGCGGGGAGGGGAGGAAGATTTGAATTTTGTTCTAAGAAGAATGGGGGGCACTTCCTAACTAAACAAGTAAAACATGCTTGTTTATTTGTCCCTGTTCAAGGTCTGTTGCTTCTCCCTGGCCCCTGTCATTCCCATTCTGGGAAGCTCATATTCCTTGGGATGCCTGAGCAGGCCTGGCCGTAAACCTTGTGAGAGAATTCTCCACGAATCTCTTTTTCTTTTCTTTTCTTTTTTTTTTTTTTAAGAATTTTATTGATTTATGTGTGAGAGAGAAACAGAGCAGGAGCAGGGGGAGGGGCAGAAGGGGAGAGAGAGAGAGGGACAAACAGACTTCCCACTGAGCGGGGAGCATGGAGCCAGATGCTGGTTTCCCTACCAGAACCTTGGGATCATGACCTGAGCTGAAGCAGATGCTTAACTGACTGAGCCCCCAGGCGCCCCTCCATGGAGCTCTTGATCTCTGCACATGTTGTGAGCAGAGGCACTGCCTAGCTTTTGTCCTGGACTGTGTTTTCAAGGGTGTTAACATAGTGAACAGCCCCGGGAGGTGTAGGTAATTCTGTCTCCAGAGCAAAGGGCAGGCAGGCCTACTGTTCATTATAAAAGATTCAGGTTCCCTGGGTTCAGGGTACCTTTCCCATAATGCAGCCGACGGCACCTGCGCAGATCATCTGACCCCCCCCCCTTCCCATTACTGCTTTGGAATTGGAGCTTAGAGCACTGCCGTAAAAAGTACTGAACCCCGATTGCTGGGTCCTTTGTCTTCCCAGGGGTCTCGTGTTTTTTGCCATGTCTCATGCCACATATGAAACTGTGGCTGGAGAACTTGTTACCTTGTAAGGGAGTCAAATCTCAGATGCCTCACAGTTCTTGACACCCTTAGAATAGCTTCTCTGTTGGCATCATGACTGAGACCTTGACCTTGGGCCAATGCTTTGGCATCTGTTTGTGGTTTTTCAGTTTCTTTTTAAAATAAAGTTGCAACAGGGGTGCCTGGGTGGCTCAGTCGTTAAGCGTCTGCCTTCGGCTCACATCATGATCCAGGGGTCCTGTGATCAAGCCCCACATCGGGCTCCCTGTTCAGTGGGAAGCCTTCTTCTCCCTCTCCCACTCCCCCTGCTTGTGGTCCCTCTCTCACTGTGTCTTCTCTCTCAGTGTCTCTGTCAAATAAATAAATAAAAATCTTAAAAAAAAAATAAAGTTGGAACTCTTCCAGCACCTGTCCCCCACAATGAAATCTACCAGGAAACTGACCAAATTAAAACTGCTCTGGTGGAAGGTTTCCCATCTCCAGAGCCCTCTGCCCCTGCCCATGTGTCTTTGGAAAAGTCAGTTAACATGATTTTAAAAACACTGTGTTGAGCTACTAAAAAGCCCCTTTAAAACTCAAATCTGATATCTGGGAGCAATAATACATTAATTCTTATCAGAGACCGATTACGTATGTCTTAGCAAAAGTTAATTTACATTCCATTAATATCATTAATAGGTCAGCACAGATGACCTTTTCAAAGGAATGGGATCCAGGATTAAGATTGCAGGATATGGAGCGGGAGGTTGGGAGGGAGGGGCACTGCCATGCTTGGCCCTGGGCATCAGGACAGGGCTGAAAAGTAGAGGAGAGAGCACTGGAAGCTAGAGGCACAGAGAGGATAGTAGGTGATAAGTAAAATCACATCTGACCTGTCTGTCAGGACTCTCACTCCACTGCTCCTCTGTGCCCGTGTTGAAAGGTCTTTTCTTCTTTACTTGTCTGTACTTGGTTTCTTTGATCATTATGATCCCTTCAAGGTGCCCCAGGAGCTTTGAGGGCAACCAGGCAGAGGGAGGGAGGCACCGTTACTTTCACATATGTTTCATATTGGGGTTCTACCTGAGATATCATTTGGAAGAAAGACTCTCCTGCCAAAACAAGTTTGTGAGCTCATCTACTTGACCCAGAGCTCTGGCAGGGTGTTAAAAAGGAAAGGTTGTTAGAAAGGAAAGCAGGTGCTTATTTCATAGAGCACGACAGGGAGTGTGGTGCTATAGAAAGGGTTCCTGGGGTTCAGGCCCAACACTACTACTAGCTCCTGACTATACTGCTGATTTGCTGTGTGACCTTTGCCAAGCCACTCAACCTCTCTGGGCTTGTTGCTTTCATCTGATGGAGGGAGGTATGGAGGACAGGATCTCAAAGTCCTCATATATAAAGGCCTGTGAATTAGGGAGCAGTGATGTGGCTTTTAACCCAAGAAATATTAAGAGTTGCACCCCTGGGCACCTGCACTGTAAGGAGCTAGACTTCATTCATGTCCTTTGAGTGAGATACATGCACTGTGCTTGGAATGGGGCTTGGACAGTTCCGAGAATAAAACAGGTAGGTTTGATTCTGCCATGCCACTGTTTCCTCCATATTCCAGAAAAACCTGGCTCACAGGCCAAATCCAGGTTGGTTTGTTTTGTTTTTCCAAATCCAGTTTTATCGGAACACAAACATGCCCATTTGTTTGCATATTGTCTTTGGCTGCCTTAGTGCTTTAGTCACAAAGCTGAGTAGTTGTGGCAGAGACCCTATGTCTTGTAAATCCTTAAACATTTACTATCTGTCTTGAGGCCATCCACGCTTGGCCTTTGATTTGCCGCTAAGTACACTTTGCTTGAATGATTGTGTGGGTTTTTCCTACCAAGAGGATATATAACCAACTCCTTTGAGCAAGGCGTCCTGTGACCCCCCCCCCCCGCCTCACTTTGTGATCCTTTTGAAGAAGAGATCCTCTTTAGAAACCGAGGGACTCTTCCGGCCTTTTCATTTTTCGGGTGCAAAACATTTCTCATTTACTGATGATTTTTTTTCTTTTGGAAATGACTACACAATTATCTATTACGTGAGATTAGTCAAAAATTTAAAAAATACACTGTAATTTCCAAACATGTTGAATGTGCAGTGGACTCATGCCACACCATGGTTTTCCCCTCCCATTCTGGGATTTCCAGTGCACAGGAGTTGTGGTAGGGGCTTTGTTTGACTTAATAAAAGCCTGCCATGTTGATGAAGAAGCAAGCAGATGCTGACCAGGCAAAGGTCTTAAAAACTGGAAATGGCTGCCTAATTCAGGATTCACGAGGCAGTCTCCTAATTGGCTTGGCAAAGGGTCATCTGTGTGTCTCTAATAGCCAGTAAAGGCTGGGATAATTATAAACAGAAGTGTTAACCAGTGAGTTTCCAGGCAATTATGGAACTGCTTCTGCCTAAGTGATTATTTTGCCTCAAGGCTGTGGCATTACATCATGCTTGAGGCTTGGTCAGCGTACCCCCAAACACTCAAATAGGGGAGCCAGCACCTCTGGAGGCTCAGTTGAAGGTTGGAGGGGAGTAAGAGGTAGGCAGTGAATGAGATACTGGAACTGTAAGGAAGAAAGTTTTATAAGGCTTGGATTTAAATAGTAACTCCTAGCTGTTAATGGAACTGTGTTGTCATTGACAGGTGACACAGGCAGCAAGCATCTTTTGCCTCTTGTGAAAGGATCAATGTGACTTGAGTTGTGTTCACAGGGTTGTAATATACTGGAGATGTGCGTGGTGTGACCAGGGCAGTAGTTTGGTGTGCAGCTCCGTGTCTTAAAAAGGATATCAATAACTTAGAGAAGGTCTAGAGTGGACAGTGAAAATATGGAGAAATTAGAATGTAGGAGTCAAGGGATGGGGGAGGGGTGGAGTGAGCAAAACACAGATCGTCAGATCAGAGTCACGTGGATCATAGCTCCTACCCAGCTAGCATCAAGTTTTGCTAATACTTGCAAAGACACAGGCAATCAAGAGGCTCAGCTGAAGCAGGGAGAGGTTTGGAACATTGAGAATGTCACCCTAGGACGCCCTTCCCCCACAGGACATGCACCTCTGACTCAGAACACTAAATCAGTCTAAATGAAGTTCACCAGGTTACCTCACATCGTGAAAAGCATTTGAATTGTGAAAGGGCTTCATCTGGCATCCCTTGATTATTTTGTAGTGTATGTGACATTCTCCAGGGAGCCGTACCCCAAAGATGTTCTGTGTCTTGAGTGCAAGGAATGCTTTGGCCAGAGACATCATGCTAAGGGCATCTGTAAACAAGGTTTCCTTCTCCTAGCAGATGTCATACCTCTAGTTACCAGGATGTTTGTTTGATAAGGAAATTAGATTGGGTCACCTGCCAGGGTCACCAGTCTTTTTTTTTTATTTAAAGATTTTATTTATTTATTTGAGAGAGAGAGAATGAGAGAGAGCACGAGAGGGAAGAGGGTCAGAGGGAGAAGCAGACTCCCCGCTGAGCAGGGAGCCCGATGCGGGACTCGATCCCGGGACTCCAGGATCATGACCTGAGCTGAAGGCAGTCGCTTAACCAACGGAGCCACCCCGGCGCCCACCAGTCTTCTTTTTTAAGATTTATTTATTTTAGAGAGAGAGAAAGAGAGAGAGAGAGTGGGGGGAGAGGGAGAGAAGCAGATTCCCCAGAGTCCAGACCCAATGTGGGGCTTGATCCCTTGACCCTGAGATCATGACCCGAACTGAAACCAAGAGTTGGATGCCCAACCAACTGAGCTGCCCAGGAACCCCTTCTTCTCTTTTTCTCGGGGGGCTTACTCCTCCCCCAAACACACAGACACACACAAATGAGTGAATGGGTCTCAGGCCAGTTGCCTTAACTCTTTCCTCCTAGGAGGCAAAGATGAAAAAGACTGGTAAGATTCAGTGCCAGGCAGATACAAACAAGCTGACAGCTTTCAAATACAGAAAGGACAATGATTAGTCGGGTCCCTGGTGATAAGGTATGCAGGAAGAATAATTACAAAAAGTTACCACTACATGGGTGCCTGGGCGGCTCAGTCTGTAAGCATCCAACTCTTGATCTCAGCCCAGGTCTTGATCTCAGGGTTGTGAGTTCAAGCCCCCTGTCGGGCTCCATGCTGAGCGTGGAGCCTACTTAAAAAAAAAGTTACCACTTACAATAAGCAGTGTTTGGGTTGAAAAAAATGAGAAACTTTTGGATTTGGGGGGTTGTTAGTTTAAAAAAGCAAATTATAACTTCTGATTTCTCTCTTCCCTTTCTTTCTCTCCCTTATGTTTCTACCTGGCTCCCTTGGATGTCCACCATCTCCAGATAATCTCAGCTCTGCTGGGGCTCCTTCCTCACCACACCTGACTTTGTCCTTGCTCTGCCTGCCTGCTTTCTGTCCCCTTCCTCCTCTTTAAAGCTGGCAGAGATCGTGGAATGCACAGTTAGTGCTCCACAGAGACAACAGTGTTTTCGACTAAATACTGAGGCACACATACACACACACACACACACACACAGGAACTTGCAAATTTACCCACAGGATTTTCAATTTAACAGAATTAATTGAAGTCATATGAACTGAGTAGGCTCTGTGAGTTGCCATCCAGAATATAGTAAATATTTCTTTAAGTAAATTCAAATGGTAATAGTACTTATAACTAGACTTTTTCATTTTTGAGGTAAGTAGACATTAGGTTGGGTTAACAAAGGAAGCTGTAAAACTGATCCTTCTTAGATACTTTAAAGTTTCTATTCTGATTATAAAAGAAGTACATAACCATTGTGGAGAGTTTGGAAAGTATAGGAGAAAAAAATCATCTATCTATCTACACACACACACACCCTGAGATGAATATTAGTGTACTATTTTACTGCATTTTTCTTCTGTTATTTTCTTAAAAGATTTTATTTATTTTTTGACAGAGACACAGCAAGAGAGGGAACACAAGCAGGGGGAGTGGGAGAGGGAGAAGCAGGCTTCCCGCTGAGCAGGGAGCCCCATGAGGGGGGCTGGGGATCCCAGGACCCTGGGATCATGACCTGAGCCGAAGGCAGATGCTTAATGACTGAGCCACCCAGGCGCCCCTCTTCTGTTATTTTTGAGACATTGTGTGTGTGTGTGTGTGTGTGTGTGTGTGTGTGTGTGTGTATACACACACACACACATTTGGAATTTATACTGTACACACATATACATATGTACTATATATACTTGTCTCAAATATATATATATTATAATAAATAAATATTCTGCCTTAACACTGATGACTAATGTATCTTAGGTCTTTTTTCTTCACCTTATTGCATTTCCAATTTGTGCTTTAATGAATATTCTTTGCATTCACATACTTTGTATTTGAGATTATTTCCTTAGGATAGATTCTTGTAACTAGAATTCTTGGATTAAATATTTTACCCATTTTTGTATATTTTGAAACACACTGCCAAAAAGTTTTCACGCTTTGTGAAAAAAATAAAACGATGCCAGTTTTATAACTCTCAATTGTAATGAAGGAGCCCCTTTCCTCACCCACTGCCCAGCCTCAGGCATTCTCATTGTTGTTTCCCATAGATAATTTGGCTAGATAGCAGCAACACCAAATTCATTGTTTTCTTGAGAATTCTTGAAGAGCGGGTGTTACCCTTCTGTGAATTCTCTCTTGACGTCTCTTGTTCATAAGCGTGATTTTTCTGTTAACCCCTTGCTATTGTTTGTATCAAACACTTTCCCCAGCATGTTACTTACCTTTGTATTATTATTTTCTTGTAGAAACTTTTGAGGTGGGGCACCTGGGTGGCTCATTTGGTTAAGTGTCTGCCTTCTGCTCCGGTCATGATCCCGGGGTCCTGGGATCGAGCCCCGAGTCGGGCTCCCTGCTTCTCCCTCTGCCCCTCCCCCTACTTGTGTTCTCTCGCGCGCACCTTCCCTCTCAAATAAATCAATACAATTTAAAAGAATAGTTTTGGGTTTTTATTCAGTCAAGATATACTTTTCTGTTGTCTTGAAGGTCTTTTAGAGGTGATGGGACTTTTGCCTAGGTATAGGTATCATGTACTTGAGATTATGGGTGTGAAAGCACTCTTAAAAACTGAAAGACACACTAACAATAAAAGGAGCAGGGACTCATTAACCCCCATAATTTTGCCACATTTTGAAATTAAACCATTGGGTATAGTATTATCTAGATCAGCACTGTCCGATAAAAATATACCGCAAGCCACCCAAGCAATTTTAAATTTTCTCCTAGCCACATTAAAAAAGTCAAAATAAATAGGTGAAATTGAATTTCATAATATCTTTTCTTTAACCCAGTATATTCAGAATATTATTTCAACATATAATCGCTATAAATCTCATAATGAGGCATTTTATATTCTTTTCGTTTTTTTCGCTTTGGTACAAGGTCTTCAAAATCCCGTGTGTCTTTTATACTGAGAGTGCTTCTGCATTCAGACCCGCCGTGTGTGGCTGCTGGGGACGGAACTGGACAACGCGGGGCTGGGTGCTGAAGGATAGCTGGGTCTTAGTGGGCTTCTAGATTCTGGATTCAAACAACCCATCCTTAAATCTAAACTCGCCTCAGTACTTGGGGGCAACAGCCTTCCTTGCGGGTACATGAATGGGTCATTTCTATCTTGCCAGAAACTGAAGTCCCCCTTTGCTGTCCATGAAGAGGAATATAGTCTTCTTATCCTTTGCTTTTGGTGACAGCAACGAATTGTCCTTCCCCCGCAGTGACCTGAGCAGCAGGACTTTGAGCTGGTTCCAGCTAGTTGATGAGGAATAACAATGTTACATGCAGCCTCCAAGCCCCAGTTCTTCCCACTGGCAGCATTCGCCAAATCACATCCTGAGTCTGGCCCTTCTCCTAACTCTGAGAGTGGGAGTGGGCTGGAACCCCCCAAATTAGACAAAACTGACTTGAAATCTCATTGCTCAGAAGCCCTGTTCGTTCCATGGCCTTGCTGGCAGACTTTGGCAGCAGGGGCCCTGAGCCATCCTTTGACTTAATCTGGTTAAAACCAGATAAAGAATTAGGTCAGGGGCCTCTGGCTGCGAAGTAGTCTGTTTCCAGAACCCTGGCAGAGCTGGGGAATGAAAATAAACAAGAAGAGCTGGAAAGGCTTTGCTTGGCATTTACGTCTGACTTGTTCTAGGTCAACATTCTAGCTTTAGTTCTAGGTCAAGACACATGAGCATTGCAAGGGACAGTGGGACCGCTTTAGCTAGCACGGTAGGGCTGTGCCTCTCCAAGGCACTCCAGGCAGTAATTCCAGGATGGTATTAGGGGTTTGAGACTCCGAGTCATATGTAGAGTCAAACTGCCTAAACTGCCAGACCTTTGAAAAGTTTCACTTTACTATCTTTTAAGTCTCAAGAGCGTGTGGGGGTGGGGCCTCAGGGCCTGGTGGTCAGCCCAGCAGGCTGGTCCTAGACCTGGGAGGATTGTGAACCCCACTAGGCCCAGCTTTCACTGATTCAGAAGAAGGGCAAGTGGATAGTTCTGGAAGGTCCATAGGGAGGAAACCCAGATGCAGATCTGTAGCCCAGAGGTTTATTCTTAATGTCACTGAAGAGGTGGGTCTGATCAAACTTGGAGAGCGAGAACTGCATCTGAGTCTGATCTACCCCGCCGAAAAGGCTCATTTCCATAGACCCTAGCCACCAACAGATGCTCCAGACCGAAGAGCTGTCCAGGCAGAAAAGATAAAGCCAACCCTTGTTGGGAGCAGCTGGAGGGCCCTCCGAGCCCCGGAGCCCCCAAGGACCTAAGTGTCAGGTCTCTGGGCCCTCCTTGGCCACCACTCCTCACTACCCAATCATCCAAGGTCGATCTCTCTGTTGTTTATCCTTTAGTACGCCGAGTTTCTCTGCTCTGTCATTTGATCCTGTGCCATTTGGGCTGAGGGGGGAGGCAGAGGGCTAATGAACGGCCAGGCTGTGTAGGAATAGTGAAATACAATCCTGTCTTTCCCACTTACACACCCTATCTGGCGGATGGCGAAAATAGGCTTTTATAGCCCTGAAAGAGGATGCCCCTCCTGGGTCCGTGGCCTTGACACTGTTCAGAACCAGCTGTGTTTAAAGGAAGCTCCTCTGCGTAATGGACCGCGGCCTCCTTTCCTGGCTCGCTCTCCCCAGCCTGCCCCTTGCACTGGCATCTGGTCTCTCCTTTGGCTGCTGGGCAGTGAGGAGTGAGTCAACGAGGGGTAGCTGGAGAACAGAGGAGGGGGCCTGTCTCTGTTTTGGACCCGAGTGGCTGTGCCAGAAGCCGCTTTTGGAATGTCCCTGCATGTTATGTTCCATTTCTCTCCTTGTGTCCCAGTTTCCACACTGGTGACAAGGAAGGACAGCATAGTGGGCTAAATTTGGGCCTAATTGAGGGACAGCTTAGGATACCAGGAGGAACATGGGTTATGGAGTCAGATAGACTTGTGTTTAAATTCTAGGTTCTCCTCCTAATAGCTGTGAGATCTCAGCTGGGTTATTTAAACTGTCAGGGCCTCACTTCACACGTCTCTAGAAAGGGCTCCATGAAACGGTCGCACTGGATTTTATGCCTGGGACAGTACCTGCCACACAGGGTGGCCTCAACATCTCTTATTATTTAAAAGCACAAATGTGAAAAGAACTTTTGAAATATCAAATGCTTGATCAGGCACAGAGTGCAAGAGGGGAATGGATTATTTTGTTTAATTTCACCCTTCTCAAATTCATCGTTTCCCCAAAATACGGAAATCAAAATAATTTGATGGTACAAACCAGCCTTGTCAACAAAAGGCATGGATTAGAGCCCACGTAACTTTTTCTGATAAGATTTAGTGCCGGTTTCTAGATCAAAATAGGCACTGAATCACTGGCAGACTGCAGCCTTTATGTGATTTGTCATATTTCTTTGAATTCAGCAAACCCACTGGGGCACCCCTGTGTACAGAGGATTGTGTAAGACGTGGGTGAACCCAGGTTCTTGTACCCAAGGATCCTACAATCTAGTAGCGAAGGGGACATTACAAATACCTTTTTACCAATGTCTATACAGTAAATAGCTCTACAACAGTTTTCATAAAGGGGCTGAGGAATTTCAAAAGAAAAAGCAATTATTTTCAATTGGTAAGAAAGGTGAAGATCTCTGAAGGTGGTGGCCTTTGAACTGAGCCTTGAAGAGTGAATAGGATTTAGATGGCTCTCGAATGAGGAGGTGAGTGAACGTGGTCAAAGGCACACAGGTTCAAGGCGCTGTGGAGAACAGACCAGTGGTCCTGTGCGGCGGGGGCACTCATGTGTAGGGGGGACGTGGTGGATCGAGACTGGTTGGTCGGAGCATGGCGAGCCTGCTTGGAATTGCAGCTTTATTCAGTAAGTGCTGGGGCACCACCCAAGTCTGACCCAGAAATATACCCAACCTCACCTTCAGGAAGACAGCTCAGGGGTTGGGAGACCTTAGCTTCTGGAAGGAAGCCGAGGGACCAGTTTTGGCTGCTGCTCAGGCCAGGTAAGGCTGGGGCGGTGGGAATAGTGTGGCAGAGGGCAAATCGGCAGGAGCAGATGACTGGTCTGGATCGGGGCGTGTAGGACTGAGGAGAGCGGGCAGCGGGGAACCAAGCTGGGAGCGTGGGGGGGGTGGTTGCTGGCTCGAGGGAGGCTGGCAGGGGGTCTCGTTGGTTCTGTAGAGTGGCCTGTCCCCCCACGTGGAGACAGCCAGAGGAAAGGGGCCCGTGGAGACCCTCAGTGGAGGCGTGGGGTTGGGAGGAGATCGGGAGTGACCGACAGAGAAGTAGTGACCACAGGAGCTGAGTCGTCGGGGGGATCATCTGGGCAGATGGCAATGGGACGGCCCAAGGCAGGGGAGGGGGATAGGGGACCTTTCTGTGCCTTCCCTCTCTTTCCCGCAGAAACCCGGAGAGGCACATTAGAAGGGGCCGGCCGTTAGCAGTCCATGCTCTTAGGGTAGGGTGAGGGCCACCCCTGACGGCGTGGGTGAGACGAGAAGGTGGGGAAGGCAGCCTAGCGCTTGCTGTGAGTAACTGCTCCAAAGGGGGCCGCCTGCCAGGGACTGGTGAATTGAGGGGGGGATGAGGAAGTGAGAGCCGTAGGTGGAAGCCCCCCAGGGAAGCCAGTGGGCAGAGGGGCCTGGAGAGTGGGCTAGAGCTTGAGGCAGCCACAGGGTTGGAGGAGCAGGGCACCATGGCTGCTTGCGTCAAGGAGTGACCCAGCTGTCTTTTCAAGAAGAATGAGCTGATTCCTTCCCGAATCCTTTTTCTTGGACATGGCACATGAGGTCAAGCTTTTGGGTGTCTACTGAAAGCTGCCCACTGGTGAGGTCTGGGAGGAGGAAGCCCGCCGTGTGAGTGAGTGCCCTGGCTGGATGTGGCGGTCCCGTGTGCTCTGGGGAGGACATGGCTGGGATTCTGCGTTAGGCATCCTGGTAACAGTGAGGCGGAAGAGGGCTGCAGGCTCCCCAGGGACTTTTCCAAGGGAAGGGAGGTTAATGTGGCTGGCTTCCTTTCAGAATGAGAGGTGAGGCAGCAAGAGAGAGGATCAGAGGAAGGACCTCGGGTAAGTCTAGGAAACCCAGGGTTTTTTTTTTTTTTTTTTACCCAGTCCTGGAGCCTGAAGCATAGTTTCAGAAAAGTATGGGGAGTTTCATGGCTCTCCGTTGCAGACGATTGTAGTTCAGGCCCAAATACTGACTTTTTCTCCTTGGTCCTCAGAATCTCAGACCTTTGCCAGTTAGGCCACCCCTCACCACCTACCACCCCACACCTCGGAGGGAATGGCTTTGCCCGTGTCGCTCTGCTCACAGAGGACGTGGGGAAGAAAGCGTCGGGCCGAGTGGGAGCGGGTTGAGGTCCTTTCCACCTGCTCTGAACTGAAGTCCCCAAAGGAAGGACTCGAGCACGACTTCCCAGCAAGCCAGCCCTCGAGAAGGCTGTTGTTGGGTTTGGTAGCATTCTGGGCTAGAGCCTGGAAATACCTGGTCTCGAGAAAAGTTCTCTCCCAAGACTTCAGTTGTGTTTTCTCGGTTCCTCCTCGGGCACAGCTGCTGTGGCTGCAGGTTGGTTTCTTCTCTAGTCAGCTGTTCTTCTTTGCTCTTCCTCCACTTCCTTTCCTCCCTTGCTGCCTGCCGACACGTCCCCTCTCTTCCTGTTTTAGAAGGCGGCGTGGACAGTGGCAAAGTGCATTGGCCCCACAGCCACGCTGCTGGGACGCGAAGCCCCAGGTCTCACTAGTGCGCACTCGGGCAGGTTGTCTCGGTTTTCTCATTCTCAAGATGTGACAGTGCGTCTCCCAGAGTAGCACACGTCCTGGGGGTTACCTGAGTAAATACATGCAAAGGGCTTGGAGCAGTGCCTGGGAAGATGTAAGTGCTCTATACCTATTATCTCTACCTCTCTGTCCACCTCTCTATCTCTACTTTTTTGTAAATGCCTTGAGATTCTTTTAGATTTTGTCAGTTGATGTAGGAAAAATATATTATATTGAAAGAGCCTATAGAAATTACGTTTCTAGGGGCTCCTGCGGGTCTCAGTCAGTTAAGCGTCTGCCTTCGGCTCAGGTCATGATCCCAGGGTCCTGGGATCGAGCCCTGAATCGGGCTCCCTGCTCAGCCGGGGGTCTGCTTCTCCCTCTCCCGCTCCCCTTGCTTCTGCTGTCTCACTCTCTCTCTGTCAAATAAACAAATAAAATCTTTTTAGAAATTTAAAGTTATATATAGTTGACCCACGAACAACATGGGTTTGAACTGCACCGGTCCACTTACACAAGGAATTTTATTTTGATAAATACAGTACAGTACTGTAAATGCATTGGCCCTATTTTCTTTTCTTTATTATTTTAATAATATTTTCTCTTCTCTATCTTACTTTAAGAATACAGTATATAATACACATAATACGCAAAATACATGTAAATTGACTCTGTATGTTAATGGTAAGGCTTCCGGTCAACAGGAGGCTGTTAGTAGTTCAGTTTTGTTTTTTTTAAGATTTTATTTACTCGGGGCGCCGGGGTGGCTCAGTCGTTAAGCGCCTGCCTTCGGCTCAGGTCGTGATCCCAGGGTCCTGGGATCAAGCCCCGCATCGGGCTCTCTGCTCCGCGGGAAGCCTGCTTCTCCCTCTCCCACTCTCCCTGCTTGTGTTCCCTCTCTCTCTCTGTGTCTCTCTCTGTCAAATAAATAAATAAAATCTTTAAGAAAAAAAAGATTTTATTTACTTATTTGAGAGAGACAGAGATAGCGACAGAGGGCATGAGGGGGGAGGAGAGGGAGAAGCCAACTCCCCGCTGAGCACGGAACCCAACATGGAGCTCGATCCCAGGACCCTGGGATCATGACCTGAGCCACCTTAACCAATTGAGCCACCCAGGTGCCCAGTAGTTCAGGGAATCAAAAGTTATGCATGGATTTTTGACTTTGCAGGAGGTCAGCACCCCTCACTCCCAAGCTGTACAGAGGTCAACGGTGGTATATTTCCTGTAGACATGATCCCTTCGAGGTCCAGTGATGAAGGGCTCACTGTCTTACAAAGACTTCATTCTGAAAAGAAAGTTCCTTTTTCCGCTGATCTTCCTTCTTGGGGCTTTTCTGTTAGTCTTAGTCCTGCATTTTGAGGGTATATAGAGAAGAGAAAAGAAGAGGAATCCTTCCTCCACACAGCAGCTGTCGAGGCTTGAGGAATGCCATCACGTACCCCCAAAGGCCTGTGGTTTGCAGATCCGTCAGCCAGACCGCCATGACATGGCTTCCAAGCCCCTCATCTCGTCTTGGTCCCTCTCCTGGCTGTACCACTGTTGGACAGGATGCCTCTTTAGGCAGCGCCCCCACTTCCCCCTGGTGGTTCTGTGTGGAGTGCAGAGATGCTCATGATTAATGCAGTATAATACACATTCGTTTTGGGGGCTACCTTTAGGGCAGGCTCCATGTGCTATTTATTTCGGGAAGCCCAGACTTGTGCTTGGCACAAAGCAAGTGCCCGAGAAATGCAGACTGAATGCCCCATTTTGGGTGGATTTGGAGCTTTTGGTTGATTCAAACCCTAGACCTGTCTTTGATGTGAACTGCTGTGTAAGTGGGTCCCTGCATCGGGTGCTTTGGCTGTGTTCTGCTGTTTCAGCCTAACAGTAGGATATATCTCCATTTATTCCTAATAAATTTCAATGTATAGATTTTATTTTGTAGGCCTTATTTGTTGCATATTTTCAACTCTTGTTTCTCTCCTGCCGTATATCAGCTATCTCTCCTACCTCTGTGGCCTCTGATTTCACGAAGTCAATGATAAAAATGATGACGAGGCCCCCACACTGAGCCCTGTCCTGCATTACTGAAAACCCTTCGCCAGACTGACATCAACAGTTTTGAGTACCCTTCAGTAGTTGCAAAACTACCCTCATCTGTATTATCCATCTCGCATTTCTCTGTGAGAAGCAAACATGAGAGAATCTGTTAGCAGATGTGCCTCCACATATTACATGTCTCTGACTTATCAGATATTTCCCACCACATACAAAATGAAGGAAAACTGGACTAGAGATGCAGGCCATATGATTTTTCTATCCTTTAGAGAATCTCTCTTCGTCCTAAGTAGAAAGTAGTATGAGATGATATAAACTGGCAAAAATTGAAAGAAAGAGATAGCAGTTAACAGTGTTCAAAGGATCTACTTTACCAAGAAGCTGTCATTTTCAAGTAAAAGTGTTGGGGTCCCATTCACTATGCCATTCCCTGATCTAGATGTTTAACTTTCATCCAAGGCAATGTTGTTATAGCCAACGTGTCAGTGTTGAGTTGAAGTGGAAATTCCCGAAGGGACATCTATGGCGCAGGACACATGTGAGTCCTTGATCATTTATGACCGTCATAATGAATGAATAAAGAATGATGGGGAAGCAAAAGGTCTTAAGGCATTTTTTAGTTTTGAGGTACGTTTAGGAAAATATTGTAATTTTGGGGGGACATTTTCTATAAAACAAATATATATACGTTTCTAAAAGATTTTTATTTTTTTAAAGATTTTATTTATTTATTTGAGAGAGAGGGCGAGCATGAGTGGGGGAGGGCAGAGGGAGAGAGAGAAAAGGGCAAACAGACTCCCCACTGAGTGCAGAGCCCGACGAGGGGCTCAATCCCAGGACCCCTGAGATCATGACTTGAGCCGAACTCAGACGCTTAACTGACTCCCCCAGCCGCCCCTTTAAAGATTTTATTTTTAAGTAATCTCTATACCTAATGTGGGGCTCAAACATACAACCCTGAGATCAAGACTTGCATGCTCTACCAACTGAGCCAACCGGGCACCCCAAATGTATATGTTTATTATAATTTTGTGTCTGTCTACACCAAATGGTAAAAAAGTCAAGTTAAAGAAGGATCTGGAACTTTATATTCTGATACAGAATGATTGCTAAAATATATTAAGTGAAAAGTACAGGATATAGTATGCCAGCATTTATGAGGGAAAAAAATGCAAGGGTGCGGGAGAAGTTGGTAACATTCCTTATTTGTAGAAAGGACACTGATGGCTGGGGGACAGGGCCTTTATTACTTTTTGGATTGTGGATCATATAAATGTATTACCTAACTTACATAAACAAACCATAAATATGCAAGAAAAAGGAAGCTGTGTTGGGGTAGCAACAATAACTAGTCATTCTTTTCTGTTTCCTTTTTTTTTTTAAGATTTTATTTATTTATTCATGGGTGACAGAGAGAGAGAGAGAGAGAGAGAGAGAGGCAGAGGGAGAAGCAGGCTCCCAAGGAGCAGGGAACCCGATGCGGGACTCAATCCCAGGACACTGGGATCATGACCTGAGCCAAAGGCAGATGCTTAACCATCTGAGCCACCCAGGCGCCGTGTTTCCTTTTTTAAATTAAGGGTAGGTAGACTTTGGAAGTAGATTTGAATTCTGGCTTGACTGCTACTGGCAGTTGAGCATGAGGGAAATAACATAACTCATGCAAAATTTGGGAAAGGCTCTTCTTGCCGATCAAATACAATAAAGACCATTTCTTAAAGTTCAGTTTGTGACTGTCTGATCCTGGGATATGGAATGAAGGTGACGACAAAGAGGATTTAAGCCTGGGTATGAACATCTTCTTCTTCTGAAGATGGTTTTTGACCATCCAAGAAAGACAGAAACCAAGATATCCTAATGCTTGGGTTTCAGATGGTGAATAGGTTTTGACTCAAAGTTATTATGGATCAAAAGTTAACTTTGAACTGATCATTAGATCCAGACAGAAAGATTCAACATATGTTTTTAAGTAAGGGAATTGAGTGGTTAAGTCAATGGTAGCTGGACCCCTCTCCATCAGATCAGTGATGGAGATATAAGCTACATCCTCTCTGCTCTTCTAACAGTCTTGCCCAAGTGAGAAGCTCTGCTCTGATGGACAGAATTCAGGGGAGGCACCGTAAAGCGTTCCCTAGACCCAGAAAAGGACTGCTATTATATTTGTGTCATTGCCTAAGTCACTTCTGGGACAGAAAGATCGAGCCGTTAACACTGCATTCTCTGTAAGCCATAACCTCGCTCAGCTAAATAGGTCTATATGCCGAACGTTCTCCCCCAGGAGCCAGAGGTAGGAAAACGTGAGACTAATGTTTTGTGCGGTAGTTATAGTTTCCTTTTTGCTTATGTACTCAGTGAGTGCACTTTGTAACATGAATCTTTCGGATGCAGGGAGCAGAGAAAGAGCTCCAGTTGTCTAAACCTACGTGGAATTGTGTTGGATGACAGAGAGTTCCAGAAGTACGACTGACTTCAGATGAGATAGGCTCCTGGGGCCCAGATGTCCTTAGGCTCTCGCTCTCTCTCTGATTCTTTCACCTTTGTCCTCCTCTGAGAGTTGACTTCTTCCTTAGGCTGACTCTGCTCAGGGCAGTCACAGTGAAGGAGCAGTTCTAGTTAGTTCTAGGTTTCTTACCCTCTCACTACATTGTCCAGGGGAAGGGAGAACATCTCTCCTGGTCGCTCTTGAGAGCCTCACAGATTTAGCTGCATCTCCTTTGAGGAGCTGGTTTAGGTGCCCATTACTGCCCCGGTGGGGGTATGCTGACGGACGTAAGGTATTGGATTTCAAACCTGGCACCCCTTCAAAGGATTCTGATTTCATCAGCCTGGGAGGTGGATCTCGTGCATTGGTATTTTAAAAAATGCTCCCTGGATGATTCTAATATACAGCCAAAGTTGAGCGTACTATTGAGGAATAAGGTAAGAAAAAGAAGATAGGAAAGCAGACTTTTCATTTTCATTTTAGACCCTTCTGTTCTTTTAGGGTTTTTACTTCCATGTGATTATATTATTTTTATAACTAAAAATAAGTTGATCACTTTTGAAGTTGTTCCTGAGTTTAAGATGACTTAAAATATATGTAGCCTCTTGTTAGAGTACATTTCTCTAAATGCATACATCACCTTTTTTAGCAAGAAATGTGAAGTACTTTTAAAGTGTCCCATTCATCCACAACCTCACAGTAATAGAGTCCTTTGATCTCCTGTCTTGTTGCCTCGGCCTTCTTATCTGGCCTCAGTCTGGTGGGCCAACAAACAGAGGAGAAGCACCTCAAGAATCTGCTCTACGTGCCTTAAGTAGCACTTTCAATCACATGTCTTTCACTTGGACTCGGCTCTCAAGTACCTTGTGCAACCAATTCTTCCTTCCTTCCTTCCTTCCTTCCTTCCTTCCTTCCTTCCTTCCTTCCTTCCTTCCTTCTTTCCGGGGTGGGGAATGGGAGGGGCAGAGGGAGAGGGATAAAGAGAATCTCAGTTAGACTCCCTGCTGAGCATGGACTCCCCCCCCCCGATGTGGGGCTCCCTCTCACGACCCTGAGATCATGACCTGAGCCGAAATCAAGAATTGGAGGCTTAACTGACTGAGCCACCCAGCCACCCCCTGCATTATTTATTTTATGACACCTTTGCTAATTGACTTGTTGTTAAAGTTTCAGGCCACTGTGTCAAGATGAGCATAATGTATTACATCAGGATTTCGCAAAAGACAAACAAAAGATAATTTTAGAAAATAAGGCCAACTTTTGATGTCTAGTGGGTTTGAATTTCAACTCACTTGTGAAGAGTAATTGGTCTTTGTTATTTTTTTAAAATTATTTATTTATTTTAGAGAGGGGAGGGGGGAGAGGGAGAGAGAGAATCCCAAGTAGATTCTGAGCAGAGCACGTAGCCCGATGCAGGGCTCAATCCCAGGACCCCGAGATCATGACCTGAGCTGAAACCAAGAGCCGGACACTCAAATGACTGCTCCATCCAGGCACCCCCGGTCTCTGTTATTTTAAAATTATTTGTCTAAAAACGAAATGTGACGACTTAAAAATTGCAGGGCACCCACAAGACTTGCTTTTCTCTGGTATCAGGGAATAGGTGAGTTAGTTTGTTTAGCTGTGGGTAAGATTTTGTACATCACTGTTTCTCATTTGTTGCATTCGGATTCTGTTCTTTGGGGTCATATTAAAGACAAATTCAAATTCCCTCCTCATTTATTTTATCAAAAGCCAATTCTTAGTTAAAACCCTACCCATGCTTCTACTGGTTTTAGAGCTTTACATTTTGCACAAAACTTCCAGATACTTTCGTATGTGATTATTATCCATGACCATTCTGTCAAAAGACAACAGTAATAATCCAGATATATGAAGTGCATGGTTTCATCCCGTTAATCTTAACAAGCACTTCCCGTGCACAAGTCAGTTGATGCGTCATGTGGGGATCCGTCTGTAGCAGATTTTTCCATGTCATAGTGTCGCTTCTCCATCAAGCGCTTTTATTAGAATAACAGATACTGAAAGAGAACGAATTTGTAGGACATGCAGTGTTGGAATTTAAGAATAGCAAAATAGCTGATAGGTGGGCAGCAAGAAGAGAAGAGTTAAAAAAAAAAAGTCTGAAGCTTGGACGGCTCAGTGAGGCTGGGGCTCTGAAAGAGTAGGATTTGGCTGCTTTGAGCTCAGGGAACAAGTTCTGGGGCATCAGCGGAAGAAGCCAAGAAAGCATCTCAGAGACCTTGAATCACAGGTTAATGAAGCCACCTAGTGGTTTGTTACATAATTTAAGGTTGTGTGAAGACAGAAGGCAAAACTCATCTGCGGATTTTTTTGATTGTGTGGGTTTCTTGAATCAAGTGTTTCTAAAAGCCCGATCACTTTCCATTTAAGGAGGGCCCGTTTCACTGAGAATCAGCGCAGTGCTGCTCTGTGTAATATTTTATTTATTTACAATCTTCTTTTTAGCAAAAAGGACCGAAGCAACTCACATGAAAAGGCAGTGAGAGAAGCACAAGACAGAAGATGAGAAGAGAAAAAGCATGAATAAAGACATAAAAAGTAGCCTGAAATTTTGGTCATTCAAAAATGCTTACGACATCCTATCAATTTTCTGTCAAAGGACTCTGTATTTTCACTTGGTGGAAACTGACCAGTTACAAATAACGTCCAGAATGATGAAACAGTTTTCAGGAGAAGTAAAACCATACCTGATGCTAAGAGCTGAGCACTTTTTCTTCTGGAGGTCCTCCCAAATGAGATACTTCCCTCAATCCTCATGATAGAAACCATCCTGAGTCTTGGAAAATTGTTTCTTAATCGTGTCTACCCTGACATGGAGGAGAATGTGCATCAAGCACCCCCTTTCAGGGCTTGCATGAACACATGTGATCCTCAGAATAAGCCTGTGAGGTCGGTAGTACTTGTGTCCCCGTGCTGCACAAGAGGCCATGAGACACAGTTATGAACTTGCCCAAAGCCAGGCTGTTAAGAAATGATGGAGCCTGGACCCAGACCCGGGCGGTATGGTTCCAGCAGCCATGTTCTTTTCCAAGATGCTATGCCCTGAATGGCCGATGTGGCACAATAAGGCCCATCCAATGAGAACAACAATACTTGAGGTTTCCCCCCAACTTACACACTCTGTAGGGGATTATATATATCATGCACTTTAACACGATGCTCAAGATGAGGGCACGGTTGCATATTTCCAAGATGACTCTGTTAACTCTGCTTTCTTCTAGGGCACAGGTTTTATCCCTAACTCCAGTCACCACACACTCGTGCCCACACATGTACACACGCGTCTTAGGTTCAAAAACCAAAAAAAAAAAAAACAAAACCCACAGAAGACCAGGAAACAGTACTCAAATTCCCCCACTTTCTGGCTTCTAAAAAATGGCTGAAATCCTATGCCCTTTTGATGGCCTATCCTTAGATACAAGACCTAAAACGCAGTCGTAACAAAATACCCTTTATTTTGCTGGCTTTTCTTTTTCAAAGTGGAATCTATAATTATTTGTGAATGGCAGCTAAATTGATTTCTCTTAGCCAGTCACGAAAGTTGATTAGCAATGAGCAAGGCCAGCCTGGACAGGAACTATAGGAAAATAGTGTCATCCCTGAAACAAATGCAGTTCGAGAAGTTAGAGTATCACATACCTGAGTCTTCAGTTGAGCGTTAAGAACGATGTTCTTTTGAGCTGTGCATTAGAATAGTTGTGTGGTTAATGTTTTTGCTGAAAGGAAAAGGTATTCTCCATAAAATGACTGTTCTGTATAGATAAGACTCCTTAACAATAAATGTCCGTGACATGTAAAAGAAACACTTAGCTTAATAAAGATTCCAAGGCTCCTGAAAAATTCAAGTTCTGTTTGGGGACCAACGTGATGGCCTACTGCCCATAAGAGTGAAGTTTTCATAACGATAGCTTTTTAATAGTTCTGAAGAATGCCTGAAAGATTCGCCCTGTCATGGAACAGAAGTGAGAGAGAGTGATGATGAGATACGGTGAAGAAAATGTTGGCTGGGAATCCAGAAACTTGGGATTCCCAGGTCTACTTCACTCTGATAATAAAGGAAGAAGAAATAAATTCTTGGTGTGTGTCGTTTTTCTCATGGACTTTGGAGTCAGACCTGGATTCAAATACCAATTCTGGTACCAGTTAGCTGCATGGTATTGGATTCCCCAGTTAACGTCTTTGGGCCTCGGTTTCTCAAGGAATAAAATGGCTTTGGTCATACATGGGTTTTATTGGGGGTTCAGTGCGTGCGGGTGTTGTGCTCCTGTATACCTTTAATCTTTATAACGGCCTGGAATGAAGTCGTCACTGTTATCCCCACTTTACAGGTAAGAGCACTGAGACTGAGACCAGGAATGGGGAGACTTTAATGAATGCCCCAGAACTGGTAGCCGATGGATTCCTGTGGACTTCTTACCCGTGCCCTCCTCTCTTTCCAGAAAGGTTTTGAAGCCTGGTGAAGAGGAGGCCCACATGTTTCACTTCCGTTTGGGAATTAGGTAGCAGTGGAGGCCCAGGGGTAAAAATAAAGCTGCATTTTCATTTTCCTACAGGAGTGGCAAAAACTCAACTATGATATCTACACCCTGCGGCAGATTCGGAGGGAAGTGAGAAATAGATGGAAACGCATTTTAGAGGATTTAGGTGAGTCTGAAAGTGATCATGGAATGGTGCAAATCACCAGTGGTGATCATTCTTCTTCCCTCTCTTCTGCGTGTGTAAAAGGCACGTCTGCGGCTGACTGGTGGGAGCTGCCGCGTACTAATTATGGCCCCAAGCTTGCCCTCCTTGTGTCCTCCAGCACAAACATCTGATGTTTCTGTTACCACCAGCCCGTGTCTTGAGGACGTATTTTGCCATGTGCTACTCCATTTGTCCTCAGTGTGGAGTATCCCAGGGCAGGGGAAGCAGGTGGGCACTGCCACGGAATGTTTTTGGCAGTGTCCGTCATGGATTGAATTAGATGAGCATGGTTGGCCAGTTAGGAGCCGCTGTCTAAGAAGAGGCAGGTTGGAAGAAATACTATTTGTAAGAGAAGTGATGCAGTAAACATGACCCCTCATGTTATAAAATGACCTCGTTTTAGTGTTTAAAACATGAACGCACCGAGTTTGAAGTCCTCCGTCCTTCTGCCTTGAAGGAGAACGGGACACCTTGGCGTCACACCTTTTCACATGGGTTGTACCCAGTTGCTGTCGCCAGCCTCCATTGCTTTAGTTGGGGTACAGTGAGATGGGACAGACCTCTGCCCTCTTTACTCACCTTATTGTGACCTAATTGTCTCCTTTTATAATGTGAGTTACCCCAGGCAGGTGTAAATCTCTGAGTCTTTCATATTTGGGGGTGAGTAATTTTAACCAGACAAGCATATTGCCTCGGGGAAGAGAATCTGGGCTTGGGGAAGGAGAAGCCTGGAGACAACCACTTTGTGGGTCCCAAACTGCACAGGCAGGTAGGGGAAGAGTAAGGGGTGGGGGGAGATTTCAGGGCCAAAAGAGAAAAAAAAAGGGGGGGACGGCAAGCTGTCAGTGGGTGAGGATCTGAGGCTTAACTAGGAAGGGAAGTTAACGAAGAAAATTAAACGAGAAGAAATCTCAAAAGAGCTTCAATTAAAGACCCTACCAGTCACACTGACCTGGGAGGGAGCCCATGGAACGGTGCCTTGGCTCCTGATGTTTGTTTGGAGTCCACATCTGGGTGCCTTCTTAATCCCCTGTAGGACGGCCATTTCCTGTGACTACTGTATTTACATGAGGGGTAAAGTTTTTGTCCCCGTAGGTTTTCAAAAGGAAGCTGACTCTTTGTTGTCAGTGACGAAACTCAGCACCATCAGTGATTCTAAAAACACAAGGAAGGCGCGGGAGATATTGTTAAAACTGGCTGAAGAAACCAGTATTTTTCCAACAAGCTGGGAGCTCTCGGAGAGATACCTCTTTGTTGTGGTAAGTGGGTGTATTTTTTTTTTAGGATTTTATTTATTTATTAGAGAGAGAGAGAGCAGGCAGGGGAGAGGCAGAGCCAGAGGGAGAGGCAGACTCCTCGCTGAGCAAAGAGCCCAATGCGGCGCTCGAACCCAGGACCCCGGGATCACGACCTGAGCCGAAGGCAGACGCCTAACCGACTGAGCCACCCAGGCACCCCAGTGGATATATTTTTTACGTGCCCTCATTTTGCTTTAAATTTTTCTTTTCTGTTATTCCAAATACTCATCATTCCAGCACCACCAGCAACACCACACCTTGAGGTGGTATCTTATATGCTGGTTTCCAGGGGCCAGCAGCATCGGAACCACCTGAAGGGCTTTAAATATTCAGATTTCTGGATTGCACTCAGCCCTATTAAGGCTCAGTTTGTGGCTCAAGAATCTGTACTTTTCAGCCACTTCTGCTCTGCGGTCAGCTTTTTGAACCGTTTGTAGGTCAAAGAGATGTGAGAAACATTGTTTATATAACCTAAGATTAAAAAAGCATTTGAAGGGACTCTAATAAGAGTGTGGAACATTTCTTGGATAATGTAAGCAAAGGGTTAAGGGACATCTCTAAATTTGTTGAGAAAAATTGAAGAAATGTTTTACTTGCTTGTGATTATTTCTAGGGCGGGTATTGTTATTGGATTGGTTTTCCCATTGACATGGTTGAGTTCTTGACATTTGTATGTTTAAATCTTTGGCAGGATCGTCTCATTGCTCTTGATGCAGCAGAAGAGTTCTTTAAAATTGCCAGTCGAACTTACCCCAAGAAGCCTGGAGTCTCAAGCCTGGCAGATGGCCAGAGAGAACTGCACTACCTTCCGTTTCCAAGTCCGTAAAGGAGAGTCAAGGAGGCAGAATTGGGATTCCCCTCGACTGGTACTCAACAGCCAACCCAAGTTGGACAAATGCATATAGAAGACAGTAAGCAAGTGTAGGGTTAGCTAAGTGAAAAATGATTCTAAATCCTATAAAAAACTAAGGGTTTGGAATATTTGGTCTTCAAGAGGATGTTACTGTAAGGAGTGTTCGGGTTGCGTTGAGATAACGCTGGTGATCTTGTATCAGGGAGTTGGCCGATGGGATCTTTCCTCCTGGCTGATTAGATTTCAAGAACCCACTGTCCCCACTTTGGTTTTGGTCGTGCAATAAGCCTATTGGGAGAATGGGATGTTCTAGGTAAGAAAACAGTAAGATTGATAGTGCTATCATTGAGCCCAAATATGGATTACTGAATTTTAAATAATCGTTATATAATATAGGCTAATGCCAAAATAATACCAGGCATTATATGACCTTTCTTTGATTTGGAAGATCCTTCAGAACCTTGCAGGTGTCAGAGGCATCTTGAGTATAAGTCATGATTATTCAGAGGTTCCGATGTAGCAGATAATAGAAATATCTAACAGTGCTGCCCAGAAGAGACTTCCAAATAGATCGATCCCAGGCAGAACTCCTTGCAGCGCCATGTCAAAAAGCTCCATCTTCAGCGGTGGGACTTGCATCTTAAATTCTCAACATTATCAATACCTGGTTACCTCATTTTGACATCTCATCCATTTCTAGACCACGAGCCCTTGCTATGTTATCTGGGATAGCATCTATCAACTGAAACGTTTGACCTCCACTTCCTTCTCTTTTCTTTAATCTGCTACTGGCTTAGTGGCTGAGAGTCGCCCCTGCCCAGCGACCCGCAGTGCAGACTTGCAGCTCTGAGTGTGGGGGCAGTGTTGCAAGGAAGGTCATTGCTGGACTCTTTTCCCGTTCGGAGGAGGATTTTCAAGATGGAGCAATGCTGCCAGTACGGCTTGCTTCTCTCTCCACAGACTGAGAAGTCCAGCCTCGAAAGTTACATGCCACTTAAGCAAGGAGCTTGCAGGAAATAAATCATGGTTCACTTTATTGAATAGACTTTCAGAACCTGTCAGATGTAAGGGTAGATTGCTGAGAACACTGGCAATATTTTTACTCCTACAGACTTTGCTCTTCTGACTTCAGGTAAAAGGTAACTTGTCTTTAGTTTGTCCAGGGGATTGTGACTTGAAAACTTGCTGACCAGCTCTTTTGATAGTGTACACAATGTTTGAAATATTTCTTAGAGGAAATACATGTTCTCCATTTCTTAATGCATTGCAGACCAATTTAACTGACATGTTTCAGGAAGATTCTTTCTAGTATAGTAAGTAAGCTAAAAGTTTTATTTTTTATATTTAACACTTAACCTCTCTCTCATGTTGTTTAAAATTAGCCTGCAGACAATTTCCCTCACTTCTGTAGGCTCTTGCGAGATAAACGTACAAATAGTGAAATGAATAAAAACAAACAAAAAATAAACAATAAATCTTTGAAAATCGTATTGTTTTCATGTCTGTCCTTGGAATTCGTGTCTTGTCTTTCTGCTTTTTTTTTGATGAGATTGTTTGCATCTTTGTAGAATAAATTGTAAACATTGTCTTTATTTTTGGTAATGTTTGAGTAAGGATAAGAATGTCTCTGTGATTATAAGAAAAATGGAAGTATCCAGGAATTTTTCCTTGCAGGGAATTAAAAAGTTTCTCTATTTACTTTTCAGTTGGATGTGTGTGATATTTCCAAGAAATAAGAAGGAACAGATTGTTCTTTCCATAATCCCTTTAAAGTAAAGGGTAAAGAAGCTGATAGGCAAATGGGTTTAAGGACCTCCTGCTTGTCCTAAAGCCAGTCAAAGGGCAGATCTGTGCTCAGGTCCAGGGGACACCGCAGTACATGACAGGCTCAAGGGTGACTGCAGGGACCACTCCAGAACTCACACAGTGTTCAGCAGGACCTGGATCCACAGATGTGCAAGGGGCTGGAGGGTTTTCCTACTTTCTAAATGTCTCCCTGTTGACCACTGTAGTATTTCTCAAAGGTTCATTTGTGTATACAGGATGATTTCAGATGGTAGAGACGAATGGAAATTTCCATATTAAAAGTTACTTATTTTAATGTTCACCAGGGGGAAAACCCTATAATTTGCTGATTTCATGTTTCATGGATATTATTGCAGTAAACAATCAAGTATTCATGTTTTCCTAAAGGGGGTACCCAGGAAGGCACAGTGGACACACTGACCAAGGTGACCAGGAATGCATTGGTGAGGGGGTAGCCACATCACTGAGAAGCTCAGTGGTAAGGCCTGTGGTCCAGATGCTGTTCCAGAAGTGGGCTCACTAATAACAATGGGGATGGAAGAATAGGGGCCCAGGGGCAGTGCTTTACTGCCAGAAGCAAAGTGGGCACAAGGATCATTATGAGTGGCCAGGTCTGAGGGTACCTACAGAGAAAGTTGGAGATGGTTAATAGAACACAGCATAGCATCCCTAGAGGCAGAACAGAGGGGTAACCAGTAAGAATATTGCTCAAGCTATACCAGCGAAAGATCTCAAAGATGGATGACCAGGAGATAGATAGGGTACAGCCACCCTAACAAAGTTATCTCTTGCCAAGTTTCCAGACCTTGGCTATTTTCCAGATGGAAAAACTACTGACTGAAGGACAGTCTAGATCCCCAAGAGGAGGTCTTTGCAACACCACTGCAAGTATATATGGCAAAGACTCTCCTAGTCCTTCCTCAGAACGACCTATGGTTATTTACCTGGATAACTGTACACTGAGGAAAAGAGTGTACAAACACACTCTGAGGATGAACTTGACACTGATGCTCAAGGACAAGAGTATCATGATAGTGTGCCTTTGAGAATGGAGGCCTATGGGACTTACGGAGTCCTATATCAGGTCTAAATCATAGTAGGTCCATTGAGTCCATGGATCTATCCAATGGTCATCTCCCCACTTCCAGAATAAATTATTGGGCTGAGTGTATTTGGGACTTGGCAGGCGCATCATTCATTTCTTGGCCTGTGAGTTAAAAACCGTCCCAGTGGGAGAGCTTAGTGGAAAGCTCTAAAACTGTTCCAGCCCCTGACCATGATAGGAAACCAAAATCAACATTGCATCCCAGGGAAGTGGCAGAGATTAGTGCTACCCTTAAAGACCTAAAGGTTACAGGAGCATTGGTCTTGACCACAGTTCCATTCAATTCACCACGCTGGCCCCTGTGAAAACTAGATGGATGCCAGAGAATGAAAGTGGATTATTGAAAACTCAACCAAGTGGGAGCCTTAATTGAAGCTGCTGAGCTGGATGGACAATCTTTGTGAGAACAAATTAGCACAGACTCAGCTACGTGGAATGTGGCCAGTGATCTGGCAAATAGGTTCTTTCCATTCTCATCAGAAAGGCAGACCAGGAATGTTTGCATTTACTTGGGATGGACAACAGTAACATTTATGGACTTGCTCCAGAGCTAGACTCTCCCACCCTGTCTAATATAGTCCAAGAGAATAGGTACCAGTTGGTCATTCTGCAGAATATCACATGAGTCATCTCAATCACTGGCATTAGATCTGAGGAGTACGAAGTAGCAAATGCATGGAGAAAAGACATACGCTTCAGAGGATGGGAGATAAATCCTACAGTCTCAGGGACCTATCCCTTCAGTGAAGTTTCTAGGGGCCCAGTGGTCAAGGGCATTGCTGGAACATCTTCCCCAAAGGAAAGGTCAAGTTATTTCATCTTTCACCTCCCACACTGCTAAGAGGGCAGCAGAACACTTGGTAGGGCTCTTTACGTTCTCACCTGGAAATACTCTTCCACCTCAGATAGCTGGGCGACATGAAAATCTTAGACCCCTGAGGGAGGTCTAGGGCAGGAAAAGGCTCCAAGGCAAGTCCAGGCTACGACCCTGCAGACACCTTTGATTATAAAAGTCTCGGGGAGGGTGCCTGGGTGGCTCAGTTGGTTAAGCAACTGCCTTTGGCTCAGGTCATGATCCTGGAGTCCCGGGATCGAGTCCCACATCGGGCTCCCTGTTCAGCAGGGAGTCTGTTTCTCCCTCTGACCCTCTTCCCTCTAGTGCTCTCTATCTCTCATTCTCTCTCTCTCATTCTCTCTCTCAAATAAATAAATAAATAAATCTTTTAAAAAAATAAATAAATAAAAGTCTCGGGGATAAGAAAAGATGCCGTGCGGAATTTATGGAGAAGTCAGTAGGAGAATAACAACACAGACCTCTAGGGTTCTGGGGCAAGGCCGTTCTGTTTACAGGTGAGAATTACACATCATTTGAAAAACTCATGAGGAGCTGGGTTTTTATCAGACCCACCAATGCATAAGTGATCCATTTTTTCCCTTGTTATTTAAAAAAAATAAACTTAGTTTTAGAATAGTGTTAGATTTACAGAAAAGTTGCAAAGATTGTAAAGGGGTGCTATACGCCTCACACGAAGTTTTCCCCACTATTAACGTCTTACCTTAGTATTGGTACGTTCGTCGCATCTAATGAGCCAATGCTGATACGTGATGACAAACTAAAGCCCATAGTTTATTCAGATACTAGTTTATGCCAAATGTCTTTCTCTCTTCTGGGATCCCATCCAGGACATCATATTGCATTTAGTCTCCATGGCCCCCTAGGTTCCTTTTGGCTACGATAGTTTCTCAGACTTTTCCTTCCTTTTGATGACCTTGAGAGTTTTGAGGAGTACTGTTCAGGAATTCAGAGGAGAGAGATGATGGCTGTTATGAGTGTGGCCTTGAGACCAGCTGTGGCAGTGGGGCTCCAAGTTGTCCAGTGAGCCTTCTTCATTTCTCAGGACCCTCTCCCAGAACTTGCCATAAAGAGCCAGCCGATCTGTGCATCACAGGGGTGGACTGTAGCAGGGGGGCGTGGGGACGCGCTGCACAAGCCTGCCTTCCTTGGGGCTGGACGATTCCCTCAGCTGCTGGCGGTCTTGGTGTCTGAGCTCTCAGCTGAGTCCCTCTCTGGGAATTGCCATCGACTGATGGGAGCTGCTTCTGCCAGGGTTCCCAGCCTGTCCGGGAACATCCTGTATCCATTGAGCACTTAGTTGGTGTAGATAGTGAAGAGTTATCCCAGCTCCGGGGACCCCATTAAGTTGACTCAGGCCTTTGTTGTGACTCCATTTCAATAACATTTTCGCGCATCCTGCCTGCCTTTTCTTCTCCATAGGTGTTTGCTGATAATTTCCTGCATGTCAATCTCCATTTCAAAATCTTTCCCCAGGGAACTCGATTGTGACACACTGTCAGAGCCAAAAATATACAATACCCAAGTCTGCACTTGTGTATGACACATATATAGTGACTTTTTGGTTACTAAACCAAGCCAGAGCATTTATCTACTGAAATACGTATTATTGAATTACAAATCATTTCAAAAGGTATTTATCTTTCAAATTAAGACATTATTTTTTAAATGTCTTTAAATGTCTCTAAATTTTTTTTAAAGATAAAAAAAATTTTATCTTGTGTGGCTATCATGATCTGTAAATTCATTTAACATCAGTGGTTAAGCAGTTTTTAAAGATGCTCATAAAAGTGACTTTTCTTTAGCTAAGACATTGCATATAAGTTTCACTAAGGGTTATCAGTTTATTAAAATTAGTAGCTTCTGAAGAAGCCTGTATTGACGTGTGCAGAAACGAGTTTTTTTTTTTTTAAGATTTTATTTATTTGAGACAGAATGAGAGAGAGAGCACAAGAGAGGGGGGAGGGTCAGAGGGAGAAGCAGACTCTCTGCCAAGCAGGGAGCCCGATGTGGGACTCGATCCAGGGACTCCAGGATCATGACCTGAGCCGAAGGCAGTCGCTTAACCAACTGAGCCACCCAGGTGTCCCATGCAGAAACGAGTTTATCTGACTACTCTTCAATGATCACAGAGGCACCATAGCATAGCCCTGGCTTCTTTTCCATTAGAGTAATACATTTATTCATTTCTACAGATAACTTTCTATTACTAACATCACAAGGAATATGTTTAAATTTGATTAAGTTGCATTGAAAGGAATATTCTCAATTTCCAAATCACTACCATGTACAGAGTTAAAAACGGCCAACCACTTGGAACTTTGTTTATACTGTTTCAAGAAGTGTTACTATTTGCTTCTAGAATATTATTCCCTGTTCTGCTTTGACACACTACAAGAGGATACATGGCATCTCCATTTTCAAATCCCTTGACATCTGGATTTAAGAGAGTGGGTTGTGGAAAACTGAGTCAGGGACCCAGGGCTTAGCTTGAGTCTCATCCTTTAATCATTTAGTATCGAAATGGGGTTAATTTGGTTTTCTACTCATCTATATTCTAAGTATTTAGTGAAATTAAATTTAGAAACAACAGTATTGTAAGTACAAAATTAAATGATGGACATTCATAGTAGATAAAACACAGACCTATAGACCATTACTTCTTTCAAAAACCAAGAGTTGTAGTTTCTAGGTAGCTATTTACTTTAAAAATTCTTCAGCATTAGCAGTGTGAAATGTGTGAGTGAACTCCATCATACATCCTAGAGACATGTAGTTTGCATTTGAAGTATTCTCATCAGGAATCCACTTCCCAAATGGCTGTTCAATCATTTCAATGATCTTTAGCAAAATTTACACCATAACGCAGACCTGAGCCTGCGTTATCTGGTTTGGTTATTGGGGTATTGTTGTATCTACCTAAGAATGAAATTTATACTCAAGTTTCTTTCAAACTTTCATTTCGATATTGTGGGTCTTAAGAAAAGAAAGGGTGAATTCTCTGGCATTACGGGAAGCAAATGTGTAGCCCCTGGCTAATAAGGGCTGTATGTTTAGAAGAATTCGGGCTAAGATTCACTTTCATACCATCTGGTTGCAAATTACCAGGGAGGAGACCTATGGCCTTTACCTTCCTCTTCTAATTGCTGGAGAACACTGATATTTACTAAGAGACAGGACATTTGATGAAAAGTTACATTGACTTAGGTCAATTTCTAACCCATTTAAGAAATTTGAAAGTCATGCAGCAAATTTTAAAATAGAAAACAACTAATCATAATACTATAATTCTAATATAATCATTCATAACATTTTGGGAGATTTCATTCTTTTTCACGTGCATATTTGAAATTTATATGTACAACTTTATATCCTAGTTATTAAATTTAGGTCAGGGGTCATGAACTGAAATGTCTCCAAGGGTCAACTAGGTGGGGACTGTGGATCAAAGGGGTTTATTATGTGTTCCTTGTCTAAAGGGAACAGTTACTACTCAGCTCCAAATGATTGTTGGAATGCAAATGGACTCAGTTTTACTAGTTATTCTGATTTTTTTGAGAAGAGCCAAACAAACATGATTTTTATGTAAGTTTTATCAATTTTACAATGTTGGATACTACATTAAAAATTTAAAAAACACTGTAAGCCAAAGATTTATACATGAGCTGATAGTTTACCACATTTCACTGGTCATAAACATTTTTCTGTTACTAAGTAGCCTCTGAGAGCATCATTTCTTTTTCTAAAGATTTTTTAAAATTATTCATTTGAGACAGAGAGATACAGAGAGAGAGAGAGCATGAGCAGAGGGAGGAGCAGAGGGATTGGGAGAAGCAGGCTCCCTGCTGGGAGCCCGATACGGGGCTCCATTCCAGGACCCTGGGATCATGACCTGAGCCGAAGGCATAGGCTTAACCATCTGAGCCACCCAGGCACCCTGAAAGCATCATTTTTATAAAGCTGCCTAATAGTACATTGTGTAGGTGTAATACATTTTATCATCTTTCATCTATTTTGGACATTTAGAGTTGTTTCCACTTTTTCTCTGCAATGAACATCTTCATGCATATTACTTTGTTCTGTGTTGTTCATGGAATTACAGAATCAAAGGGCACTATCGTTTAAATCACTCCTTATGTACCGCATCAAATATTTTCCAAAAAGTTTGTATCAATTTTTGCTCTTTCTAGCAGTGATGTCTGAAAATATAATTTCACCTTATCTTTGTTATCATTGGAATATACACCAGGAAAAAAAAAATCTGACAAGAAAAAGGTACCTTCTTGTTGATTTAATTTGCATGTCTGTTTGTTAGGGTGAACATTAGTCCATATGCTTGTTTACCACTTTTCTTTCTTTTGTGACTTGTCTATTTGTTTCCTTTGTCCTTTGCCTATGGGGAAAACTCCTACTTTGAAGTCTTAACAATGTCCATCTATGCAGTAGCCAGGTATAAATAAACATCAACACCTGCTTCATGTTTAAAACATCTGTTTTATGGGGCTTTTCTTTTCTCTACTAGTTATCAGCTTTCATCCTTGGGTCTCTCACTGTGTCACGTGGCAGCATCCAAAACAGAAGCAAAATGATACGGCTGTGGCTCCTCAGTTCATTTCGTGGGATATAATTCTCCAGGTGTAAGACTGTTCCGGAACCCGGACTGGATCGCCCGACGGAAGAACCAAGAGGCACCCGGAGATCTTGGAGGATAGGAGGTTTATTTAACCCCGGCGGGCTCAGAGGAGGGTGGTCTCCGAAGATCTGAGCCCCGAGCCCAAACAAAGGGGGTAATTTATACACTTCTACTTCCTCATCCTGGGCACTTTTGGCACGGGCGGGAAGCGGGGCAGGGAGAGGAACCCAGAAGAGCCCCGGGGCAGGGACTGGGACTCCCTTGCTGGCTCAGTCAGCCATCTTAGGACACAGATTTTTTCCCCTTCAAGGGGAGCTACCCCCTCTGCTGTGTTTATATTCTGCAAGTAGCCCACGCCTTCCCTTCATCCTTCCTTTCATTCTTTCAGAGTGAAGTAAAAATGCAAATAGGTTCATGTCCCCTCCTGCTTAAAGCAATGTTCTTTTTTTTTTTTTAAAGATTTTATTTGAGAGAGAGAGAGAATGGGAGGGCCAAGGGGCAGAGGGAGAAGAAGAAGCAGACTCCCTGATGAGCAGGGAGCCCAACATGGGGCTGGATCCCAGGACCCTGGGACCATGACCTGAGTGGAGGGCAGACGCTTAACATATATAACATATGTAATCTTATAGCATTGTGCACTTTTCCTCCATGGTCCTTAACACAGCTGTCATCTTGACTCTATTCCTGTGATGATTAGATTAATGATCGTCTGCTCCATAAACTGCAAGCTCCATGAGGCAGGCAAGCGCCACATCTGTCTTTGCCCATGACTCCATCCCCAGTGCCTACTGGACTGGCTGGCGTATGGAAGATATCAAGGAAGTAGCCACTGAGAGGATGAATGAGGAAAGCCCGTATCCTGAGGGAAGAGAGCCTTAAGAGGCAGGGTTTTACTCAAGAACAAAGCATCAGGGATGGAGGGCAGGCATTCTGAGTCTAGCTCCGTTTGCCACTGACAGTTTCCTTCTCCATGATCACTGTGTGCTGACCCCTGACTTGTAAAATGAGGAGACACAAAAGGAAGAGAAAAGAATGGAACAAGCTATTTCCTCTGCCCGCGCCGCCCCCCTTCCCTCCCCGACACTGGGAAATGCTAGAAGTTTGGCACCAGTGGCATTGACAGCAGCTTAGAATGAGCCATCTGTGCTGGTGCTTCCGACAGCAAAGGCTCGGTCTTAGGGTGTTGTTTGCTGCTTCAGGTGTGGGCTGCTGTAATTTCATCACAAACATCGGTGATGCCATAGCTGGCCAACGGGTATCTTAGTGGTTAAAAGCACAGCCTTTTTTTTTTTTTTTTTTAAGCTTAAGATTTTGTTTTAATAGACAACGTATCAAAGTATAGAGCACTTTTTAAAAAAATTTTATTTTATTGCAAACAATGAATCATGGAACACTACATCGAAAAGCACAGCTTTTTACATTTAGATTTCAGCTTTGTCACTAACAAGGCGGATGGCCTTGGGTAAGTTGCTTAATGGTTTTAATCTTTAGTTTTCTCTGTAGCAATATCAGTAGAAGGCTTGGTATGAAGTTTAAGTGAGCTAATGCGGGGAACTTGATCCACACAGACTAAGTACCCTCTAAGATCCCACTTGTGGTGGCTCTAGCTGTGGTCCCAGAGGGAATCAGGAAGCCCCAAATTTGGGGAGGAGTTTAAAGGTGGAAGGTGGAGTTCCACCATGAGTGGAGATGTAGGGAGCAAAATTTGATTCTGTGACTGCTCTTGAAACTTTATGGCAACCTCTAAGCCATAGGAACAATTCTGAGGAATTGTTTCACACAGTAGAGCAAACCTATAAGGGATCTAACTTCACTTTTGTCTTTCTTTTCACAGAGGACAGTCCTGTGGAAGAAGCAGCGATGTCTCACAAGATGGTGGCAGGGCCAGGGAAGTTACTGGCTTTTCTGAGATGGCTGTGGATCCCGGTCAGTAAGGGGGTTAGGGGTTTAAAGGAGGATGTAGCAGAGTCATTTAAAGCACATACCCTGGAGCGGGATTACTGGGCTCCACACTGAGTACAGTGGTGTAGAACTGGGGAATTTACCCAGACTTTGGGTTCCTTACCTAGAAAATAGGAGAAATAAAGCTATCTAATGTGTAGGGATTTTTGTAAGAATTAAATAGTTAATTCGTATAAGGCAATGGTTCTCAATGGGGAAGGGGGTAATTTTGTCCCCCGGGGGGACGTCTGGCCATTTCTGGAGACATTTTTTGGTTGTCCTAACTCGGGGGGATGGACTATTGGCATCCAGTGGGTAGAGGTCAGGGATGCTGCTAACATCCTACAGCGCACAGGACAGAACCCGCCCTCCCCCGTCAAAGAATGATCCAAAATGTCAGTAGTGCCGAGGTTGAGAAATCCGAAAATGAGGTAAGTGAGAAGAAATCCTGTCTGTAGAAATTGCTCCGTGTAAACTCTCATGAATAAACTTTCAGTAGGGATGACAATGCCATTTTTTATACGGAGCTTCCCAAGTGCTCGCGCCTCTCTTGACCAAGTAAAGTGGACCAAGAGGAGTTTTTCTTATTTTATGTTCTGATAAAACCATACAGATGACATTTTAGTTATAAGATATGGCTGTCAGTTTCCTGTCTGGAAGACGATTTTAATTTCCCAGTCAAGAGGAATAAGTGGCTTCCAGCCATCAAAATGCTGATTTTTTTGTTTGGATACTTTGGAAGATACTTAATGATGCCCTCTTAGAGAATGAAGACATGAATTGAAAGGATTATTGTAGAGAAAGCTCCATGGTACAAAGTTTCAGGAATATGTCACATTGACTCTCCTTCCAGTAACCTTCAGAATTTTGCTTGCATGGTCACAAGTTAATTACACCTATGGAAAGACAGGTGGGCAGACTTCAATGGATCTGATGGCGTCCTCATCCAAAAATGTGGTGTCATTAGCAAGGGGCTGAGGGGGAGGGTGGGGCACCTTTTCGGATGTAGAAAGAAAGGAAAGCTTGTTTTTCCAACTGGAGAAGGGCTGTGCAGCCTTGTTGCTTGCTGTAGCTTTCTGTGTTGAGTAAGTTACACTTGTCCCTGTATGAAATTACTTTGTATCTTTTGCTCAGGTCTGCAGGTGCTTTCCTGTTGACAGTCACCTTAAGAAAATAGATCTAAGTTTAAAGGGCCTGTATTGGGAGGAAGTAGGGCTCTGCAGAAAACCCTCAGAAGCTGGGACCAGGTGGGGCTGAGGAAATGGGACGTGAGGGGAGTGGCTGAGGGGGAGCGGGTGGGGACAGGAGAGAGAAAGGGTGGGGTTCTAGAAGGTTGAGTGACTGGGGATCCAGTTTTTCCACCTACTCCTGCTTTAAATAGAGCAGCTATATCTCACCTATTTTATTATTTATTTATTTTTTAAAACAATTTTTTTTTGAGAGACAGGGAGAGATAGAGTGTGTGCTCTCTAACGGGGCAGGGGGAGAGGAGAGAAAGAATCTTAAGCAGGCGCTTCGCTTAGCAGGAGCCCAAAGAGGGGCTCGATCTCATGACCCTGAGATCATGACCTGAACCAAAATCAAGAGTCAGACACTTAATAGACTGAACCACCCAGGCGCCCCTTTCACCTATTTTATCTGAATTTATCTATGTTTTGTAACATTGTTATTCCAAATAATACTTCACTTTTTCTACTAAGGAGTTCCACAGCTAGTAAAAAAAAAAAAAAAATGTAGTAAAAAAGTGTTGCAAATCTCTGGCATATATGCATAAAAGTTAGCCCCTTCTTCATAGACTGTTAGAGGTCAAATGGTTTCCCCCAGAATTCTTTATTCATCGAGGAGTTCAGTATCTCAGGAAAAAGTTAATGCAAAACCAGGATTGTTTCCCAAAGTGAACAAGATCCATTCAGTTTACTCCAGGAGAAGGCTGTTAAACAATCAGCCAGGGCTCTTGTCCTCTAGGGACTCTCAAGGCTTATCACTCTGCCTTTGAACTTGGGATAGAGAGGATGCTGAGGCAGAGGGGATGGAACCAACTCCTTATTAAGACTCCAGGGGTGCTCTAAGGCTTCGGGACTTTGGGTGTCCCTGGACTTAGGACAACCCGCGTCCTTTCCCGGTGAACGCCTGTAGGAGCAGTACCATAAGCGCTGAGGTGAGCGCACACCTCCCTGATCTCAGCGGGTTGGTTCCACGTAGCAGATGTGCATCACATTAACACTGGGATCCTGTTTCCCTCCGTCCAGGAGCTTTGCAGAAAGGATCTGGTTGAACACTAGATGCCACTGTTGACTCACTCTGTTGTCTGTTAGCCATTCAAATTTCCCGTCTCAGCAAGGAGACACAATTCAAAAAAAAAAAAAAAAAAAAAGCCTAGGTAAAAACATAAAGTTTTGTTAAATTTCCTCCCATTTAATGACCGATTTTTTTTTTTTAAATTGAAGTTCAGAGGTTGTCGTTTTCTAGACAACATTTGGACAATTGGCAGGTAATAGATAATGAGGCATGAATGTTTCTTAAAGGAGAAAGGTCAACTCGCACTAGAGGTTTGCAAACAAAATGACTTTTGTACCTATCAATTTCCGCCCAAAAGAGACCCCAGTTAACCCTCTATAGTCTATCAGACTGTTTCCACTTTTGGCATTTACTTGAATATTATAATGGGATATATGTCTAACAGTTGTCTTTATTACTCAGTAGGCTAGGTTGTTGGCGTCATTACAGACTTTTTTTTTCTTTTTATAGACTTGATTTTTTAGAGCCATTTTAGGTTCACAGCAAAATTGAGCAGAAGGTACAGAGATTCTTCCATAGATCCCCTGCCCGCCCCATGCACAGCCTTCCCCACCAGAGTGGGACACGTGCTACAATCAGGGAGCCGCTGTGATGCGTCAGTATCACCCAGTGTCCACAGCTTACACTAGGATTCAGTCTT
This sequence comes from Callorhinus ursinus, assembly GCF_003265705.2. Taxonomy (NCBI): domain Eukaryota; kingdom Metazoa; phylum Chordata; class Mammalia; order Carnivora; family Otariidae; genus Callorhinus; species Callorhinus ursinus. The sequence continues at coordinate 19,847,948 of NW_027397064.1, forward strand.
GGTGTTGCACATTCTATGGGTTTGGACAGATGTATCATGATACACATCAGCCATTACAATATCATGCGGAGTGTTTTCACTGCCCTAACAATCCTCTGTCCTCTGCTCTGTTGATCCTTCCCTCCTCCCTATCCACTGATCTTTCTATTGTCTCCAGAGCTTTATTCTCCATTACTGGCTTTCCAGTTTTTTTGTTGTTGTTGTTGTTTGTTTGTTTTTTTAAACTTTCCACTTTAAAAAGTTTTAACACAAAAGTAGAAAGACTAGCAAACCCCAGGAACCTATTCCAGCACTTTAATAAGAACCACCAAATTTTACATAATCATCTATTTAATCCTCCTTTCAAGCAGGTTTTGATCACCTTCATTTTCTAATAGTGAAATGAGGATCAGAGACTCTAAGCAACTGCCCGACTTGATACAGCTAATTGATGGTGCAGTCTGATTCAAGCTCAATTCTTTCTATTTCCAAAAAGTGTTCCTATCACACCTCCTTCAGCTTGACTTCTACCAGATATGTGTGCCTATCTGAATAGCTCCATTCTCTCTTGAAGACCAGTCCTACAGATATATTTTCAAAACTTTTAAGATACATTTGCCAGAATCTTCTAAAGAGAGAACAATTTATTGTTACATTTAGTTATAGCTAGATTTGTAACCGCTGTGTATATTGTGAATGTGTGTATATTTAGGCATTTTATTCTCCAAAGGAATGAAAAACTACCAGAATATATTTGTGATCCCTTGAAAGCTATGAACTGGCATACCGCTGGGTGTTGCTCATGTTGCAGACAGTACAAGGTCCTCTCCAGCTTGCACTGCCAACGTGGAAATGCCCCTGTGAGAACTTCCCTGGACAGCTGACCATTCACAGAGCCCAGATATTTTTAAATGAAAGCTGTGCTAGCTCTCATTCTTTATCTCCCATCTTCCATCTTCAAAACCATCTATCACACATTTAAGTCCCTAACCCCTCCTGGAGCAACCCCAGGCAACCCCCCAATCCAAATATGGTAGCTTGACTTTTCTTCACATAGAATGCGGTCCGGAATGCCCTTTTACAACTCTTGTCAGGTCTTTTTAGCTTCCTTTCATTATTATTATTATTTTAGCAAACTGAGCACTAAAGCTACACAGGCCCATTAAGACGGGTTGATAGCTGGTGAAGAGGATGCCTCTCTCCAAAAGCAAATCACTAAAAGTTATTTGGAAACACAAAATTGCAAGTAGCAATAGAGAACCCTTGCTCCATTTGAGTCCTCAAAATTCCCTCATCCTTCCGTAACAAATATGACCGACTCGGGGACAGGTCTCTCCGTACTCCCATCGGGAGGTGCTCAGAGCATTTATCATATTGCATTGAAATACACGTTTCCATGACTGTCACTCGCAGACAAGGCCTCCTCTTGGGGAGCTCCAAATACTGGCCGTCTTAGTACTGCTGGTGACCTGATCTTTTCACAGTGCCTGGCCTGTGTTTTTCAACCCTGATTTCATGTTAGGCTACCTTTGGTGTTGCAAATGTACACATCTCCTCCCCTCCCTTCAGGCATCCTGAGTCAGAATCAGGACTCAAGTTCAGCCTGGGGGAAGGAAGAAAAACAGAGACTTGGGCAGTTACAGTTCTCCAGGACATCTGCCCACTACCCCGTTTCCCCCCCCCCCCCCCCCCCGTTCATTCCTTGCCCCTCATTTGATTGAAGTATGGGCAACCTTTCTTGTTGATATCCCCAAGCAACTGATTCTAAAATACGCTGTATTATTCTTCTGCAACAATAAGAATTTTGGTTGAATATACACGAATTGTTACCCCCTTTGAGTCATGACTTGAGAAAAGTAACTCAGAGACTCAGACGTTCAATTTTAGAAAATCATCCAACTTTGGGATGGAGAACCACACCCAGAAGAAAAATGCCTCCCTAATTCATATTATCCATACACAAAGCAGAACAAATGTATAAGCATCTCTTTGGAATTATTTATGAGGGAAATACCAAATTGTTGAATTCAAACTAGGATAATAAGTGAGGAAATTAATTATTCTATACCCCATATTATGAATTTACATTCCATAAAATGTTGCAGATATTCTCTTTGTCTTGTATGTTGTTGTTATTGTTTGAGTTCAGTAAATAAACAAAAATCCTTGTAACATCTTTCATAGTCTCACTAGGATCTGAGAGTCCTGTTTTTTTCCCATGATCATGAATTTAAGTTTGCAGGAACATAGCACCTTTGCTGGATCCCTCTCTAACCAGTCTCAAAATGTAGGGTTTCTATGGGCTTTCATTCACCCTTTCATTAAAAAGGATGTTTCTTTTATTTTCTTTTATTTTTTTTAAGATTTATTTATTTATTTATTCATGAGAGACAGAGGGAGAGAGAGGGAGAGAGAGAGAGAGAGAGAGAGAAGCAGAGGGAGAAGCAGGCTCCCAAGGAGCAGGGAGCCCGATGCGGGACTCGATCCCAGGACCCTGGGATCATGACCTGAGCTGAAGGCAGACGCTTAACTATCTGAGCCACCCAGGTGCCCAAAAAGGATGTTTCTTTTAATTATAAGTGTATTATAAAGAAGACATGAAACCTCGGTCCTAATGAGCAAGGCAAGAGTAGACAAATAAGGCAATTACAAATTTTGATAAGGACCATGAAATTGAACACTGGGGACCGCTCTACATGAGGCATCAGGGACATCTTCTCTGAGAGGGGACCTGTGAGTTGAGACCTAAGGGGCGGCTGACATCCAGTCACACAAAAACTTGAAGCTGGTCCAGTCAGACGGAGTAGCATGTGCAAAGGCCCGGAAGCGACAAAGAGTTTGGCATAACTGTGGGACAGAAAAGAGAGCAGTGCATCTAGAGGGTGGAATGCTGGGGCAATTGTGAAGGTGCAGGTGGATGTTGTGTCCTCCAGTGGGCAACCGCCGAAGGGGTCTGTGCCAGGGAAAGTCACAGACCGATGTCCATTTTAAAACAGTCACTCTTGCAATTTATAGGAAATGGATCAGAGGATGGCCGGATCAGGAAAGAGGGAAGGGGGCAGCAGTGTGGATAAGGGTAAATGGGCAAAGTTAGAGATGTGTATTGGAGATGTCATGAACAGTAGTTGCTGATGGATTTGGATTTTGGAGGTGGCACAGGAGAAGGAGAAATCAAGGATGACTCACTGCTTTCTAGCTGTGGAAGAGCATGGTGCCGTTTGCTGAGATAAGGAAGACAGGGGAGGGCCTGATCATTTTCAGTGGAGTGTCAAGAGTTTTTTCCCTTAATAATTAAAGGATTCATTTTGTTTCTAAACACACATGTAGAATTGTTTTTTTTTTTGTAACAGCTTTACTGAGTATAATTCATATCCCATGCAACTCACCTATTTAAAGTATATAATTCAGTGTTTTTTTTTAATCCACAGAACTATGCATTTATGACCACAATCAATTTTAGAATATTTTATTATTCTAAAAGAAACCCTATACCTTTTAGAGGTCGCTTCCTCACGCTTCTTCACGTCTGTCCCTGCCCCCACCCCAGACTCTAGGCAACCACTCATGTATTTTCTGTCTCTATAGAGTTATGTATTCTGGGCATTTTGTATAAGTAGAATCACACACTAGGTAGCCTTTTTTTTTCTGACTTCTTCATACAGCATAATGTTTTCAAGGTTTATTCGCATTGTAGCATTATCAGTAATTTACTCCTTTTTATTACTGGGTAATATTCAGTTGTATGGAGATACCACATTTTATTTATCCATTCATCAGCTGATGGGCATTTGGGTTGTTTCCATTTTTTTTTGGCCACAATAAATAAAGCTGCTATGAACATTTGTGTATCAGTTTTTGTGTGAATATCCAAGAGTTGTTGGGTTTTTTTGTCTTGTTTTTTAAATTTGAAAGATTTATTTATTTATTTTAGAGAGAGTGAGCGAGCATGTGGGCAGGGGAAGGGGTAGAGGGAGAGGGAGAAAGAATCCTCAAGCAGACTCCCCGCTGAACAGGGAGCCCGAGGTGAGGCTCAATCCCGGGACCCTGAGATCAAGACTTGAGCCGAAATCAAGAGCAGAACGCTTAACTGACTGAGACACCCAGGTACCCCAGTTTTGTTTTTTTGTTTTTTGTTTTTTGTTTTTTTTTTTTAATATGTGAAGTTTAGTCTTTACAGAACAGCCAAATGGAGGAACCAAGTTGCTGTCATGGTTCCATACTTTCTTCTTACAGCTGACCTTTTGACTTTTGTCATTCTATATAGGAGACTCTTGTCTACTGTAAACCAGCCACCCTGACTTCTGAGATGGCCACATCAGGTCTCTTTCTACTCTATACCCAGGCTGCTAAATCTTTCAGGCAGGAAGTATCTTGCAGGTGGTCATTTGGTGGGCTTTCCATGCTGGAGTTGGCTCACACTGTTACTCTCATGGGTGACTCCCTGGGGGAAGGAGGATAGCCTGACACCTAGCCCGAGAGGCGAGATGCGTGGAGGGGAAGAGCTGCATCACTGAGGCAGCCCTGGGTTGGAAGCCCAGCAAATTGCTTAAACCTTCTGGCCCTTATCTATAAAATGGCAATATTCAGTTATACTGATCTCACTGAGCTGTTGCTAAGGGTAAATAAAATAATACTGAGCACTCTCCTGGTGCAAAGTGGTTTCTCAATAACTGGTTTTATTATTATTATGCAGCCACCTCTCCGTGGGCTACTGGTAACGTGACACGAATTTCCTCTCTGGTCAGGCTGGCCATTACCGAGTCCACTTAACATCACTTTCTGTGAGGCGCCTGGGTGGCTCAGTCGGTTAAGCGTCTGCCTTCGGCTCAGGTCATGATCCCAGGGTCCTGGGATCGAGCCTCGCATCGGGCTCCCTGCTCAGTGGGGAGCCTGCTTCTCCCTCTGCCTCTCCCCTGCCCGACTTGTGCTCTCTCTCTCTCATGCTCTCTCTCAAGTAAAAATAAATAAAATCTTAAAAAAAATCACTTTCTGTATCAATAATACATGGATAATAATACATACTTCATAGGTTACTATAAAGATTAAATGAGATAAAAAGACTTGGCATAAAATATATTATCAGCAAATGACAGCTTTGACTGTTTCTTTGGTAAGCATGTATCTTTTGAGCACCTACTATGAGCTGCTTTTCTAGTAGGAATCCAGCGGTGAATAGAATTAAGTCCCTGCTCTTGTAGAATCTGCATGGTTGCCATCATCGTTATTATTGCACATCTGGTCTGTGTTGCATGTGCAAAGGGGAAAGGAGAAGCAGGGGTATCTCAGATGATGCCTAGGGAGGGATATTGACCCTATTTCTGTTTTCCCGGGAAAAGCAGGCCCCTTCCCTCCTTCCTAGGAGCAAAGAAAAACCTCTAAAGAGCTCAAGCTGTTACTATGAGAGCCTACTGACTCCCTCTCTTGGCCTTTCCCGCAGTCCTCGGATGGGTCCCTGCAGACTCCCACTGCTCAGGCAAGGCTGTCTGCTCACAGACCATGGTGTTGAATTCTGCTCTGTGTGCATGGTTTTAAGTCAAATCGCCAGCAAACTTGGAAATTATTATTGATGTTCTCAACTGTTTACTAATGTGGCAGCGGCTGTGATTTGTGCTTTAATATTTTTTTCAAAGCCCATTTACTTTGTAAGCGCTGTTCTAAAGTGCTCAGGGGGACTCCCAAGTGGCAGATGCTCGTGGACGCGTGTGCAGGATGGCTTACCAGGAGATGGCAGCAGAGACACATGATGTGGGTCTCCAACGAGGTGCCCTGGACCTTGTTGGGGGGTTTCTCATACTTGCCCAATTTGTTGTTGCTCCTGCGGTTTTCTCATGTAAGCATTACAGATAATCCCACAAATAGGACATTTTAGGGAACGTGTTTGGAAATGTAAGCAAGATCTTTGCAGATAGGGTCTTACATCCTGTCACACTAAACTGTGGCTGACGGACCTAGGAGAGTACGTAAAAAGGGATTAATGAAGCAAAGTGATGGACGGAAACTTGCTGCAATTTTAATAGGACATTTAAAGCATATTACAGGTTTGTTAACAATGGAGAACATTATATTAAAAAAAGACTTGCAAGAGGGGATAGATGTGAAAGTTGATTTTATTTGATTTCTGGTATTAAGATGCTTGCTCTGTGTTGTGATTCCAGCAAGGGTGGTTGGAGCAGAGCCCTACTGCCCTTGCAGCAAAGGACACCATCTACTGTGCCTCCAGCTCCTTCCCAGGGTCCTTGAGAAAATGTCTGTGTATGTCAAACATAACATAATGCGGCCTGCTCCTTGGTGCCTTCTGTGGGTATCCTAGACAGTTTGACAGGGAAAGAGGGAATGAGTCTGCAGGCACTTTGAAATCTGTAATATAGGTATGTTTTCCAGTTTCAGCTTTGCCATGCCCCAAAGGAGGTTTCAAAACAGAACAAGAACACACACTGCCATGATGAAGGAAAATGTTGGGGCAGAGAGAGGGTACAGTGGACGACATATGGTCCTGCTCCAGGCAATGGACAAGTCTTTCATGTGCATGCATTTGCTTGCAGTACGAGCTGCATAATTTGTAGGCCCAGAGCAGAAAGAAAATGTGGGATCTGTTGTTCAAAATTATTAAGATTTCAAGATGGCGGCAGCAGGGGATGATCTCAAATCTGGGGACCGTTCTGAGTGTGGTGCCTTAGGCAAGTTCATGGGTTTCACACTCATGAAGCCAGCCGTGTGTGTGTGTGTGTGAGAGAGAGAGAGAGAGAGAGAGGGAGAGAGAGAGAGAGGGAAGCTTTTAAAAAATTCTGTTTTCAATGCTTAATCTCTTTAAGACAGGGTTTTTCAACCTCAGCACTATTGACACATAGACCAGATCATTCTTTGTAGTGGGGGCTGCCTGGTGCAGGGTAGGGTGTTTAGCAACATTTGTTGTCTATGACTAGATGCCAGTAATACCTCCCAACCCTAGCTGTGACAATCAAAAATATCTGGAGACATTACCAAATGTTTCCTTGTGGGGCAAGATCACCTTGGTTAACAACAAATGCTTTATGGAAAAGTTTTACAACACTCCCAAAGATAGCTTAATGCCTTATCTTTCTTCTTTTTTCTTTCTTTTCCCCATCCAAGCACGAAGGAAAATATGAAATGCACTTTTAGGCTGGTGCCCAGGGGTGCGGCTCCTCTGGCTTTGGAGGCTCCTGCAGGGTTCGGGGGCGCCATGGTTCTACGCATGCGTAATTGGTCCTGGTTGCCTTGGGTGGATATACATTTTACAGAGCGTCTGTTCTCTGAGCCCTGGAAATGTATCCTTTAATCTCTGACTCAGAAAACCCCTTGACTCTGGGAGGAGGCACCAAAGGCCTTCTCACGACAGGCAAGGAGAGGGCTGTTTGGATTGCTAATTTGTTTTCACTCTTTAGTCTGTTTTTCCTTCATGCTGATGTTCCTCTTTAGACCTCGAGTATGAATAATTCCGCATAGCCTGAGGGAAGAAGCAGGAGGCCCGCTTGTAGAGTTGTTTGTACTGTAATGAAATAGAAAGTTTAAAAGCCCAGTGAAGCCTGAACAGTTGGAAAAGGAGGGAGGTCTAGAATGTACTTTAAAAATCACTCATAAAACATGGCAGATTCTAGGAGCTTCTTGGAGGTCGGGAAAATAAATTGCCCACTCACTTTAGAAAGGCACCCACAAGCAGAACTGTACCCACCAACCCCAAATGTCGAGTCTCAACACAGTGTCCCAACCACTTAAATGCTCTTCGAGATATTGTTATTAATCCTGTATTTTAGGAACTGTCATTTTGAAAACCAAACCAAGTATTGACATTTTCTGGATTGTGGGTAGTAACTTGATAACTAGCCATCTGAAAGATCTGATCTCTACTATTTTGTATTTGGGTAGGTTCTGGTACAGAGGTGGTTGGGTTTAATCAAATTTAATGGCAAAGAAGTCAAGGACCCTAAGGCCCAAGTACTCTTCTGACCCTTTAGTTGTGTTCATTAGCCACAGACAGGACATCTTCATGATAGTTATTCTGAAAACGTACAGATTTATTAAACGTTGTATGGCGACATGATATTATAAGTATGCACTCATGTGGAGGTGATTCTTCAAAACTGTGAGCTCTTTGAGGTCTATAAATCTCTAGCAAATAGACCAATACCTATTATATAACAAATGCTCAATTAATGTTGAGAACTGGTTGAGAGCCGTGATAGACACTTGACAAATGAGTAGACTAGATCAGTAGAAACCTTCTTCACTCATGGTAAGACAAATTATCAACATGCCTTTTTAATAGGAAAAGAAAGGTAGCATAGGGTGGTGGAATGGAGTTTTAAGCCCTTCCTTCCTACCCTCTTTCTTGGAGGGCATCCTTGACTATTGGAATTAGTATAATACACTAGAGTTTTGGTCTGATGTGTCATCAATACTAGTCATAGCCAAGTTTGTTTTTTTTCTGCAGCTGCTATATACTGAGGAAATGGAGGAATCAGAATATTTACTCTCCTTTCTTCAGATGGGACTGGCTGGTTGAAAGCCTGTCATGGGGATAAATGACTAAAAAGACAAAGAAGACTCTAAGGGTGGGGGGTGGGGGGAGAACAATGGAGACTAGAGATGAAGAGCTTCTTAATGCCCACCTGAGGGGAACTCCAGGGATTTCTCAATGAGAGAAGTAAAAAACAATTTTGTACTGTCCACTGGATTCCTTTTTAAGTGAAATACAACCATGAATCTCAGATATAAAGTTAACGTGTTAGTGATGTTATTGAAGTTATTAATTAACACGGGAACCAATAAGATGTTACAAGCAGCTCAAAGGAGAATTCAAAGAACCAGCAATAATGCCGCAATAAACCTACGAATTGATGCAAAACTGGGCTCATTCCACAGCAGGGGAGGGAAATCAATGGTATTTTCAGGGAACAAAATTCATTTGCATGTCTATTGACATGAATCATTTTCCTTACTGTCAGTTATGTACAATTCACAGTGTTGTAAAATAGCTCAAAGTCAATAAGAGGCACAGAGGTCTCATCGAGTCCAAGAACTGGAAAGATTATACTTAGACAATGCCTAGCTTTCCACTGAGGACAACCTGTAATCTTTTTGGTCCCTGTCAGTCTTTTACAAATTTTTCCCACAATTAGGTTTAATTGTCTAATAGTAGCATATTCTTTTGGGAAACAGACTGTGCTTTCAGGAAAAGCACCTGATCTATAACTTCCTCTTCAAACAGCTTCAACAAGCCAGGATGAAATGTGTGTGGGTAGCATTTAAGATGAGTGGAGCAGGCTGAGAAGGACAGTTGCTTAACCACGGGGTTTACAGCCAAGCTTTAGACCAAGTGTTACCAACCTAAGTGTCATCTTATTTAGCCTCTGCCTTACCTTGAGCTACATCCTGTAGGCACATGAAAGTCTTGATGTTACAGCTTAGAGCTCCTTCAAGAACTGAAGAGCACAGCATCGCCCTTCTGTGATTCTTTGAGTGCTCACGTGGGGCTGGCTCTCTGTGGGTCGAAGGGGCAGAAGGGTCCTTAGAACAGTCCTTCATGTGATTTGGAGTGTGGGAAGGAAGGACTTGGGTGTGTGGAGGGGAGAGGAGGACCTTCTAAGTGGAAAGAACTCTATGAGAGGAGGTTGCTAACAAACCTGGTTGGTAATGGTTTTCTTTCATCACAGTGTTCTTGCAAAAATGGGAAAAAAATGCGACATCTGAAAAGTCAGTTCTGACTGGTCTTTGTTGACCTCATAGTGCAGACTGAAAGAAACCATTTGAAGTGGAGTGGTAAAAATAAGAAGGAAATCTATGCTTTTAAAAGAAGGAGACATAAATATTGGTGCGGAAAAGCAATGGGCCTGAGGTGGCCTGGTATCTGAATCATGGAGTCCTGGATCGCACGAGTCGTATACAAAATCAACCTCCAGGTTGGGGGGTGAAGGATGACCATCGCAAATGTACCTTTTTGTGAGGAATTTGGCACAAGCCATTGCTTTGAATCATGAAGCTCTATCTGCCTACTCATTTTCCAGCATCTTCCTCCAATAGGCAAACATTGGTGGGGAGCTCCTTTGTCTCTCCTTGCACTTGAAGTTTTGCAAATCCATTATGAATAATAATAGTTAACTCCATGTCTTATTGCCATAGCACTTGAACAAGTTAGTCTGAAGAAGAGGAAAGAAGAAGACACAAAACTTCTTTTAAAACCATTAAAACTCTTTTAACACAAAGTGTGGTTCCATTACATCCGTGCCTTAGAGAGAGTTTAAAAGCCAGATGCCATTTGTGGTTCTAACTCGTTTCCATAATTTTAGCTTTAATTCAGAATAGCTGGGGTCTTTGGATTGGTTTTGGATTTGGTCTTTGGATTAGAATCTTCCTCTCACTGTTAATTTAAATATGAAAATGAAGCTGTTTACTTGCTCTTTCTGAGTAAACATGCAGACAAAAATATGTCTATGAAGCTTGAGAGTATTTGAGGGTTTTTTTTTCTCATGTGAATGGTTGGAACAATAACAAAGTTCAGCCAGAATGGAGAATTGACTTCTTCCTGCACTGTATTTATGTCACGTCCAGTGTCTCAAAGAGAAGTTGGCTCTGAACCATTCATTTAAAATAGGTCATCTGTGAATTAACAGAATGTAACACCCCCAATTCTCAGCTGAATTAAGGAAATAATCCAATCAGGGCCCCTGGCAGATACAAATGTCTGGTTTAGATCTCCCAAGTTACTAGGAGAGTGACGACTGAATTGGGAAAAGGGCAGAGTTTGACACGTAGAGTGATTTATAAGCCCCTGTTCCATGGAAAAATCAGCCTAAAATCAATTAAAGTTTTACCTGCAGTATGCTCTCTTTCAAACTGCACGAGGCTTTAGGAACAGTCAGTATATTAGATGCGTAAAGATATAAATGCGCATCATGGGTCTGGAAGTGTTCCTCCTCCCATAGGTGAGGCTTGATGGTACATGAATGAGATTGGGGAGTGTAACCAAGATGCCGTCTCCTTTTCTTGATCAATGCTGGAAGCTGAAGCTGAGGAAGGAGACTGCATTACTGAAAGCATCTCAGCATTCTGGGGGTGTGAGGGCCCCAGAGAGAGTGTGAGGTTATGATTTCAGAGAAGTACCCCTTCGGACTTACCACACCTATGGGAAAGTTGGAAAGACTAGTGAGAAAAACAGACATGCAGAGAAGGGCCTCAGTTCTTCAGTGGTCACTCTTTCACAGGTGACCGGGCAACAGCCAGGTCTTCAGCTGTTGTCAGTTCTCGGGTCCTCTGCTGCTAGTAAAAGACATTAAGGGCTCAAGTGTTGGGGAGCCTGGGTGGCTCAGTCATTAGGCGTCTGCCTTCGGCTCAGGTCATGATCCCAGGGTCCTGGGATCAAGTCCCACATCGGGCTCCCTGCTCCGCGGGAAGCCTGCTTCTCCCTCTCCCACTCGCCCTGCTTGTGTTCCTGCTCTCTCCGTGTCTCTCTCTGTCAAATAAATAAATAAAATCTTTAAAACAATGGGGGCTCAAGTGTTCCCCAGTGGGGTGGAGACATCGACTTTTGCTTGAATTGATAGAATTTTAAGGCCGGAATGTCCCTGGATGGCTGTTCTGGAAGAACCCAAGTATCCATCTGCTGCTGTTATTCTTATTATTAAAAGTTTATTTCCCCTTGGCAGCAGTGGCTAATGTAATATCACCTCTCCGGTGACAGTGGTAACGAGGGCCAGGGCTGCCTGGAGTCCCAGTCTGTCTGCCAATGGCTGTGTTCCGGGTGCTCGGGGGATCCTGGTCTTCAGAATTTCCCCTTCTTTCATGGGGTGTGAGGTTGACGGTTGAGAAAATGCCAGGTTAGGGGGCTCCTGAGGGAAGATCACAAAGTTATCCGGAGCCAGAGATGGAAGGCCCGGACTTGTCATGGTTCTGCGGACTCGCAAATGAGTGTGGAGAAATGAGAACTTGAGGGGTGGCTGAGGTAGTGTTACTGACCTTCGGATGCCTCCTACCCTGGGGCAGGAGCAGACTGGATGTGGCTGGTGAACGGTACGGTACTGCTAACACTCTGTACATACATATGTTCTAGAACCCGTAGCACAGAAAAATACTTTATGGAGTACTCAACCTGCGCTTGAGGGGAGGTGTCTAAGTTCCCCCTTTTAAGCTGTTGACAAAATTCATTGCACTTTTCTTTCAATAAAGTTGTTGCATTCCCCCCCCCCAAAAAAAATACTTTATGGAGTATTGTCCCTCGACAATAAGCGTTCAGGGATAGCTGATGACCGTTGTATGAGGTGAACTAATGGGACTGACTTTGGGGTATGGATTAACTAAGTGTGCCCACTTTACAGAGACACTTCATTTAAAGTTCTGAAACCCAGTGGGAGGCAACAGAAAAACCTTCCATTGCAAATCAGTGGCTGAAACATCTCAATTCAGAGCTGACCCACCCAGGCCTCTCAAATCTTCCAGCAACTCTTCACACTTCGCTGGGAAAAAAAAAAAAAAAAAGTTTAAATTACAGCAATGCTTTACACGTCACTGGGAAAAAAAGATGTTCAAGTTAACCCAAGGGGTTACAAAATTCTTTTTGTTTAAAAATTAAAAAAAAAAATTTTTAAAAAAATACTTGTGCAAGGCAAAATTTCAACTTAGCACCTAAAAATCTAGAGGGAAAATAAGTTTCCTTCCTACCTCAGCCCCTCAGTCCCTCATTCTTCTCCCCAAAGACAACAGCTAAGAGAATTTCCTGCTATAAGCTGCCAGAGACAGTCTTTTCGAATCCAACTGTGTATGTGTGTGTTTATGGGTCTATAGTCTTTTAAAATGCAAGTGTATGTGTGTTCATGTGTGTTCACCCCATGTCCATAAATATTAGCACATTGTACATATCGTTCTGCATTTTGTTTTTTTACATATCCTATCTTGGAGATGATTTCATATGATATTAAGCTGCCTCGTTTTTAAAATGTTGCAAGAAATATTACAACATATATTTCTTTGTGCATAGATGTGAGTAAATCTGTGGGATTAGTTCTAAAAGAATGGAACTGCTGGGTCAGACAGTATATGTATTTTTTATTTTGATATATACTGACAAATCTTCCTCCAAGAAAGTGTGACCCATTTACACTGATACCAGCAGTATATCGGAGTATTTTCTTCCTTACATTCCTACTAACACAGCCCAGGTATGTGACAGAGCTAACAATGTCTTCTTTCTATGTCTCCTCCATCTATGCAAAGTGGGGCTTCTGTGTAATATTAGCTAACTTTCAAAAAAGAAATTGTTGTTTCCTAGATAATGTGGCTCTTCTTACTTCTCCTGTTCCCTGAAGTGATGGGATTTCAATATTTAGAGAATGAGTATACGATGAGCTGATTCCATTGGGTGGAACGGTTTGGATTCTGTATCTTATTTGATTCTAATTGGATTGCACGCATGTCCTCAGGCCACTACTGAAAACGAGAGGACATAGTTCTTACTTCCAGGTAGCTTGAAATGTTTAACAATTAAAAGGAAAACAGAAGACCTGGAAAAATATTTAGTAAGGTGCTTTGAAAAATTTGTGGAGAAAAATATATATCTGGATATATATTTCCTCTTGGCATACAGATCAGCATAGGCTTGCTTGCTTGAGGTCTCTATGGAATCAGAACATGGTAAACATAGAGGCGTAGACCAGCCGTGAATGGAAGCTGACCCTTTGGTGGGCAATCTCCGGAAGGTGAGCAGCAGATAGGAACTGAGCAATGGGAAGAGTGTAGCTGGAATTTTAGGAACTTAGCTGTGGCAGGAAAGGAGAAGGAGGGAGTCAGTGGAAAGGAGACAATTATAGAATGCAGGGAAGACAGGTCTGGGAGGGGCCCAGGGTGGCTGAATTCGCAAGCACAGATGGAAAGGAAAGAGGAGACATCTTGCAAAGAGGGGGATGGGTGGTTAGTGAGACCAGCCGAGGTAGCCCAAAGCAGGGGCAAGAGAAGTTGAAGGAGTTCATTTAATACAGAGAATAAGGGATTTGGAGAAGACTCGGGTGTAAACCCGGGATCAATCTCCACAAGGTTGGTGACCCTCTGCCTGTTTGGGTTTCCTGCTTGTGAAATGGGGGCGCTCTGCTTTTCTTAAAATTCTGGGGGTCAGATGGGGTAGCGTATGTGAAAGTGTCTAACACAATGCCTGGGACAGTCATCTCTAGTAAATATGGTAGATCTGAATCTGAAGGCTAAAGTTTGGAGGCACAGGAAGATGTCTGGGCCCATGGTCTAGGAACAGAGCACAGCAGTGAGACGTGGGTGATGGGGAAAGTGAGCCGTATTGGAACCTATGGGGGGGGACAGGTAACATTTTTAAGCCAATGTAAAAATTATACTTCTTAATATATCTCTGCAATAAAGGATGATTGAAGGGAAATTCCCAAGCAGCTAAATGAATATGGTTATTTATAGTCAACCAGGACCATTTTTAAAAAGTGATCTGTTCTTGTCGGATAGGCAACAGACATGGCTTAGGAAAACTGTGGGCAGGACCCAGCTATACACAGACAGTATCCTGTGTACAAACCCATTCATGTTTTGAATCATTTCTTTCATACACTCTGGTCTTCCAAATACAATCCATATTGATTCAGGAAGAAAGTTGCTTTCTTCCCATGATAGGAGGCTCTGATTTGGCTGATAGAGACACAGAAACAAGCCATGAGGGATTTCGGGGATGTTTCCTCTGTATTTATTTATCTTGCCTCTTTTTTCACATTGATCAGTTATCAGAGAAGTTCTTCTTATACTGAGATGTGTTTTCCAAGGGGAAAATGGACATAGGACTCAAAAGAAATCCTTTGATACGGAAGGGTTGTTGGAATAAGGTAGGAGACCCCAAAAGGTAATTGTGATATCAGGGTTTCACCGGTTCATTACAGATTACTGCTCTTGCCAGGATATCAAAATGTGCCATGAGCATTACATTATTTCACATTACATTATATGCCATAGCATTACATTACATTATGATATATACAATATATCATATTGATGATGAGGAGGAGCAAAAAGGAACAGATCAGATCCTTGCCCACGCTTATAGACTCAGTCTAGAAAATGCAATAGTCCCAGGGTAAGGATGCAAGGAAATTTTAAGGAGTAGGAGCTCCCAAAGAAGGAAAAGCCAAAGTTCCCTCACTAAGGTTTATATTCATATTCATCATTCCAGATGGCTACAGCTCCAACCTAGCCGAAAATTCGAGAATGCAACTTTGGGTCCCGCCAGCCACCTTAAAAAAATGTCATGGCTGTTGACTGAGGGTAACAAAGCCCAGCTGCAGTGCTTTTCTCCCCACCAGCTCTTTCGGAAGGGGAAATGGAGCTATAAACCCAGACCCCTCTTGAGGCATGGAGGGAAGAAAATGTCTGGGTCCTCGCTTGACACCTGGACCTCACCGCGGTGCAAAGCAAAACTCATCAACTCAGGTGGCCAAGAAAAGCAGATGTTTAGCACGGCTAAGTGTAAAGTGTGGGGGAAATGGCTTTATGGGCCTTTGGCTGAGCTGCTCACATTTGAATGTTATACACAGGAAGTCATCAGGTAGTGAAATAATAGAAACAGACCTTACTTCATGAAGTAGTATATTTTGGATTGGCAGTAGCAGCAACCACCCCTAACACAAAGGAACATAAGGATCTACTCTTTATGTGAAAGAGTTTTCAACCAGTAAGAGCCGCTTGTAATGAAAAAGTAGGGGCACTGTTTCTTTCATTTTAAACATTTATTCATCATCAGAGGGGATGATGTTGACTTGTGGCAAGAATATTTCCCAAAGCACTTTCAATGGTATGATTTTCTTTAGTTTCTACAGCCATCAATGAGAGAAGTAGGGATTATTGCCTATAGAAATTGAGGCTTATGCTGGTCAAAAAATTTGCTCAAGACCACCCAGCCAGCGGTAGTGGAAAAGTCCAGAGTTCTTTGCCACCCAGCCGGTGTTTCTCAAGGCGTGGTATGGACCACGGGTAGTGCACGAGATGATTTGTTGTGGTATATCAATTAAAATGGAAACAATTTAATAGTTGTGTTGTTATTTTATTCTGTATTAAA
Source organism: Callorhinus ursinus (assembly GCF_003265705.2). Lineage (NCBI taxonomy): Eukaryota > Metazoa > Chordata > Mammalia > Carnivora > Otariidae > Callorhinus > Callorhinus ursinus. The sequence goes on from NW_027397064.1 coordinate 19,863,993, forward strand.
AAGGCAGAACCCCTTCGTGGTTAACTCAGGTTCAACTCAAGTTCAAGAGCATTCCTGCCCAGATTTCAGTCCCAATTCTACTAATTACTGTGATTCCTTCCTCATCAATCCAAGCCTCAGTGTACCCATCTATAAAATGGGGACGAAGCAGCCCCTACCTCACAGGGTGGTGGTGAGGACTGATGGAGCTAATATTTGTAGAACACTTGTGGGGGGGGCTGACACACCCTAAGAGTTCTATGTTTATTGAGGGAAGAGTAACAATAGCACATTAAACTTATGATTGCATGGATACTTTGAATTTGGAGAGGGTAAATGCGGATTTATGTTAAAAAATAGATGGGAATAATTTTGAAATAAAAGAGGTAACTAATAGGAGGGGGGGGAGCAGTGATATATGAAGAAAGTGGCCGGCACTTGGGAAGCACTTGTCCATTCCACAAAGAAGTCTGAGCCCAGGGGGAGGCACAGGGGCTGTGCTTGGTTGACGTTCTTTGGAAGGGAAAGATGGCCGTGGAGTCAGCCTGTAGCAAGACACTTGCTAGCTTTCCTGATCCATCTTTCTTCTCACCTTTTCTAAATAAGTCATTGTCTAGGCAACGTTCCTTAGACTCAGAGAGCAGGCGTAAAAATGTACTTGAGCAAGAAATAAAGTCACTGTCACCCAAGCAGACCCAGGGTAGGAGAGCATCCTCGGTTTCTCTCCCGGCTTGTTTTAGTCAGAGTGTCAGCAGCGGGAAGATGCAAGTCAGATCTGCTGTGGGGTGTGGAAGGAAAGGGACTTGGGGAAGCTGGGACAAGGGGCGGAATTATCAATTCAGAAAACCAGACACCATGGCCATAAAGAGGAGACAGGAGGAGAACTGCCTTCAAGTGAGTCATCCTGCCTCAGCCCAGACAGTTACCTCAGTGACACGGAGCGGCGCAGGTCTGCTGATACCATCACTCCTATTCACGAAATGGGGCGGGAGAAAGAAATGAATATGCCATTTGTGGCGCAACTCCTTTAGGGACAGATGTACTGTCTACTGCCCCTCCCTGGACTGAGGTCTGTGCTCTGGCCAAGGGCCACACAGGGGGAGCATCCCGGCCGGCTGTGTTTACCTGGGTTTTCACTCTCCGCTCCCTAATGAGCTGCTTTAACGACTTACTCTCTCTGAGACACCTCTCTGCTTCGACCCATGTGCTCTGACAACATTCTTCCCTCAAGTCACTAGTAAACACAGCGACCTCAGATCACGGAGCGAGGTAAGCAGAGGAACAGTTTTCTCCCCTTTGCACCCTTGACAAAGTCACCATAGGCTCTGGGCTGGAAGCCACATCTGCTTCAGGCTCCACGTCCCTCTGGGCCAGCAGGACACTGAACGTTTCAGGCTCTCCTTTGGCACTTAGAAATGTGGTGCTCACCAGAGGTCCTGAGTCAGGTAGACTCCCGGGTGCGGATGGGCTCCTTCTCCTCTGAACCCTCTGGACTAATTGAAGCTGTTCAGTTGCCGTAGAAAGGTGCTCTGGTCAAGTTAAGCAAAAGTTCAATTTACTGGAAGGATTACTGGTAGCTAAGAGAAGAAAAACCAGAATAATTCGATTTTGGAAAGGAGGGAAAACACAGGCAGCGCCAGAAATATGCAGTAACTGTGGCTAGCATTGACTGAACGCTGACTGTGTTCGTTCCGGCCCTAGTTCTAAGCCCTTGACACGTACTAATTAATCTGACCCTCCCTCACAACAATGCTTTGAGGTGGGTACCATTATTATCCTATGAGGGAAAGGGTTAACAAAACCCCAAGTCCCCTGCAGCATGACAATCTGACCTTTAATCAACTGCCCAACTGTTACTCTGGAAAACCAGACATGATGGTATGTGTCAACCGTATTGCTAGGCAACATTGCTTATGGTAAAAGGCTCCTAGGCTGGGACAAGTATAAACACCTGTTAAGGAGCTATCGTTTTTGGCTTCTCTGACTCTTGCAACTGGCATGTCCTTATGTGGGAACCTGCAAGCTACCCCTGCAGAATTGTTATAAGAACTACAAGCTCTTAGAGAGGGAGGAGGGTGGGGGAAGTCATGAGGTTTTAAGCCGGAGCAGTTCCCACTTGATGTGAATATTGGCATCTTGTACTTGAATCCTAGTGCATGAATTATTGTCGGGACTCCTGTGCTGAAGAACATCTGATACGCTTCTGAGTAAACTGATGCCAAATGCAGAGCCATTTGCTGTCTTGTGAGTCTGAATCTTGATTTGAACCTAAGAGGAATTCTGATGGACACGGCATACCGCTTTTATACAGAAAAGGAAGCTGAGGCAGCAAGGAGCTAAGTAACTTGGAGGAATCCAAAGACACAGGTGTAATACATGGTGGATCCCGGTTTAATTCTGGGCAAGCTGGCTCTGGTACCCACATGGTGACATGCTGCCTCTTACCCAACCAGCCAGTCTCTGTAGGGCACAGCCTTCTGGAGGAATCTGCTCCATTATTTCCTTTCTTGGGTCACTCAACTCAAAATGCAAATTCTTGGAGGAAAGAGGCTTGGGTGGCCTAACTGGACCATCAGCCTATTTCTCGGTTACTGTGCCTTGACTGAAAATCCCCAAGGGAAGTCAGAAGAAAGGGAACAGACATTGATTGGAAACAATAATGCCTGTCCACGGTTACTGGGGTCAGAGAGAGCTCCGAGGACAGATGCCTAACGGGTATTAACCTCATAATATCTTTGGTGTTGATATTGTTGAACAACTTCTGTCACTCAAGGGAACCTCTGTTTAGTCGTTTTCTCAACATTCCTGGCCAGATCGCATAAAGCTTTCATTCGTTCCTTCCTTCCTTCCTTTATTCAATGAATGAACGTTTAGAGAGCCCTGAGAATGAAGGAATTCGGCAGCGTGGTTTTGTGACATCTGACAGGAAAGGGGCACGTGGCCAGACCTCCAAGGTGGAGTCATCAGAGGTGGGGGGCACCAGGTGTAGCTGATGATTAGTCGTTAGAGATGGAGAACAGAAGAAGAGGGCTAGTCGTGGGGAGAGCCTTCGGAGTGCCAGAGCTCATGGGCACAGACTGGGCTGGGTCAGGAGGTGAGAGGGGCAGCAGGTGGGCGAACTTGGAGAGGGTGGTGTGGGAATAGAAGACTGAGCAGGGATCACGGGACGGGTGGGGTATTTGGAACCAGGTGAAGAGCCCGAACGTTGGGCAGTTAGAGAAGAGAGAAGAATTCGTGAGTTAACTGGGTCAGGAGCGGATGCTGAGGAGGTGCCCTCAGGAGGTACTCCACACCAAAAGTTTGTCAGGAACCACTGTGTCGACTAATGATGGCAGCTCAAGGCTTCTTGGATGGTCACATCTGGCGGTGCCCTCTTGTTACTCCGGGTCTGGGGGCTTGGCAGTGGGTCTCTAACACTGGGCGTGCCTGGGTCTGTCCTTTCTCACTACTCCAGGCCTCCTCCACTTTGCTGGGTGTCTTCTCGAGACTTGCCTCCTAGTCACCTCATACTTTGAAACTGTTTTTCTTCTTCACTCCTAACCCCAAATCTCAAGGTATCACCTGTTGTCTGGCTAGCTAATTGGCAAAATGAACTCAAAGAATGAGGTTGGTGTTCGGGACTGAAAGGTTTACCTGTTTCGGAGACTATATTTATATTTAACCAGTCCTTGGGGAATCGATGTGGGAACTTCAAACATTGAGACATTTCTGCCGGTTGATGGAGAGAAATATTTTTAGGCAGAAGGTCCTTCAAGCAGACCTCAAACCCTGTCAAAAATCTGGCTCAGGAAGACCTTTCACAAATGAAAGCGGGCCCCAAATTATACATATTGCTTTGTGAAGTAATGAACCCCTTCTCACTGAATGTATAGAGGCAAAATGATTACCAGTTAGAATTTTCTCAGAGATTCCATTTGGAATGGACTGGATCAGTGGCATCCTTTTAAGAATGAATTTTGCTGTGGGAACTCAACGCAACAAGGAATAAAAACCAAAACAAAACCAAACACTGTACTAGAATTCACCATCTTTCTCCATACTCCCTACCTTGTAAGGAAGAAGGGTTCACGCTTGCTGTACCAGTGTCTGGGCTTTCCTGTATGGGGCAAAGGGGGAAAAGCCCAAAGCTCAACCAGTGAAGCCAGAGAAGCTGAGTTGAGCTACATGGTGAAGGGAGCCAGAGAAGGGAGGCGGGTGGGGATGGTGGTGGTGGTGGTGTGTGGGTGGAATCAGCCATACTGCCGTACTGGTTGTCACGGACAGTTTCTCGTCTGGCTTTTGAAAGTAGGGAGGAGAGTAAGGTTTCAGGGAGCAGCTGCTGTCCGTGTAGCGGGTACCGAGAGTGGCAGAGAATGAGAGTAATGGGTTTTTAAAGATCTCTTAGTGTGCATTAAGAATGCACTCCACCCCTTTGGCTTTATTTTATTTTCTCTTATTTTAAGAGGCTGGGAATAGATTTGAATTGCTTCAGATTATATTTGTTTTGAGGGACAGATGTTTCTTTGAACATGAGTTCATGCCGAGATTGGACCTGTCACAAGACTGTCTGGCATCTGCAGGGAAGAAGCCAGATACAAAATAGGTCAATGGTGAACTGATTCTTGATGAATCCAGAATGGGTGTCTCAGAGCCCCCCCCTTGGCCTCACCCTTGTCCCCTGGTGCTCTGTGAAACCCAGTTTGAAACCACCCTCTGAATACGCCCCAGAGTCCCTTCCAACTCTGCAAGTCATTGTGCAATGCCAGCCTTGCCTCAAGTTCAGTCGCAGATACTGACCACAGGGAAAGTAGACTCTTTTGGTTACAGATCTGTATTGCCACATTCTGGAAAAGGTGCCCTCAGCATGGCCTGGAGCCTCTGCGGCCTCCGGGCTGTGGGGTGTGGTTTTGTGAATGGGGCTCACTGTGGTTCCTGGGAGCCCAGATTGCATGAGCCAGCTCCCGTCTTGCCTCAGGGCGGACGTCTGGTTACACACCACCACCACCAGCCTCTGGACAAAGCTATTCTCATTGAGCAGTATTTTCCTCTTGCCGTCAGCCATGACTTCTAAATCCCTTTGCTGTATCCTGTTGGAACAGGGATCAGGTTTTTAGGCCAGTTCGTTCAGCAGGACTCTGGGTGTCCCGCAAACAAGGAATCATTTGGGATGGGCTGGGATAACCTGATCTTGGGCAGGCAGACTTGCAGAGACTGCAGACGGCCTTCCGGGGCAAAGCCTTTCGAGGAGTGGACACTTGCGTGCGGTCCACGGAGGCGAAAGGCATAGAAGCGAACCCCAGGGCTGGAGTACCATTTGAGAGGCAAAGCTGGCTCCTGGGATGACGTGGCCTTGGTGTCCACGGCGGATGAGGTCCATGTTTTTCCACACTTCCCACTGGAGCAAGCTGGGATTGCATTTCACCCAGAATTTCCACAGGGTCATAGCACGTCTATCTGAGAGGCCAGCTTGTGTCCTCCGGTATAGAACTCTTTTTTCAAAAAGACTCACGATTGATTTTTTAAATTACAAGAGCAACACATGCTTGCTTTGACCAATTTATAAAATTCAGCAGTGGATGAATTTAAATGCATCCCCTTCTCTACTCTTGTGATCTGTTCTCCCAGGGGTAACTGTTGCTCACTTTTAGTGTCTGCCTTTCCAGAGTTTTTTCCACGACAGGCATGTCTTCCATTTCAGAAGACAGGATGATACAAAGTGCTGATGCTACTGTTTTAGCTTTTAGGAGACAAGCAGGACTTGAGTGATTGGGGCTGATTAAGGTCTGGTGAGATGCAGGGACCAAACCCAGTCGTTTGTTCTGAGCCAATGACTTTTCCAGCAACCCTGCTCCCGTCTCATGGGCTCTATTGGCTCATGTATATTGGTTTTAATGCAGTTTTAATAGCCCAGACCTACGTTTGATTTATCTACTCATTGGGCAGGTGGTGACAGACTCATGAGCCGCATCTGGGCTGGCTGGACCGTCCTAGGTGAGCCGGCGGGAACTCCCCGGCGGCTTCCTGATGAAGAGCTACTTTTAGTTTCTGGAAACCTGTAGGATTGTCTCAGTGATCTGGGGGATGAAGTGGTGGGGGAAGCCCCTGAGGTCTAAGTCCGGGGTTGGCCAGTATTTCCTTTTCCCTGCAGGAATTTCCAGGAGTCTTGGGGAAAATGTATGCTCTAGCTCTCCCATTGGCTGCCCCCCAGGCCCTGGGGTCTGGTGGTTAGGCTGGGACTTGTCAGTGAAAGGTCCTTGTTCTAGAAACGCTGTGGGGAATGGGGAGTGTTGTATTAATAAGCACGCATGCCCATGCAGTGCCCACCACGGGGTGGGTCCTCCTTTCCCCTTGACCTCTCTACTTCAGTTAACAACTGTGGCTTTTTCAATATACTTATTAGCCATCAACAGCATACAAACATTATAATTATCACCAGCAACAATCCTATCATTAATTAATTATTATTTTAATAATCAGGAAATTATTTATTTCTAATTAATTACATTATTTTGTTAGTAGTGTTATATTATTCTTAACAGCAACTATTTATGGGGTACCTACTATATATATGTCAGGCACTCCTAGATACTAGGCATATATTGATGAACAAATAAATATTCCTGCCCTCATGAAACTTATTTATAACCAGCGGGAGAAGACAGACATGAACAATAGGCAAGATAAGCAAGTAGGTTTTATGACATCTTGAATGTTGACAAATGTTGCAGCAAAAAGAAGAGGGAAATTGGGAGTCTGGACACTGGGCGGGGAGCCTATGTGGCTTTCGGTAGGGCTGCTAAGGGCAGAGGAGATGAGATTGGAACAAAGCCTTGAAAGAGGTGAGGGAATTAGGGAAATTTCCAGGTAGAAAGAGACTTTGGCCATTGTCCTCAACCAGGACTTAAATTCTCGGTTCTTCCCCTTAGCTATGCCAGGCCCAGTCCATTATGACATTCTTAATAATGTTATGAAACCAGAGTGGTTCAGCAGGAAATGACCCCGGGGAGGGGAGAGCAAGTGTTGGGGGCTCCATGGAAGATGCTGAGTTTTGGCTCTCCCCGAAGAAAGAAATGACCAGCTATCAGCAATGACAGAGGCATGCATGGCTGCCTAGCATAGGAGGTGACTAAGTGCCAAGCATGGCCAGGGGGTAGGACAGGAACAGCAGGGTTCTTAGGTCTGGGGTCGCTCACTGATGTCATCGGGGGGGACCCAAAAATCTCTCCACTTCCTCCCAGAAAGTTCCTCCTGCAATTTTGTCCTTTGGAATGCATTCTTTTGGTTTCCTCTTTAAAATTGCACACAGCACTATTAGGAGCAAAACATCAAACTATATCAAAACCATGTTAGTGCTTGGATCAGTTTTCTCCCTTTGCTAAGAGAGACTGAGGATATAGGGCTCCTGGGGAGGGAAGAGGGGGTGTGTGAAAGGATAAGGAAAGGGAAGATCTGGGCACTGCAGCAAACCAAGCAGGCATCTCTGAGTCCGCCTAGTTCAGTTATATCCACTTACTGATGGAGAGCAGGAGGACAGCCACATTACCAGAGATTGATTCCTGATAAACAGAAATACACAGCAGTTTTTGAAAAGTCAAGGAAAGCCTAGCAATTGAGAACTGATGAGGAGAGAGTGGCTGCTTTCTTTTCAATCTTTCAATCAGGGAGGGAAATATACTCTCTTCCAGTCACTTGCTGATTTATTCATTTATTTATTTATTTTAAAGATTTTATTTATTTATTTGAGAGAAAGAGAGAATGAGAGATAGAGAGCACGAGAGGGAAGAGGGTCAGAGGGAGAAGCAGACTCCCTGCCGAGCAGGGAGCCCGATGTGGGACTCGATCCCGGGACTCCAGGATCACGACCTGAGCCGAAGGCAGTCGCTTAACCAACTGAGCCACCCAGGCGCCCTCACTTGCTGATTTAAAAGCTGGATCCCTACAAGTCTCTACAAGTAGAGATCTTGACTGGATTCTCCATAGAGTTCTCAGTGTCCTGAGGATAAGTGATTTCAGGAGATTGATTAGCCTGTATTGACCGTCCTTCCTCCCCATGGGATGCACAGAACAAACATAACATTCAGTTTGTCCATCTCCCAGCTCAAGATTTCTCTATAATCCCCCTCTAAAGACCCCTCTTGGAGGGAGGACCCTTCCTTGCCCATCATAGTCTTGTAAGCATTACATTGATGTGTTTGATGGCAAGAGCACAATGCCTTTCAGCCCAGTGTGTGTATATAGTGGATGCTCAGGCTTAGTTGCCTGACTGAATGCTGTTGGAGAAATGGAAGATTGTAACAATTTATGCTCAATTGTGTTCAGCAGATATCAAAAAGCTTCTACATACAGTACTTCATTTAATCCCCGTAACATCCTGGTAAGAGATTTTCATTGTCGATTCAAACTGAAGAACAATTTCAGAAAGGTTAGGTGAACTATCAAAAGTCACACAGCTGATAAGTGGAACTTCATGCCAGTTCTAGATTCTTGCTGGTACCCACTAATCTGAGTGAGTTTTAGTCTTTTGATAATGGGCATGATGAATGCACTCTTATCCTAGATGTTTGCATATACTCCATACCACAGATATTCAATAAAAATAACGGGTCACTATCTCTCCTTGTAACTTTTTTTTCTTTTAACATGAACATTTAATCTGAATGACTCAGAGATTAGAAAAATAAGGAGGCTAGCTACAGGATAGATACAGGGAGTGAGAGAGAAACTCCTACCCTAAATAATCTGTAATCCTTACTCCCACCCTCCCACCAAGTTTTGTAGATATGAGACGTGATTACAAAATGATTTCACATGTACTTTACGTAAAAGAATAGTCATGAGCATTCGCTTCTGCTGTTGGGCATTTTGTGACCTGTGATAACATTCACTGTTCAGCTTTGGCCTAGTACAGTGGTTGCAGAATTTTAGGGGGCACGAAAACAGCCCCAGGGACTTGTTCAAAATACAGATTCCCCAGTCACACTTGCCATTTTGTTTAGGAGGTCTGTATTTAGCAACATTTCAAGGTGGTTCTGATGTAGGTGGCCCAAAAGACACATTTGCAGGGACATTGGCTTATGTCCATGGAGAAAACCATGCTTCCTACGTGACTTGAGACTTTAAGGACACCGATGAGGAGCTCCAAAAGCCAACATTCTCTTCTGAAGTCTGGCTTCAGGACACTTTCAGGGTTTGCTTACATTACTTACCTTGGCTGATGGCCGATGTTTCTCACCACCAACTCGCCGTGGTGTGTGGGTTTTTTATTTGGTTGGAACTATGGGGCCAGGGGCAGGAGTGGATCTCTTCTTAAAATGCTTCCTACTTTTTATAGTGGTCAAAAGCACTATCTGTGTCTGAGGGTGACTGACCTAAATTGTCTCACTGATGACTCAAAATGGTGCAAGGAGTCGTTACCTATTGCCCAAATTCTGCACCTGCTTCTCCCCTTTCCTTGTTAAATATTTGCTGTCTGTCTGAATTGGAAAAGGATATTTCACACCAAAAGCAAACGGAGATGGTTTTGGCTGATGCCTCTTTGTACTTTTTTGAGGTTTCATTTTCTTGAGAAATGCACAGTGGGTAGAAGTGCTGTCTATGCTTCCTCCTAATGGGCTATTCATAAAAGTGCCCCTCGGGTCAATCGGCTTGTTTTGTCTCTTTCATCAGTTTATGGAGGCTCTGTTTGCTCACCTGTAGCAGATGTACTTGGATTCCAGATGTTTTTAAGAATCTTTCTATGTGGGCCTATATAATGTAATACAGCAGCAATAACTCCTTTAAAGTCTTGTGACTTTGTAAGAAGTTCTGATTGCTTATTGTTTGAAAAGTGTTTGTGTTTCCTAATTAAGCATTTCATTCATAGCTGCCAAGGCCTTTTGGTCGATTTTTTTCCTAACTAATTCAATATGATTTTGTGTCCATACTTTGTTGCTTTATAAATTTTGTTAAATTGAGGCCCACACACGAGGCACTTAGTAATTTTTAGTAAATGATGATAGTAAAAACACATCCACAGAAATGTATCTCACCAGAAGTATGCTTATATATGTTTTTTAACTGAGATATAACTGACATAATATTATAGTAGTTTTAGGTGTAAAATGTAATGATTTGATATTTGTATATGTTGCAAAATGATCACTACAGTAAGTCCAGTTAACATCCATCATCATACAGAGTTACAAATTTTTTTTTGTAATGAGAACATTTAAGATCCACTTTCTTAGTGACTTTCAGGTATATAATATAGTATTATAAACTGTAGTAACTATAAAGATATGCTTATATTTAAAAAAAAACTTGGGGAAAAGCAAAATCTTGTAGGCATAGGGGTGAAGGAATTAATCTTTAAAAAACATTTTAAAAATTTCTATCAAATACAAAAGTAGACAATATATTAACCTTCCATGGATCCATCACTAAGCTTCAACAATTATCAGTTTATGACCAATTTTACTTTTCTTTTTTTTAATAAAAAAATTGTATTTACTTAGAAGCATTCAGAATGTCAACAAAACAGCTGCAACTTTTTTTTTTTTTGCAGTTAGAGTGGTAGTCAGTTAACAGAACAACAATTATTTCATAGAAGCTGCATCAGAGACAACTGAAGATGAAAAACTACCATCCGCATATATAACTAATTTGTGCTGTGCACCAACAAGAACCTGCTTTAAATTTCCATGCCAATTTACAACCCCCATACTGGACCAGGCAAGGTTAGTGGCTATTGAAAATACCACCAGCACAGGGCTATCTGAAGACACATTGGGTAGTGTGTTAACTATACAAAAAAAGACACTGTACAGTTTAAAAACAAATCTTACACAGCCTTACATTTCAATTTTTTTCTTTAAAAGGAGTGAGTTGTGTACAGGGGGGTTAAATGCTTTATAGACAAGAAAAAAAAAACTGCGCTAGAACCAACTTATTCATCATCATCTTCTTCATCTTCCTCCTCTCCCTTCTTTTTCTTGCTCTTTTCAGCCTTGACAACTCCCTTTTTTTGCCGCACCAGGCTTTCCTTTAGCTCGGTATGCAGCAATAACCTTTTCATATTTTTCCTTCAGCTTAGCAGCCTTCTTTTCATAAGGCTGCTTGTCATCTGCAGCAGTGTTAATTCCATGTCTCTCCCAGTTTCTTTGCAACATCACCAGTGGCTAGGCTGGGATGTTCTCCTTTGATTTTTGGGTGATACTAAAAACAAAACAAGAAAAAGGCTGAAGGAGGCCTCTTGGGTGCATTGGGATCCTTGAACTTCTTTTTTGTTTCCCCTTTAGGGGGGATATAAGTTTTCATTTCTCTTTCATAACGGGCCTTGTCTTCAAATTTTCCTTTCTCTTTAGCAGACATGGTCTTCCACCTTTCTGAGCACTTCTTAGAAAACTCTTGAGAAGTTGACTGAAGCATCTGGGTGCCTCTTCTTGTGCTCCTCTCGGCAAGTTTGCACAAAGAATGCATATGATGACATTTTGCCTCTCGGCTTCTTAGGATCTCTTTTGCCCATGTTTAATTATTTTCCTCAGCAAGGCACAGAGTCACCCACTGCCTGTCTGGCTCTCACTTGCCCCGGCGCTCTCTCCATGGAGCTCAATGTATTGCAATGGCTGTGAGAGTGGGAGCCAGCCAATTTTACTTTTCTACAGCTTCTCTCATAACTTCTACCCTTGATTATTTTGACCCTTGATTATTTTGACCGAATCCTAGGCATATTGGTTGTGTAATTTCATATGTAAATATTTTGGGAGTATTTCTAAAAGACAAAGACTATGCTATTAAAACATAATCACAATACAATCATCACACAAAACCAACACAAAATCCTTAATAACATCAGATATTCAGTTTTCTCATTTGTTTTCTCATTTTTTATTTTATTTTATTTATTTCAAATATTTTATTTATTTATTTTGACAGAGGGAGAAAGAGAGAGAGAGAGAGAGAGCACAAGCAGGGGGAGGGGCAGAGGCAGAGGGAGAAGCAGGCTCCCCACTGAGCAAGGAGACTGATGTGGGACTTGATCACAGGACCTTGGCGTCTATGACCTGAGCTGAAGGCAGAAGCTTAACTGACTGAGCCACCCAGGTGTCCCTGTTTTTTTTTTTTTTTTTTTTTTAAGATTTTATTTATTTGAGAGAGAGAGAGCACAAGCAGATGGGAAGGGCAGAGGGAGAGGGAGAAGCAGACTCCCCTGCTGATCAGGGAGCCTGATGCGGAGCTCAGTCACAGGATCCTGAGGTCATGATTTGAACCAAAGGCAGATGCTTAACCAGCTGAGCCACCCAGGCATCCCCAGATGTTCAGCTTTTTTTCATGTTTCCATAATTGTCACAGGAATTCTCTTTTGCTCACATGCTCTCTCTTCCTTCTTTCCTTTTTTTTTTTTTTTTTTTTTGGTATGAATCAGGATCCAAAGAAGTTCATACAATGAGATTGGTTAAATATATTTTACATCTCTTTTAATCAATAATACCCTCCTCCATTTCTATTTGTTTTTCTTTTTTTTTGCTTTTGTTTTTGTTGAAGAAATTGTGTAGTTTGCCTCAGAGTTCCCACAGTTTGGATTTTGCTGATTCCATTGCTATGATTATGCTAGATAAAGTAAAATTCATCATGTGTTCACACTGATACTCCCAAATGAAATTCAATACAGAGGGCTTTTACTCAATCCCTTACATTCCTATCTTCTTTCTCCCACTCTCCAAAATCCCAGTTCTTAACAATAGCAACATAATGACTCATTTGTTTATCCTGTACTGCTCACAAGACAATCTCAGAATAACAACACCGACACTACACCAACACCATGATTATTGAAGCTAATTTGCGGTAATTTTAATTTTGTTTTGTAATTATTTTGGTCTCTAGGTATGTACAGATAAATTGAGTGGTGTGCTGGTAAATGTTTAACAGTCAGTATTCCAAGAACAAAGAAGCAGGAAAACCAAAATAAGCAGAAGACTGATTTGTAGCATTTGCTGATTTCCACAGTACAAATACCCTCGAGTGGCTGCCTCCAAGCTATGGACTCTGCATCACTGGATGCCGAGTTGGGAAGAGACATACACAGTTTTGGAGAGCCCTTGCTGGCTGGCTCCAGTTCACACTCAGGGAATTCTGCTTTGATGTCACTCAAAAGCGTTCCTTACTGTGTGGTTGTACCAACAATTGGGCCCATGGGTTCATTTGTTCCATTTCACTTTAAAGTTTTAGGGATTACTTTTTAAACTTAAATTTGGTTTTATAATTATGCAAAATACTTTCAGGGTCTCAAAGTCAAATCTAAAAATATTCAAAAAAGTCTAGCTTCCATCCCTACTACCTTCACCCAGGTCCTCCTTCCTCCACAGATAACCATTATTTTAAAAATACTATGGTATCCATCCACTGCTCTGTAATTTTATTGTATTTTAATTTTATATTTTATTTATTTATTTATTTGTTCGACAGAGAAAGAGAGAGAGCACAAACGGGGGAGTAAGAGAGGGAAAGGCAGATTCCCTGCTGAGCAGGGAGCCCAATGCGGCGCTTGATCCCAGGACCCTGGGGTCATAACCTGAGCTGAAGGCAGACACTTAACTGACTGAGCCACCCAGGTGCCCCTATTTATTATATTTTAGATAATATATTTTATTTATTAAATTTTATTATATTTTAGTGTGCAGTTTTATCTAAGCATACTTTTCTATACTTTGCTTTTTTTCACTTAGCAATATATCCTGAAGCTCATTTAATAGTACTGTATAGAGATGTGCCTCATTCCTTTTTCACCTAACTAAGACCCCATTTTTTGGATAGGAAATTGGTTTATTTAACCGTCTTCTATTGATGAACAGTTGAATTGTCCAATAATTTTAAATAACTTTTTTGATGTTGACTAGATATTACATTCAATGGTTTAAAAATCAGGTGGTACAAAAGAGCATACAGTGAAAATATGTATTTTTCTTCTCACTTCTTTTCCCCAGACAGCTAGTTCCCATCTCCAGAGGAAACCGAGTGTTCTATGTGTGCTTAGCATAGACGCTACTATTTATGCTTGTAAGGTGAGGACTATTCTTATCAATTTTATTTAGTAATGGGGATAAATAAGGAGAGAGTTCAAGAATTTCAATTAATTCCAGTCAATGACATGTCATTAGATATGGGACCAAGGTGTTAGGCTTTCCTATTACATGTTTACACATTCCACTTTCCAGCTTCCACATCAGAATAACAGTTACAAAGATATTGTTAGTTAAATTACCTTTGTCTACATTGAAATCAAGGAGTAGTGATCTGAGATGTGTAATCACTCTCATTGTCATCATCAAATGATGAATTTTATCTAAAATGTTTAAATATGAACAAAGATGGTGGCATGCGGAGATGTTGGATAAAGCAAATTAAACAAGAAACGACTTTGGAAAGAATATGAAATTGATTTAGGTATATCCTTGAAAATATACAAAGGACACTCATTTTGCTCTACCTGAAGCAGCATGACAAAAGGCTAGTACTAAAAAGAAAACAATCCCAGACACACCACAATTAGCAATTTCCAATGTCACACATCACACACAGTGGTAGAAGTTTATGGGGATCTTGTAGGGAGAAAGTGGGAAAGGTTTTTGTCTATGGAAGTCAGGCTCTCAAATGTTGTATGGCTCCCAGTATTCTGGCTCCAGTGGGGTCTCTTCTCACACCGAATCAGGGCTGACTCCATGTGACCAATAGAATATGGTGGGAGCAACAATGTGTGTGACTTCCAAGTCTGAGTCATAAAAGGCATTGCAACTTTGCTTTGGCCTCTTAGATTCCTTACCTTGAGGGAAGCCGGCCATCAGCCTGTGAGGACACTCAAGTAGCTCTGCAGAAAGAAAGAGGAGGACCTGAGGCCCCCAACCAATAGCTGGCATCAACTTGCCAGCCATGTGAGTGAGCTAGTGGATCCTCCAGCTCTAACTGGATGATTGTAGATGACCACGGCTTGGCTGTATCTGCCTGCAACCTCATGAGTGACCTGAAGTAGAACTACTCAGATGTGCCACTCCTGATTCCAGAGCTACAGAGAAATAACCAATATTGTCGTTGTTTTATATCACATTTATTTTTTTTTAAAGATTTTATTTATTTGAAAGAGAGAGCAGGAGAGAGAGAGCACAGGCAGGGGGGAGGAGTAGAGGGAGAAGCAGACTCCCCACCGAGCAGGGAGCCCAATGTGGGACTTGATCCCAGAATCCTGGGATCATGACCTGAGCTGAAGGCAGATACTTAACTGACTGAGCCACCCAGGCACCCTCACATTTATGTTTTTTCATTCAGCATTAGATAATACATTATTTGAATCACTGGTTAATTGATAATTTTCATAATGACTTTGTGAGCTAGGCATTTTGTGAACTAGGCATTTTCTAAAATAATACTTTTGTTCTTTTCTAATTATAACAATAGAAAAATTGGAAAGGACGATAATGTTGTGAGAAAAAAACCAGAAGGCACTTTCAACCTACTATGAAATAGGTCATGCTATTTCTACTATTGGAGTTTAAAATCCCAAGATGCAGAGAGGGAAGAAACTTCCCCATGGTATCCAGCTACTGAATAGTATATGCAGTATTTGAATACAAGTCAGTTTAACTCAACTGTATATTCTCTGTATTCTACTGATCTTAACAAAATGGAGTTCAATATTAATGCCTTTTAAATGAAATGAAAACTCTCTGTGTAGTAAAAATATCCGTAAGCCTTGGCTTTGCTCATCTGTTCATCCATACATTCAGCGAATAGCTCTTAGCACTTACTATGTATTAGGCTCTGTGCTATGGGCCGTGGAAACAGGTGAACCAGAAAGGCACACCTGGTTCCTGCTCTCACCAAGATTACGGGATAGTAGAAGGCATTGACATTAAAAAGATAAACACACGGCAAATATGGGTAGATTCAAACTGCTGTTAAGTGCCAAGAAAAACTACATGCACTGAGGAAAAAAATGCCATAATTTAGAATCAAATTAAGATTGAAGGGTCAGGTAAAACTGGATATTTTCATTGAGACCCGTTGGAGGTAGGAGTTAGCCAGGTGAAGAGCAAGGATTAGAACACTCCAAGTAAAGGGAACAGCATGTACTAAGACCTGGAAGTGAGAAATTCATTGGCATATTTTTGGAAGCAAAGGAATTGTGGGGAAGAAAGGTGTGAGGTCAAGCTGGAGAAAGGGCCTGGGCCAGACCTCAAGTTGGATGTATTGTAGGACATACTACAGGGTGTTAGGAGCAAAGGGAAACCTGAGGAACTTGTAATTTCTCATTTGCATTGGAAGATCACTGTAGCTGCTGGGTGGGGAGGGGTAGAGAAGGTCAGAGTAGAAGTGGGGGGACTCACGGGAGGCTCTTGCAGCTCTCCAAGGCTGCGGTGACCAGGCGTCATGAACTAGGGTGGTCCACGTGGTTTGAGATTATGGATGGATTGGAGACTTGATAGTGGGTTGAATGTGAAGGGTGAAGGAATGCCTACTGAAAGGAGTGCCAGGGTGAATTGAAGTGACATTTATGAAACTGGGAAAGACCAGAGGAAGAACAGATTTGGCTGGGGTATTAAGAACTCAGTTTTATATATTGTGATCGTCAATTCCATAGTTTCGGCGCAAGACAAAAGGAATGTGGCCCGTCCTTGGGAAGGGATTTTGTTAGAGTTTTGACAACAACCAGCAGCTCACAGATACCATCTATGCGCCGCCATCTGCCATCTAGGTATCTTCTCCTGCTTTCCATCCACTAATGATCCTACGTGTGCAGAAGGAAACTGCAGATAAGGAAGTGTGTTGCTGGTTAGCACAGCCCTGGACAGCCCTCAGGGGTTAAATGAGCTGCTGTTAACCACATGAGAGCAATTACCTGAAGGTCTCCTTTGAAGGAAACACTCCCACACTTTTCCTTTTTGATCACTGCCAAGGGAGTAGATTTTGTTCTTCAAAGATCATGTGTTCATGATAAAACTTTTTACTGTTTGCTCCTCTTTGGTGTGATGGCTCTAGGTGTTTCCCAGATAAAACACCCTCAGTTAACTGGCAGAACACAGAACCGTTTCATTACAGTGCATACACATTTTAGGTAGATAAATGACTTTTTAACTTATTTAGCTATCTTAATATTGCTTGTTCCAAGGAGAAACAGGTATAGAGATTCCCCTTTTCAGAATTTTGGAGGCTAATTCAACTTTTATCTATCTATCAGATGTTCTGGAAGGCAGTAAGATATAAATGTATTTCTCCAAATAACATCTTTGAGTAAAAATAGAGCCTACATATGGAAATATAGAAAATAAAATATAATATTTAAATAAATTTGTTTACCCCACAAGATAAAAATAGATCTCTCATGTAATTCTTTGGTTATTTAGCCATTCTAAAAATGGCTTTCAGAGTGGAATTATTTTCTGAACAACAGAAGGAACTATTTTTTCCTTGAGAATTTCTCTTTCTACTTGGTCTCTTTGCCAGTGGGATTTCTCTCAAATCGCATGCATTTCCACTGAGTGCGGTCAGCAGCTTCAAAACCGTAAGCTCATTAGTTGCAGGCTTTTGCAGCACAGTGGGAAGAGCACCAGCCTGGGCATGTGATGTCTTCCTGGGAGGGAGCTTCCTACCTCTGAGTCAACCACCCAGAACCCATTTCTTTCTGGAGAAGTAAAACACTATGGGTGAGATTTGCCTCGGTGGGTTTGTGGTAGGATTAATGAGCTGGGTAGGTGTGCAGAAACCAGGAAGGTAAGATACTGTTGTGATTCTTCCTTCTCAGAGAAGTTTTCCTTCAGTAGCTCCTCTTCTCATCCCCTCTGTCTCTGCCTTGGCAAAGACCACCTCTCTGTGTACCTCTCTGTGTCTTCCAGAAAGTCCATGGTCTATGAAATGGCTCTCAGGGCTCCCCTAGGTGGCCCCTTCTCCATTCTGTTGTCACCGCTCCAGCTATATTGACCCACCTTCCAACCCCTGCCCCCTGCTGCCCCCCACCTGGTTGTGTTCCTCTGGGCCTCTGCATAAGCTGCTTTCTCTTTCTAGAACACCCTGCGTCCTAGCCAGCTTGACGAGTTACTCCTACCTACATTTCCTGCCCTAGTTAAGCCTCACCGGTTCTTCTCTGGCTCCCCAAGCCCTTGTTTTTCTCACCTTATTTATTTCTCTGTTTCCTAGTGTTTGGGGCCCTATCCCCACTGTAGTCCCTGTCACACTGTTTTGTCCTTACCGGTGGACCGAAGTGTCCAGGCTATGGCAGTCTGAGGAAACATGTAACCCCCTTCAGTGCAGTGCCCCATTCAAAGGCTCTTCTCCCTCCTCTGTTCACACAGGATCTTCCTTTCAAAGCTTCTCTGCTCAAAGAATTTCTGGGAATTCCAGGGGAGGTCATAGGTAGGTCCATGAGCCCTTGCTGTCTTTTGCTATTGTGGACAGCAAGGCAGCCAGTGACTGATTCCCTCTCCCTCTGAAGCTTCAGTTCGAAACATCCTAGAGGTTTAGCCTCTAGGCATGATATGCCCACTGGGGAGGGACGTGGGAAGCCTGAGGAGAGCACCCATCAGCTGCGATACAGAAACCTGCCTGGTATCTCTTGGTGACTGAGTCAGAAGAATGTTCCCTCCCTTTATGGAATGGAAGCCTCAGAGAGTTAGAGGTCATGATGATTATGCTGTCAGTTCATGCCACACTCTGGTCTCTCCAGACCATGGAGATGTCATGGATCTGGGTTCAGGGCACCGTCTAGGGACAAGCTCTAGTGGTGGTTCCCACAGAAGGGTGATATGAAATGGTTAATAAGAATATAGGAATCCTGGCTTATCTGAAATATATATTACTGGGAGCAGGGGGAGGTGTGGAGCCTGTTAAGTGTCATGTTTACATTTATGCTTGTCTTTAAATCCCAGGGACTGTGAGAACAGGCATCCTAGAATTTCCAGAAGTCATAGTATAGACTAGAGATAACTAGTCTCTCCAGTTAGTCTTCTTCCCTTCTATCCTCACCAGGGAAGGAACTCCTTTTACAGCTTTGAGGTCTCTGGGGACATTATTCTGCATGATGGAAAAGAAAAATTCCCTTAGATGAAAGAAAAAAAAAATGATGACTATTTCAGACGAAGAAATAGGGATGTGTCTGAAAATTTCTGGCATAGATGGAGAAGAAATCCCAATATGTTTTTGTTAACAAAAATTTTGATAGGCAAAAATTATGTTAACATGAATGATGTGATTTGCTTGGGAAAAAGGCAACCTGAGAGTATTTTAGATCCCTTGAATATGTAATTATATATCCAGAAGGTGCCATATCCAGCAGAGTGATAGATTAAAAATTATAATCAGTGTTCTTAAGCATATAATTAGCATATTGAACATTGACAGTTCAGACCCTAATTAAGTACATAGCGTGCTAACAGAGGGAGTTCTGATTTTTCTGGTTGCATAGGAGCCTTATTCCCCAATGAAGGAAATTTTAACTAATCATGTAATGTTTCTCTTCCATATCTCTTGGCGCAAGAAATCAAAACTACCCTTTGTTGCTCTTAGATCTGGGTGGGGGAGTGAGTGTAGGGAGTGTTGGAGGGAATTTTGTTGCTCTGTCAAAAAAAGGTGAATCGAGTATGTTCATCGTCACAATTTCCTTCTATATCTGAAGTGATTTCACATGTGACTCTTTGGAGCATTATGCATAACCTTTAAAATACTTATGCTCTTAGAGCACTGAAACCAGAATTTTTTTTTAAACGCCATGATCTATTTAGAAGTAATTTTGCCTTATAGCCAAGGGTAATCTCATCACTGAGCAATGCTTCTATTTATATATGTCTGTCTCTCAGAGCCTGTCTGTATCTTGAAGAAATCCCTAATGCAAGAGGCAGAATATAAAATTGAATACCACCATGTAATATCCCCAAAGGGACTTGTTTAGTGTTTCCTTATCCAGTTACCCATGGCTACAGGGAAAGATTTTTCAAAATTCAATACAAATTGTGTTAGCTTGTTTTTCTTCTTGACACCCTTAGGTCTTCTTTGATCACAGATTTTAGAGGAAAGGAAAAAATTCCTTTAGATCTCTCAATGTCAAGGGGCACCCAGATAGTTACTCCATTGCCCCTGCACAGAGCCGTTAAACTGTGTGGAAGGACAAAGTTATCTCAGACTTAGCATTCTGGGACCTCACTAAAAGCTGTTTTCTCTGCTCAGCATCAGAGGGTCTTGAGCACTGGCAAAGGGGAATTAGTTATTGAAGGACTTTATTAGGAAGCAGTTTTTTCTAAAAGGCGATTCCTTTGGTCATATCACCGATCAAGCATCAATTAATCAACAGGTGTTTAATTATTGCGAAACTAGTATGTTGTGCGTACTTTCATCTGTTTTGTAAGACAGCATTGGCCTTCATTGGGTTCGTAAACAGTAGTCACTCTGTAAAGAGCCAGAGACACCAGAATTTGAGAGAAAGAGTAGAAATTGGCACCTTCGTGGTTCTTAGGGGTTTTGGAATTCCCCAAATCTCACTGAGGATGTTAGAATGCAGTTAATGGAAGAGAATATGTGCTCTCCTTCATTTTAATGTCCCCGAAGTCATTTTATAATGAAAGGGGTCATTATCCGGGCAATATAGAAAGAAGGCCAAAAAATGAGGAGTGTTCATGGTTGTCCCATGTAGAGAAGAGCCCCGTTGAATCCAGCATAGCTAGAGAGGTTAGCCACTGCGTGAGGCAGACATAATCAGCTCCACCACTGCAGTTGGAGGGAAAATGTGTCATGGAGCCATCCAGTTGTCTTGGCTGTAATTCTAGGTTTACCACACAACCTTGTGAATGCATAGGGTGCAGGGAGGGCTGGGGTATATCAGGGTCTGCTAACATTAGGGACCCCTCTTCTGCCCCTTCTAAAATATACTTCGATTCTTTAAATGACCAGAAGGTGAACATTTCAGGGCATAAGGAGACAGAAATCAATTGAAGGGATACATAAGCTTTTCCACCCCCTTTCCAATGCAATGCCCAAACTAATAAGACCCACAGTGTGTTCAACCCTTTATCCAAAGTGTGTCCCAGTCTCCTAAGCATCTGAGGCCCTGAGCTAGCGTGGCTCCACTTGTGTTTTCAGGTAAACAACAGAGGGGATGCCCAGAGCCAAAAGCCAGACTTCGCAGGGAATTTCTGAGCTAGAGCTCTAGGAAATGGAAGAAGAGTCTTGACTCTTTAGACCTTTCTCTGCAGAAGGGATTGCCCCCTGTCCATTCACTAGCCTCGCTAGTCTACACCCATTGCAAGGCTACGATCAGCCTCATGCAGACAGAGTCCATCAGAATCAGAACCAAATATAAATATTTTAGGGATCAGGATTTTTAAACAAAGGCAATTCAGGCAGGAATTTGTATGTCACTTATCTTCCCTCTGATCAAACATGTTGCTATCTTGTAGGAAAAGACAGTGTAACTGTAGATCTACTTGGCTTAAGAACGGTAGCTGGAATATTAATGTTCCTTGGTCCCAGAAGAAAGAACAATCTTTATCACCTGGTGTGAAGGAAAGATCTTTATAGGTCTTCATAGGGAGGATCCTCTAAATATATATTGAAAAGACCTTCTAGGATCTGCTCTACCATGGGTGAACTGGTGACGCGATCAAAACCCAGATCTTGAACAGCAAAGCTGGGGCCCAAGCAAACCAAAGATTTATTGAAACTTCGCCAAAGGACAGACGTCCCATGAAGCCCAGCCTGGGCAGCCAGCCAGTAGCATATATATATACCCATCCTCCATTTTTTCCCTGTCACGCTCATTCTCTCTCTCTCTCTCCTCTTCCCATGTTATTAAGTACAACAAAATCAAACTTGGGGGAGATATAAAATGGAAACACATAAAATAAGAACAACACAAAACCAAATATAATTGCTGATTGGCTTACTGTACTGCTTGAAGCTTCTTGTCGCCTATACTGGTAGTATCATCCAAGTTTTTCTCATGTCAGAGAACGTGGCAAGGCAGCTTTGAATAAGTCAAAAAAGTTTATTTGAAACCCTATTTTTATGTTAAAAAATCATGCAAATTTTGAATTTTACTGTAAAATATGTTTGTTTTCATTTAAAAAGCATGTCCTTCTCCTAATGTCTATATGTAAAATTTATGTTCCAGAGAAATAAGCCCCATTCTTTTGTATCTTTCTATAAGCTCTAGCCAACCAGTGGGTAGTCATATATTAGTTTGGGAATTAGGAGCTTCCATTGTCAAATCTAAGCTCTGTAGCCTGGCATACAAAGCCTGGAGTCATCTCTTGCTTGCTACTCTAATCTCTTTTCCTTTTATGGTACTCTATCCTCCAGACTCACTGGGTTTTTTGGCACAATTCCTAATATACATTGGACCTTTACACATGTTGTTGCCTTTCAACCATACCTGGGTTTTCGCTAATAAGGCAGTTTAGGTGGGCCCTATAGAACCTCAGGATGTGGCTAGTTGCCAGAGGAACAAACCATGTGATTAGATGGTTGGGACTTTCAGCCCATCCTCTGACCCGGTGGGAGAGAAGACTGAGGGGGGAGGCTGGAGATTGAGTTAATCACAAATGGCCAATGATTTAATCAGTCATCCTTACATAAGGGAACCCCTATAAAAATCTGAAACAAGAGGTGCCTGGAATGTATTTTTATCCCACCTACCTTATCTCTGTCTGTCCACCTAAGACGCTCCTACTCATCTTTCAATGCCCAGCTCCTTTGTCTTTCTCCTCTCAGAAGTCTTCCTTGACTTTCCAAAGCAAAGTGTTATCACATTTTCTTTTGGGAAAATATAAACTGGGTATTTTAAAAGCACTTCAGTTTTCTGAGGATAACTTTTGCCTTTGGTAACCAAATTCACTGGATTGATCCCCAATCCATATATAATTCAAAGTTCAATGTCCCTCTCAACATTTCCAAAAATTCTCAGGGAGACTTACAACTTCCTGCTTTTTGAATTCTCAATTATCTAGCTTGCTTCCCTGCTTCTCCCTAGGCATGGACTAGCTCCTTCTATATTCCCCCAAAGTACCAGTTAACCGCACCCCCACCCCCGCAACATGTGTGCAAAATGCATTTACTGAAGTTTTCAGAATAACAGAGGGGGAACCACCAAAAACTGTATAAAGAGTTGCCAACCTAAAATTCAATGGCGTTTTAGATTCTTGGCCGACTGCACACAGGCAGCCACTCCCAGCGATCCCTATCTCCAGGTGTTACCTGCTGCTGCGGTGCTGGAGCACCTGTTCTCTTTCTCCTGGGCCTTTTCTCTGAGTCTCCAGGGCTCTACAGCCTCCTCCCTCCCAAGCTTCCAGAGGACAATCCCGGAATCCTGCTACTGTACACCATGGAGCAATTTGGTGCATTCTGTGTGTTGGTTCTTCTTCATTTACATTCGTTCAGAGGGATCTCTGCTCTCACAACCAGAGACTAGTCTAAATAAAAGAGAACAATTGTCTTTCTAAGAGCAGTCTCTCAGCCCTTAGAGGAATAGACTCAGACAGTGGTCAGCTCTATGGGATGATGTGCCACCTGGACCATGCTGCAGAAATGGAACACTCGCTCGCGGGCTCCCTCAGCTGCTGCAGCTCTTGGCTGTCGATCCTTCCTGGGATTGCCTCAGTTGAAGGGCCATGTGCTCTTCCTGGAGTAGCCTCCACCCAGGGACTCGCTGAAGCAACCCCTGGCTTCAACTCAGACAATTCTGAAGGGCCATCTCAGCTTCAGAGCTTGCCACAGATGGGCTGAGGTTTTGTTTGTTTGTTTTTGTTTGTTTGTTTTTTAAGACTTTATTTATTTATTTGGTGGGGGGGAGAGCATAAGCAGGGGCAGGGGAGAGGGAGAAGCAGGCTCCCTGCTGAGCAGGGAGCCCAATGCAGTACTCGATCCCAGGACCCTGAGATCATGACCTGAGCCAAAGGCAGACACTTAACCGACTTGAGCCACCCAGGCGCCCCTGGGCTGAAGTTTTTACTGAGGTTGTACCCCACTCACTTCTTCTGCCCCATCTGTTTCCTTTACCTCCCTCCCTCAGGGTTGGTCCCAAAACACTGTACTCCCTGAAGACCTTCTACGTGCTAGTCTCCATCTCAGAGTCTTTCCGGGGAACTCTGCTTCATGGAGTTATCTATCCTATCTAAGCCTGAGGTTTTGTCTGTTTGTTTGTAAAGTGGGAATCCTTGTTACTACCCACTGTGTAGAATTGGGATGTGTATTACAATAGATGAATACAGAAAGAGCTAAGAATGCCAGTCACCTTAACATATAGTAAGTCTCCACTCAATCTTATCCACCATTATTATTTCTGTACCCAGTGTCCAAACATGCCACAGCACTGATCACATCATATTAAAATTGCTTATTTATATTCTGTGGTGTTTAGTGAGGAAGAACTTAAACTCCTCTCCCTCTCATTTCTCCTTTCCTCCTCCTTCTCTTCTTCCTTCTTCCTTCTCCTTTTTTCCCTCTTCCTCCCCCTCCTTCAAAAGAAGCTATCGATGACTGGGGTGTGAAGTTTTCTGAGGCAGGGGTAGATACATTTGTTGAGTCTGGGGTCCTTCCAAGAGAGAAAAGGGATCAAGACTCCACAGCTTCCTCCCAAGATTCAAAATTAGTCAGATCTGTCAGTTTTTGACTAAGGGAACCCGACAAAGCCAGGTGCCAGAGATAAAGATCAGCATAGGCCAGTCATTATCACAAACAAATAAGCAAACAGGCAAAGCCCTCCCACATCTGCAAACTCACCCTGGCTGGTGGTGCTGCTGCTGCTGGTGGTGGTGATGTCCCAGTCGAGAACTTCTGCAGCAACATGGACTTCAACCTTACTTTTCATTCTTCAACACAACTAGTTACACCTTTCATTTATGGAGCCTAAGACAATTAGTTTACAACCCTGCTTCCATAATGTCTGCTAATCTAATTCAGTTGTGTATATGAGGCTGTGGTGTGTTTTCACCTGATAATGCTTCTGACACCAAATACATGTTGTTGTTGTTGTTATTTTTCCAACACCAACTTATTCTCCAATTGTCCAGAAACCAACTGGGTAGCATACAATTAAATTAAATTCTGACACTAACTGCCCAGAGTTAGCACAGATCCCATAGGTGAAGGGCTCACTCCCACAAGACTGCCTCTCTTTTGGATGTCAGTCACAAGTCCCCAGCTCCCATACTTCTGATTGACCAGCTATAAATCAGGGGTCTCCACGGCCTCCTTCTCAGTCTGGATAATTTGCTAGAATGGCTCATAGAACTCAGGAAAACAGTTTACCTACTATTACCATTTTGTTATAAAAGATACAACTCAGGAATAATCAAATACAACAGATACATAAGGCAAGGTATGGGAGTGGGGTGTACAGAGCTGCCATGGCCACTCTGGGTGAGGGCTTCCCCAACACCTTGATGAATTCACCAATCTGAAAACTCTTTGAACTTCATTGGTTAGGGTTTTTGTGGAAGTTCCATTATGTAGGCATGATGGATTAAATCACTGGCCATTGGAGATCAAATCAATCTCTAGCTCCTCTCCCCTCCAAGAGTTGGAGGGTGGGCTGGAAGTTTCAACCTTCTAATCACCTGGTTGTTTCCTCTGGCAACTAGCTCCATCCTGAAGCCACCTAGGGGCCTGCAAAGTCACCTCATTAACACAAACTCAGGTATGGTTGAAAGGGGCTCATTATAAATAATAATGGATGCTCTTCTCACCCCTATCACTTAGGAAATTCCAAAGGTTTTAAGAAGATCTTGTGCCAGGAACCAGGGATGAGACCAAATATATATTTCTTATTATATCACAATATCACAGAGGCATAGTAAAAAGATCTAGCAAAGAGGTGCAAAAAGTGAGGATATGGGTTTTTAAATCTCTCCTGAGTGCCAATTTTCTTGGTGTTGAACCAAGCGGGGCTAGCATTTGATAAAATTTGGAAGAGTTTCCTGAGTTTTTAACCTTGCGACTGTTCTAGTTCTATAGGACCCAGTTTTCTCTCCTATAAAAACCTACTTTCAGAGAAGTCTGAAACCAAATAGTTGTCTCATATACTTAGATAAAGGTATAAATTGATAACATTGCACTTGAGTGACCTCTCTGATACACTTTCATTTTAAATGGAGACAAGGTCCTGGCAGTTTAAGTCCAAATACATTATATTTATGAATTACCAAACATTAAAACAAGATGGCAGAGGTACTGAATAGACAAGATTGGGTAGAAGGCCTTCCCTAAAATGACTTAATTATTCCCAGCAGTCTTCCAAACTACAAATACTCTTGTCTGCAGTCTGAATCAGAATCCCCAGCCTCTGATTCTTTTGGTCATTATTAGTTCGACTGAGTCCATTGTAGCTGAAACTAAAATGTAAGAACAGTGTGTTAGGGAAAACTTTGGTAAGTCATTTCACAAGTATACAGTAACTTATATCTATAGAAACTAACATAGTAAAAATTATCATTATTATTATTATTTTATAAAGATTTTATTTATTTGACAGAGAGAGACACAGCAAGAGAGGGAACAGAAGCAGGCTTCCCGCCAAGCAGGGAGCCCGATGTGGGGCTCGATCCTAGGACCCCAGGATCATGACCTGAGCTGAAGGCAGATGCTTAATGGCTGAGCCACCCAGGCACCCCAACATAGTAAAAGTTATTAAAAAAATAAAAGTTGAATATAAAAAAAAAAGAAAATTGTGGGTATTAAAGACAGTTCCAAAATGCAAAATAAGTACTTGTATTAGTCACCTATTATTGTATAACAATTTACTCCAAAACATAATGGCTTACAACACATAACCTCATTACCTCACAATTTATTTGGAATTTAAGAATCTGGGCATAGCTTAGCTGGATCCTTGGCTTCATGGTCTATCACATGGCTATCATCAAGGGGTTTCCCAGGGCTAGGTTCTCACCAGAAGGTTCAACTGGGGAAGGATTTCTTCTAAGCTCACTTATGTGATGGTGAGCAGGATCCAGTTCCTTGAGGGGTGTTGGACTTGAGTGCCTCGGTTCCCAGCTGGCTCTTGCTAGAGGCCACCCTTGATTCTTTGTAATGTATGCAAAAACACTCTACTCCTCACAACATGGCAAGTTGCTTCATCAAAGCCAACAATAGAGGCAAGAGGTAGGGCACAATCTTCTGCAACCTAATCACAGGGATGACATACCCGCAACATTATCATATTCTGTTGGTTAGGAGCCAATTGCTCGAAGGGAAGAGATTATCTGGAAAATACCAAGAAGCCAGGATGTATTATTGGGGTCCTCTCAGAGGCTGCCTGCCTCAGTGCTCCAACTAGTAAGAAACCAAGTATGTTTAGTGATATCATGAAGAAAACAAAAGATTCCATGTAATAGCACAGCTACTCTGGGAACTGCAATTGCATAGGCATGTTTAAGGGAGAAGTCTCTTCTAAATCAAATCAAACTTCCTTAATTAATGCACTGCTTTATTCTTCAAACATTCAGAAAACTTCCTAATCTAATCTTCAGAATCTTTGAAGCTATTATCAGATGCTTTAAAAGTTTTGCCAAATATTTCCCTCTCTTTTATACCCCCATATGATATTTCTCTTCTAGATCATTAAAGAGAAAACTACAGAAAGACCACTGTGATTGTGTGTACTTTTTCTTTGAATTGTGGGGAAGGGATGGTGTTTATGAAGGTAAATAAAGCAGAGTCTGAAATCTTATGAACAAGATCCAGCCTTCAGTTAAGCTAAACAGATTGTATTCCATCTGCAATTCTCAGTAGGGTGTATCTGTTGACGACTGAAGGAAAGAGTTTTTTATTCTGAAAACATATGGAGACAGAAAAACTCTCATATGGAAAAAAAGGGAGAAAGAAAAAATGGTGTGAGTGGAGCTGGGACAGTTTATTTGTGGAAATTTATAAAAATGTGTCACAAAGCTCACTTTAAGCTTGCTAATTGCCAGCTGTGGGCCTGATAAATATGGGATAGGTCCTAATTTCCATGTCATGAGGTTTTCTTTACAGCTGTCTTGATTGCCTGGTTGTAATATGAATGCATTTTTTTTTTACAGTTGAGTACTCTGATTTTTTTCTTTTTTGCTCTTCAATTCTTAATAAATTCAGAGCACTCCTCTTTCTATCTTTCTGTTTGCAATGGAAGAGCAAATGTAAGGTAAGAGGAATGGGGGAGTTTACAAATAGATTAAGTGGTGAGATTTGAAATATCACATATATCTGATGCAATGTCTGACACTTCTTTGATGACAAGAAAAATGCCTTCGGAGAATTTCAGTATCATTTTTTCTGATTTAAATTACAACTAGCAAATAGAAAAAAATGTTGTGGTAGCACAATAGGGAGGGCTTTGGATTATGCCTGAGTTAGCTGAATGATTCAGAGTAGTTAAGAACCAGAAAGAAGGGGCGCCTGGGTGGCTCAGTCGCTAAGCGTCTGCCTTTGGCTCAGGTCATGGTCCCAGGGTCCTGGGATCGAGCCCTGCATTGGGCTCCCAGCTCCACAGGAAGCCTGCTTCTCCCTCTCCCACTCCCCCTGCTTGTGTTCCCTCTCTCGCTGTGTCTCTCTCTGTCAAAAAATAAATAAAAAATCTTAAAAAAAAAAAAGAACCAGAAAGAAGACATGCTCATGGAAGGATAGTTCAGTGCTGAAAGACAGAGACCCAAAGGGGAAGCAAGTGTGCCCAAGATAAACCTTAGTCTTGTCCCAAGTTTGTCTAAGATTGATCCCAGTAGAGGATGGTCAACTTATCAAAATGATATACTCATGGAGATATGCTTTGTCCACCAAACCCAAATGACTAAAGGATTACTAAAGGACATTCATTAATTTGTTCTAAAAATAGAAGTAATTTATGTAAAGTATAGGAAATTTGAATGAACATGAAGCTGACTGTTTGATGAAGATAAGAATTGAAATTCTCTTTTATTTAGATAATTGCCCTTTGGAGAGGCTTCCATTTTTCATTGCTGGTGATGGTGAAGTTACTAATTTACAGTTGGAGCAACTTTGATATGGCTTCATCATCAGAATTGGTGTAATGCAAATACTTATCTAGAGTTCTTGTCAAAAACTTGAAGTCAGGGGTGCCTGGGTGGCTCGGTCATTAAGCATCTGCCTTCAGCTCCGGTCGTGATCCTGGGGTCCTGGGATCGAGCCCCGCATCAGGCTCTCTGCTCTGCGGGAAGTCTGCTTCTCCCTCTCCCACTCCCCCTGCTTGTGTTCCCCCTCTCTCTGTCAAATAAATAAATAAATAAAATCTTTAAAAAAACCACAAAAATCTTGAAGTCACTATAGATTTGACTGTAGAAGCTACAGTTGAAGATATTGTGTTCATTTTGACATAGACAACTAGGTACTTGAAGAATTAAAGAAAATGTTTTTCTTAAATATGAATTTAGATGAACTATTAATAATTCTTTTTTAAAAATTAAATTTTTTAGAGAGAGAGAGAGAGCGCGCATGTGAGTGGGGGGTGAGGAGGGGCAGAGGGAGAGGGAGAGAAGGAGAATCTTCAGCAGGCTCTACACTGAGCATGGGGTCCAAAGTAGGGGGCTCGATCCCAGGACCCTGAAAGCATGACCTGAGCTGAAATCAAGAGTTGGACTCTCAACCGACTGAGCCACCCAAGTGCCCCAACTATTAATAATTCTTAAATGCTGGTATTGAACAGATTTTGAGAAACATACCATTGACTGTTGTGATTTTGTCTACTGAAAGAAATGAATGATCCCAGCGTCAGTCATCCTGAGGCATGAAATTAGTTTACCTCAGACTGGGCTAGGCAGGATCTCCACCTGCCGTTGAGGCCGAAGATTTTATGGGGCTCAGGATGGGAGGGACCTAGAGATTTGGGGTTGTGAGGGGTACACTTTGTCTCATGGAAGACAATTAAGAGTAGGATGGGGAATTTAGGTGTAGGGTCAAGTTGGGAGTGATTATTTGGTAACAGCGAACAAACTCCAAACTCTACTTTTATTCCTCAATCATTCACAAAGTTATATTTACCAACACTATGTTGTGGTCTCAGCTCCTCTTTAGATTGGACCAGGAAGGAACTGAATCTATGCTTGGAGTAAAAAGGTGAAGGACAGAGAAATCAACCCAGAGGAAACATCAATGTGAGGAATTAAAGTCGTTTGAGAGACTGGGCTCTGAAGTGCCTCTTCCCTCACCCTTGACAACACTGGGTATAATTGCGCTTTCTAATTTTTGTTCATTGGACTGGGACGAAATACATTTCTTATCTTGACATACACTTCTTTAATTATTAGTGAGGTTGACTATCTGAGCATGTTTTCAAATAATTTATTAGATGTTTTTCTTTATATTTTCGGTAAACCTTTTATAGATATTCTCCACTTTTCTATTGCATTACTGATTTTTTTCCTTTTAAAAATGTGTATGAGTTGGTTTTGTTTTGCCTTTTTTTTTTTTTGTAAAAGTTCTTTTTAAAGAAAAGGAATTAGCCCTTGTGCCCCAGCTGTGGTACACATATGCTTTCTGATATTTGTTGTTGGTCTTTCAACTTTGTTTATTACATATTTTTTCTATTACCAATCTTTAAGTTTTAATGTCATTTTTATCACTCTTTTCTTTTTTGGCTTTTAGGTTTTCTATCCTGTGTCTTGAGGCCTTCCTTAAACATGTTTCAACACCATTACCAAAAAAAAAAAAAATCCTGTTTCTTTACTGAATTGAGATGCTACTTTTATTAAAATCTCTATGTGTTTTTAGGGTTGATTTCTCAACTATTTTTTTCATTGTTTGTTTTAATGTCTTTTGAGGCAGATGCTCCTACTTCTTTTGGGAAATTCCCTGGCTATTCTCACATTTTCATTTTTTTTAAAGATTTTATTTATTTACTTGACACAGAGAGAGAGAGAGAGAGAGAGAGAGCAGTAGAGGGAGAGACAGAAGCAGACTCCCTGCAAAGCAGGGAGCCCGGTGCAGAACTCGATCCCAGGACCCCGGGATCATGATCTGAGCCGAAGGCAGACTCTTAACCAACTGAGCCCACCCAGGTGCCCCTCACATTTTCATTTTTATAGGTAAACCTTATTCATACATTTGTTGACAACCCTCCCCAAGTGAAATTGTGTTGGTATTGAGCTTATAAATCAGTTTAGGTGAAAGACTAATGATGAAAGACTCATCTTCATGAGTCTTTTTATTCAAGAGCCCAGTGTGTCTGTCTGTAGAGGTTTTACATGTCAACCAGGCCATATTTTCCAGAACCTTCTTTCCAGGTTGGAGTTCACCAAAAAACAAATTTGTGTGAAATTTACAAGGCAGTTTTGAGGCAGCATCCATCATCTTTAAAGGTCCTCATGGATAGAGGTGATGAAAGGCAGAGGCAGAAGACCAAGTGGGTTCCAGTGAGTTCTTAATCTTCCCCATTCTGTGTCCTGCTTTTCTTTCTGACTCGAGCCCTACTGACCAAGGGCAAACCAGTCCCACCAACAGATACTGGCTGTGAGTTCACAGAGGAGGTACTATGCAGAGGCAATAGGCTTCTCGGCTGGTATACTAGGCTCCCTTTGCTTACAACTTTTGGCAGCTGCAGGTGCCTTGCTTCCTGATTCCCCTGAAAGCTCTGACTTTCCCATCTGGGCCAGTGCTTCAGAAGAGCTGGTGACTTTTCTCTGATCCTAAGATCCCCCATTTGGATCTTTACTTCCCTAGCTCCTTCCACGATTAAGTAGGGTCCAATTCTGTAATTAATTCCTTATTTCATAGTGCTCATAGAAGCGCTACTCCCGTTGTAGAACCCTGATGAATACACTGTCCATTCATTTAGCTCTTATTTTATTTCTTACTGTGGTATTTATGTTTTCTTCATATAGATCCTACATACTTTTTAAAGTATTTATTCTTCGATAGCTTATCTTTTTGCTTGCTTATTGTGAATGGAATTTTCCTTGCATGATATATTCTAATTGGATCCTACCTCAGGGCCTTTGCTCCTGTCGTCCCTTCAGATCCACCCATAGCTTGCTCCATTATTCCTTTGAGATCTTTATGAAGCGCCATCTTTTCAAGGAGGCCTTTCCTGGCCACTTTATAAAATGATAATTCTTCATAAACCATATACTTCCTTCCTTGTTTCATGTTTATCCTTAACACTAACCACTAACATACCATACATTTTACTTATTTATCTTATATATTGTCTGTCTTTCCTCACTAGAACGTAAGTTCCATGAGGGCAAGAATTTTTTTTTTTTGATCTGGTTTGTCTACTGCTATATCTCTAATGTCATCTCCAATGTCTAGAATGCTGTATGGCAAAAAAATAGATACTTGGTAAATATTTTCTGAAGGAACAAATATATAGAAAAGTTTTTTATTAAGAAATTATTTTGTAACTCATCACCTTACTTACCATTGTTTCCAGTAGTTCTTATGTCGATTTCTTGTATTTTCTAGTCTATAAACTCATATTGTCTACATATAATTTTGACTCTTTTTTCCTAACACTTATATTTCATTTATTTCTGTTGTCTAATTGCATCGATTAGTTCATCTACAATGATGTTAAACAATGTTGGTGATAATGAACATTATTCCTCCTCCCCCGCCCCCCAGATTTTAATGTTTTACCATTAAAATCTTTTGGATCAAGGTCACTAATCCCAGACTTTTTCTATTTAGATGTACTTTCTTTAAAAGGTCATTATTTTGTTGCCTAGAGTTAGTTATAAGAGAGTCATTAATTTAATTATTGGATTATATTCCAAAAATGTTATTTTGAAATCAGTTGGATTTTGATGCCTAAGGTTAGTTATAAGAGGGTCATTAATTTAACTGTTGGATTATACTTCAAAAATGTTATTTTAAAATCAACTGGATTCTAGAACTTATTTTTCCATGTAAGCAACGGTATAAATAATGACCAGGCTTCCTTGTGAGTTTATACCCTATAATGTTTCAAGTATGTGGTATTGCTCTTCAAAATGAGGCATTATGGTCCTGTTCCTCCATGAAATGTCTCAAAGACAGAAATGAATATTTCATCTACTTAATTGCCATTGTCCATATTATCTTAATCACTTCTTGGCACCAATGTACCATATGATATAATTGTGATTTATATTCAAGATTATCTCTTTCCTGCCATAGATTTAGCCTGAGTTCACAGACTCAAATGAGCATAAGGGGACAAGCCTATCATACAAATGTCAAAAAAGGTTGACCAAGGTGGGGGGTTCACCTAACAGGCAGTTGGTAGGAACTGGTGGGTAACTTGAGAGCTCATGGTCTGTCAAAAAGGGCACAGACAGCAGCTGCTTGGGAATATGGACCCAGTATTACTTGATCTTCTGATTTTTAAGATGAGTGTGGAAACACTGACCTTTATGGGAAATCTTCTGTTTTTAAAAGGTGGGTATATTGTTCAGCCCTAGCAAGAAATGTATGACACGTTCAAAATGGGTAATCGACAAAGGAACTGTTTAAAAGGTGTGGGCAGGATTTCCCTCACCCATCAAGGAATGGTGAAACCACTGGGGCCAGTAACAGCAGAGGGCATTACTGCTTCTTCGTCTAAAGGGCCTGGCTGTGGCTATGGGAGGGGGCAGAGAGGGCTGCCTGCCAGGAGCACGGTCTTGGGTGGAGAGAAATAGCCAATCCATAGTAGGGAAGGAGCCAGGGATATAAATACCTCCATCTCCTTTTCCTTTCATCCTCTGATCTCCCACATATTTCTCTGTTGCCTTAAACCAAGAGAAACCCAGAGGACAGAGAAGCCCATTGTTTCAGTCTCCAAAGGCCAGCAGCCTAGGGAGCAGATCGCAAAGGTCAAATTGAAAATATCCGGCATTGATAGCTCTTAATTTAGATTAAGTAAAATGCAAACAAATACCAAGGAAGAAAACAAAACATGCTGCAGGGTATCCATGTGGGACTTTTGGTTTAAGCACTTTAAAGACATTGGTATGTCTTTATATTTCTATCATTTTATCCTAGTAGTGTGTATATAAAAGATACTTGATAACTGGGCAAATAAAAGTGCTTTGAAAACTGAATTTAACATGGCTCAAAAAAACATTTTACGTCCTTTCAGTGAGGTAAAAACGATTTCTCTTCAGGATCTTTCTTCCCCTGAAAGAAGAAATATAACATTATCATCAAGGATTTTTATGGACTAAATTTCTCAAATGTTGTATTCTAACTTGTTATATTACTTATCTCTTGTTATATAAAAAATCACCCCAAAAGTTAGGGACTTAAAACAACAAGCATTTACTGTCTCAGAGGTTCTGAGGTTCGGAAATCCAGGAGTGGCTTAACTAGGTGGTTCTGGCTCGGGATCTGGGTTGGATGACCTGAAGCCTTGACTGGTGCTGGGGGATCCACATCCAAAAAGGCTCAATCACACAGGTGTTGGTCGGAAGCCTCAGATCCTTGCTGCATGGCTTCTCCATGGGGCTGCCTGAATGTCCTCCAGACGTGGCAGGTAATTGGCTTCTCCTAGAGTGAGTATTCCAAGGGAGACACAGAATGAGAGGACATCCAAGATGGAAACTGGGATGCCATTTGGAATCTAATCTTGGAAGTGATATCATCACTTCTGCCATATTCCGCTGGTCACACAGACCAACTTGGTGCAGTGTGGAAGGAGACTAAAGATGTGGTTATAAGGAGACAGGAGTCATAAGGGGCCATCTTAGAAGCTGGCCTCTTATTCTGGCTTATTTTCTGGCACACCTATTCTGATTTATTTTCACAGAATGTCCTATATATGTTCTTTTGTATCTGAGCATCATTTTCTTTCCCAGCATTCAAGAGTGGATGAGCAGAAGGGAAGATGTTTTTAATGTTCACAGGAAATGTCAATGAGTTTCTTTTTTTTTAATTTAAATTCAGTTAGCCAATTTATAGTAGTACATCATTAGTTTCAGATGTTTTGTTCAATAATTTGATCAGTTGTGTTACCATCCATTGTTCATCACATCACGTGCCCTCCTTAATGCCCATCACTCAATTACTGCATCCCCCAACCCACCTCCCCTCCAGCAACCCTCAGTTTGTTTACTATAGTTAAGAGTCTCTCATGGTTTTTCTTCCTCTCTGATGACTTCCCATTCAGTTTTCCCCTCCCTTCCCCAATGGTCCTCTGCCCTGTTTCTTATATTCCACATATAAGTGAAAACATATGATAATTGTCTTTCTCTGATTGACTTATTTCACTCAGCATAATACCCTCCAGTTCCATCCACATTGATGTAAATGGTAAGTATTCATCCTTTTGGATGGCTAATATTCCATTACATATATATACCACGTATTCTTTGTCCATTCATCTGTCCATGGACATCTGGGCTCTTTCCACAGTTTGGTTATTGTGGACATTGCTGCTGTGAACATTGGGGTGCAGGTGCCCCTTCATATCACTACATTTGTATCTTTGGGGTAAATACCCTACTAGTGCAACTGCTGGGTAGTAGGGTGGGTCTATTTTTAACTTCTTGAAGAACCTTCATACCACTTTCTGGAGTGGCTGAGTTTCAACAAGGAAGTGTTGGGCCTCCACTTTATGGTGACTCTTGCATCCACATGTCAGCTTCACCTTCTGTGCAGAGCCTTGGTATATAGATAAGTAAGAAAAGAGAAAAAATGCTCCTGGGAAAGATCCAGAAGAGGGAAGTCAGAGCTTCCCATTGTTGGCTGGAGTCTGCCAACACCAAGAGAAATCCCTTTATGTACATTTCTCCTACCCTGGATGTGGACAGGTGTACATTATTACAAACTCACTGGGGTTCTTTATTTCCTTTCCCATTCAACACACACACACACACACACACACACACACACACACACACACACACACCTTGAGGATGTGAGTGAGGAAATGGGGCTCCTCAGGACAATAATCGTAACTGGGATTCTTTCCCCTCATCTGTAAAAAGTTAGGGCTGCATTTGGCTCCAAGACACCAGGGATTCCCAGTGATAAACAGATGATAAAACTCCACAGTTTTAGATCTTCTTTACCTTCCCAATTTCCCACTCCTGACTTGATCTGCTCTAGGCATGTGCTATTTCATGGATAGACACACTATTCTTTATCTCTCCAGATTTTAATTTCATATTTTTCCTTCAGCATCACATCAGTTCCATCCAAAATGAAGGCAGCTTTTCATATTTATTAAATTCCTCTTCTGGTTAGAAAATTGGAATGATTCAACTTTCTCACATCTTTTCTCCTGCTTTTGTCCATGTTTTCAGAATACTGCATAAGCCCCAAGGAATTTAAGGATTTCCAGAACCAAGTGATAGGTGTTCCAAATGAGATACGAGCATTTACAAAGAATGTTGCTAAGCAGCTATTTACAAATAAAGGCATTTTTCCAACTGAAAGAATTAAAAAGCAAATGTTATCATTACATAGCGAATAATCAGGAAGACTACCTTTACTGCACAAAAATTTATTACTTGATCTTATTTTACATAGTGCAGATAATGGCTGCTTGAAGAAGGAGGGAAATGTGTCAAGGGGCTTTTATAAGGAAAAAAAAAAAAGTAAGACTGTGTGTTGGTTTGAAATGATGACCGAATGATGATTTCATTTCACTATAGTCCAGCAATAAATCTGTAAGTCTTCTCTCACCAGTGACATGGGAAACTGTAGGGAATCCAGGCCAGCTAGCTCCAGGCACTAATCTTTGACACTGGGAAATGCATCTACTAATGTCTTGGACCCTGAAAGTCTGGCAAGGCCAGTTTTTGTATGAATTGGCTATTAATCTTGACCACTCTTGCTTAGAGTTCATCACATTAGGGGCGACAGTCCAGTAGTGCTGAGTTCTGGGACACTTCTAAGAATAGTTATCTGAGCACGACGCAGAGCACCAGGAAGCTCCTACTCAGATGCTCACATTCTTTTTAGGCAGAAATGAAAAAAAAACAACCAAACAAAAAAAAACCCAACCACAGGAGATACAGAGATGCAGTTGGGGTCGTAACTTGAACTCATCCTGAGGCTTCACCACCCATTAACTGGCACTTTATCTCACTAAACCCTAGAGATTCCATCTATAAGATGAGGTGATTGAATTAGAACAATAGTTACTGGCTTTTCCATCACTGAAAACCTATTTTATTATTTTTCCTCTAATGGCCTCGTGTTTTGAGAGATTTTTATCTAGACTATGACATTTATATTGTAGTAAATAATTTGTTCCACTTTTGATTGTGTTTCCATTTCAAAGTTATCCATATTTTAAACAACAATTTTTATGCAGTGGCGTATAAAAACATTATGAAATCACATAATCAAAGCTATGGTTGAGATTCTAGTATTTCACGATACTATCTCCTGATGCTGATTGCTTCATTTTGTGTATGCAGTGTCGCTACATGCTAAGTGTCTCTTTCACTTTCTATACAGAGCCTTGGCACATAGGTAACTAAAATATATGGAGGAAATTGTACTGGATGGGTAGGACCCATTAAAAGACAAGTACAGGGCACCTGGGTGGCTCAGTTGGTGAAATGTCTGGCTCTTGATCTCAGCTCAGGTCTTGATGTCAGGGTCATGAGTTCAAGCCCCACATTGGGCTCCATGTTGGGTGTAGAGCATACTTAAAAAAAAAAAAAAAAGACAATCACAAGCCCAAAATGGAATCACTTAGGCCACACCCCTAAATGGAGACTAGTACCTAACCTAATTGCAGTTTCAACTTCCCGCAGAAATGTAGTCTTAACCAGTCAGGAATTTTCTGAAGAGTACCCATGAGGTTATCTGTCACAGGGGCCCTCTCCATCCACCTCTCAAAGGAAGATGAGGTAATCTGCATGATAAGACCCTCTGCCCTTCCCCTTAAGGGAAGGTGACCTTGCCTGGAACAATCCTTTCTTTTCTTCTGCTAGTAACTTCTTGCCCTACCCTCCTTCTTAGGAAAACCTTCTATTTTATACAACTTCTTGGAGCTCCCCTCTACTTGCTAGATGGGATGCTGCCTGAATCGTGAATCATCTGATAAAGACAATTAGATGTTCAAATTTACTCAGTTGAATTTTTGTTCTTTAAAAGATCCAAGGTCCAAGGTCGTATGTCCAAGGGCATGCTTCTGCACCCCCCTTTTCTACTGTGACTACTTCATATGTGGATTTAGTAACAAACTTTCATTAACCCAGCACTCCTCTGAGTACACAGAAGTTGGTAAGAACATCTGATAAGTGAAAATGGCTGATAATACCATATTGGGTTGATTTATTTCCAGTCAAAAGCAAAGACATGGGCAAGTGTGGCTTTACCAGCAGTATTTATGTGCTTCCTGCGGTTATGAATTATAGATGGAAATATTGTGAAACCTCTAAGTATACAGAAAAGTTTCATAATTCTAAAATTCTTGTGCAATAGTGGTCGTACTGCCTTCTCATTCACTCTGTTGTGTTGTGAATAAATGGAATGTAGGGTTGGCTGGTTCAGTTGGTTGGAGCACAATACTAATTATATCCGAGATTTATTCTGTTGGTAGTCATCAGTTCCCCTGCTAATCTCTGCTGTCCTTCTGACCAATGCCTGCTACCTGTCACAAGATAGTCAGAGTCCCTTGTTCTATCTTGATTGTCAACTCTGGCATGAATTTTATAGAGGCATTTCCTCTTATTGTCTTGGAAGGCATTAGCCCTGTGCCTCCAGTGCTTCAAAGAAATACCTTTTCTGTGTCTCCTCTCTGTGGTCATCTGCTACAACAGGTGGGAGTTCAGTAGAGTGAGTATATGCATCAAAGAGTGATTAGATTTTCAATCAAGTAGTAGTTAGAAGAGATATATTAGCTTTGCAGACAGGGTGTCTGTGGTAAGCACAATAATGGGACCCCCAGAGATGTCCATGTCCTAATTCTCTGAACCTCTGACTGTTTTGTTACATGGCAAGGGGAAATTAAGGTTGCAGATGGAATTAAGGTTGCTAGTCAGCTGACCTTAAAACAGGGAGATTATCCTGGATTATCTGGGTGGGCTTAGTGTAACCACAAGGGTCCTTAAAAATGGAAGGCAGGAGCTGGAGAAGAAGATATGAGAATAGAAGAAGGGTCATAGTGGTGCCGCTGTTATCTGAGAAGATAGAAGGAGGCTATGAGCCAGGAAAGTGTCTAGAAAAGACTAGAGAACAGATTTTTCCCTAGAGCCTCCAGAAAAGAACCCAAACCCTCCTGACACCTTGGTTTTAGCCCAAGGAGACCCGTTTCAGACTTCTGACCTTCAGAACTATAACATAATAAACTTGTGTTGTTTTAAACCACCAAGTTCATGGTAAAATTTATTACAGCACCAATAGGAAATAATAAAATTACATTGGATTTCCAAAATGATTTTATTTGAATTAAATAAATTATTCTTCCATAAATCTTTTCCCCTAAGATGAGGTTGATTAGGTGGTTTATTTCAAACTTTTTTCAAAGAAATAACTTTTTATTCATAAAATTCCCCTATCTTAGGTGTTCAGTTTGAGAAGTTTTGACAATCGTATACGGTTATGTAACCACCCTAAATGAGATATGGAACATTTATATCATTCCAAAATGCTGTGCCCCTTTCTAGTCAATTCTCCCTTCCCTCCAATCATCATAGATTAGTTTTGTATTTCATATAAATGGAATTAAATATGTACTCTTTTGTGCTTGGCTTCTTTTGCTTAATGCAGGGTTTGGCAAACTTTTTCTATAGAGGATCAGATAGTAAATATTTTTGGCTTTGCATTCCATTTGGTCTCTGTCTCAACTACTCAACTCTATCCTTGTAGCACCAGTATGGAATGGGTGTGGCTGTATTCCAATAGGACTTTAGTTAGAAAAACAGATGGTGGATTACATTTGGCCTGTGGAGCATAATTTGCCAATTTCGGATTAACATAGTATTTTTGATATTCATCGATGCTGTTATATGTATTAGTAGTTCATTAATTTTTTTATTACTGAGGATTATGTTATAGTATCAACATACCACAATTTGTTCATCTACTTTCTTGTTGATGGACATTTGGAATTGCTCCAGTTTTTGCTATGATGCATAAGGCTGCGATTATGTAAGTTTTTATTATACAAGTCTTTTGGAGAACATAGATTTTCATTTCTCTTGGGTAAATATCTAGGAGAGGAATTGCTGGCTCATAGGGTAGATGAATGTTTAATCTTACAGAAACTGCCAAATAGCTCTTCAAAGTGGTTGTGCCCTGTGACACTTCTATCAGCAGTGAAGGAGAATTACATGTGTTCCCTCTCCTTGTGAACATTTGGTGTTAGTCTTACGATTTTAGCCACCATGACGAGTGTAACTCAATTGCTCTTTGAAATCATGCTCACTCTTCTCCATGATCATCCTTCCAGCTATCATTTCTTATGTCATTTTTAACTCCATCTCTTTTCCTCTGTGCTACTTTGTCCCTGTTCCTGCAGACTCAGTATTCTTCAACTCAGTGTCTCCCAGTCTATTCCTAACCATCCCTCTCATTTGTTACCATGCATATGACATTGTTTTGGCTCCTTGCCCAAGTGAATTTCCAAGTTTATCTTCACCTCAACACAGAGTTGGAACAATCCTACCAAACTACGAGCCTGCCATACTACCCTCATTTCCTGGCTTCTATTTTCATTGAGAATTATTCCTAAATGTAGTGAATGCATATCCAAGTCAAGCCATAACCATCTCCAGCTCCAGAAAGAGCTTCTCCCACATGCTCACAACTCCTAGAAATTCCTTTAACACAGCATTGCCCACCCACCTATAATTAGACCTCAGATGCAATTTATCTGGAACAAGATGTTCATTTAAATGTTAAATTAATGTTCATTTAAAGTCATTAATATGCAAATAACCAAGAGCTGCTTTCCTGAGAGAGAGTTTGGGTAGATAAGAGAAAAAAGAGAGGATATTGCAGGGACAGAATGCAGTGTTTGTAAGTAGAGGTGCTGTGAAGGTGGCCACGGTGGGGGGTGCAGCAGAGAAGGAGGGTTCTGGAAGATGGAGTGTAGTACCTCGAGGGCCAAGTTCACCTTCCTCACCATTTGTACCCACACTGACTGTTCACATGGACCTGGATTTTAGCAAGCTAGATGAATCTTTTCTTAACT
Source organism: Callorhinus ursinus (assembly GCF_003265705.2). Lineage (NCBI taxonomy): Eukaryota > Metazoa > Chordata > Mammalia > Carnivora > Otariidae > Callorhinus > Callorhinus ursinus. The sequence goes on from NW_027397064.1 coordinate 19,905,004, forward strand.
CTTTTTCACTTTGTTTTTCCTGCTCATTGATTAAACAGCTGCTCCTCTGACTTAGCATGAAGGGGGATTTCAGCCCTTCCAAGTCTCCTCTCTTCCCTCTCCCCACTCTCTTAATTCTTAACCTTCAGATGCCCAGTGATTCACATTACCTTCTAACCCTGGCTACCCAGTGGGGTCTTTCTCTCTGCTTCTCTGTCTCCTTTAAAGTATGTCCAGGCAATGACTATCCCTGGCTATCATCGCTTTAACTAAGACTTAGTTATTCTGTGCCTAACCTTGCAAGAAACATAATAATGACAGCTAACTCTCCTCCCAAGATTATTATTTACAATCCAACTAGGGAATATACCAAACGCAAACTGAATCTGTTGGAGGAAGCCTGAGTGAAATCTTTTCTAGAGCGAGAAGGGGGTAACCCCTCCCCCCTCAAAAAAAAAAACAACAAAAGAAAGAAAACAAACTCATAAAGATGCATATAATTGAATTTTCAGACACTAGGCAAGCTGGCACACTTTTCTAAATTTTATATCTTCTATTTTATAAAGATATCCCCAGACATCTTCAAATAACAACAAATCATTCAATTCTAGAATCAGCCGACTCAGTGCCTTAAGATAGACCATCAGGAAGACAGACTAACATAGTATCATTTTTGCTATTTGCCTTGTTTAAACATGAATAGAGAGGACATTATGTACTTGGAGTCCTAAGGCCTGGCTTGAATCCTAGCCTTGCTACTTAATAACTATATGGTCATGTGATTGCAAGAAGTCACTCCATGTCTTCCTCTGTTATTTTGCTATGTAACAAACTCGCCCAAAGCTGAGTGGCTTTGTGGGTCTGCAATTTGGGCTAAACTTAGTTGGGTAGATCCTCTGCTGGGCTTGCTTTGGTTCATTCAGGAGACAGCAGTAAGCTGGCCACTCCCAGGTGGCCTCACTTACGTGTCTGGTAGTTGTTGCTGGCTGTGGGCTGGGGCTATCTCCATGTGGACTCTCAACATCCAGGAGGCTACCTTGGGTCTCCTCTCATGATAGTCTCAGGACACAAGAAGTGAAAACTGTAAGGCCTTTGAAGTCAAGGCTTGGAACTCCTACAGTGTCACTTCTACCACATTTTATGGGTCAAAGTCAATCACCAGGACCACCCAGAACCAAGGCTGTGGAGAGGTGCACTCTATCTCTTGATGGGAGAAACAGTGACATCGTACTGGAAAGACATAAGCATAAAAGAAGGGGAGAAACTTGTGCAATCTACCACACTCTCCAAAACTCTATTTCTAGATCTATAAAATGGGACTAAAAACTCAAACAGGTTGGGATTCTCAGTTTCCTCTGCTCCCTCATTTTTTCTTTTCTGTCATTCTTTTCTCTATCAGGTTATGTCCTAGGTCTTCCGTCCTTTCTATGATTTCTTCTTAGAGCTGTCTCATCTATGCAGGGATTGGCAAATGTTTTCTGTAAGAGGTTAGATAGTGAACACGGCTGTCTTTGTCACACCTACTCAACTCTGCACTGTAGCTTAAAAGCAGCCATAGACAATCTATAAACAAATGAACATGGCTATGTTCCAATAAAACTTTGTTTATAAAAACAGGCAGGGGACTATGCCAATGATGTTGACTACAGTCTATCTGCTGATGACTTTCATTTCTTTAAGTCCACTCAGCTGTTCCCTCCACCGCAACAGGAATAATTTCCAAAGTTGAATTTGACCATGTCTTTCACTTGCTGAAAACCCTCCAGTGTTTCCTGTTGGTCTCAGGGTAAAAATGAAATCCTGAACATTGTCCGCAAGGCCCTGCAAAATCTTGCTGTACCCACTCTTCCAGCTTCATGCTCCTTGACCTTCCTCCTCACTCTCTGAGCAATGCTCTCAGGGCCCCCACCCCAATTCTTTGAACTTGCCATGCTGTACACTCTTTCCCTGCCTGGATAATTCCTCACACCTCCTCTTTTTTTTTTTTTTTTTTTGTAGGGATACTCACTTTTTATTTTTCTTTTTTTCAATTTTGCCAAAAAGAGTATCTCAGTTGGGTGCTAG
>NW_027397064.1:19907146-20023368 GCF_003265705.2 Callorhinus ursinus
TTGGGTGCTAGCCTGCCTGTCATAAGCTTACATCCTTCTTTTTTTAATTGTTATGTTAATCACCATACATTACATCATTAGTTCTTGATGTAGTGTTCCATGATTCATTGTTTGTGCATCACATCCAGTGCTCCAGGCAGAACGTGCCCTCCTTAATACCCATCACCAGGCTAACCCATCCCCCCACCCTCCTCCCCTCCAGAACCCTCAGTTTGTTTGTTTTTCAGAGTCCATCGTCTCTCATGGTTCATCTCCCCTTCCAACTTACTCCCCTTCATTCTTCCCTTCCTGCTATCGTCTTCTTTTTCTTCTTTTTTTTTTCTTAACATATCTTGCATTATTTGTTTCAGAGGTACAGATCTGTGATTCAACAGTCTTGCACAATTCACAGCGCTCACCATAGCACATACCCTCCCCAATGTCTATCACCCAGCCACCCCATCCCTCCCACCCCCCACCACTCCAGCAACACTCAGTTTGTTTCCTGAGATTAAGAATTCCTCATATCAGTGAGGTCATGTGATACATGTCTTTCTCTGATTGACTTATTTCACTCAGCATAACACCCTCCAGTTCCATCCACGTCGTTGCAAATGGCAAGATCTCATTCCTTTTGATGGCTGCATAATATTCCATTGTGTATATATACCACATCTTCTTTATCCATTCATCTGTCGATGGACATCTTGGCTCTTTCCACAGTTTGGCTATTGTGGACATTGCTGCTATAAACATTGGGGTGCACGTACCCCTTTGGATCCCTACATTTGTATCTTTGCCTCACACCTTCTCTTTACCTAGTTATTTTTGACCTTTTCTTCAGCCCTCAGCTCGTCTCATATTCCCTTGTCTTTGGAGAAGTCTTACTGACCCCCAGATGGGATCCAGCTCTGCTGTAAGATTCTGACCAAGCTCCTTCAACCTTCTGTCATTGTGCTCCAGAGTTTTTAATTATTGAAATATTTGTGATTAATTATTATGATAATTTGGATTATTGTTCAAATGTTTGTTCCACTTGCCAATCCACTGTGGGCAGAGTGAACTTTGCGTCTCATTTATTTTGGGGTTGGCCATGTAACTCAACTTGGCCAATAGGATATTAGTGGATATGACATGAGTAAAGGTCTGAAGTATGCTTGTATGGTGGGATTTGTTCTCTTGTATCTCTGCCATTGCCTTCAGAAGAACATGTGCTTGGTCATTTGCTGGTCCCAGAAGAAGGAGAGACATATGGAGCTGAGCTGCCCCAGCTGACCTGCACATGGAGTATGATATTAAATTTTTATTGTTGTGTGCCACAGAACATCAGGGTAGTTTGTTCTGCAACAACAGATGACTGATAAGATTATCTCATATCAGTCTCCCCCACCAGACTGAAAGATACACAAAGAAAGTAAATATGCTTGTTTTGCTCACTGTTGTGTTCCTCTTGCTTAGTACAGAAGGTACTTAATAAATATGTGTTGAATGAATAAATGATTAAGTGGGACAGTATATGTGGAAGCATTTAGCATATTAGAGGCACATAATTGGCATTCAGCAGATGGTGTTTTAAAATGGGTTAGGTAATGCTCAATAGTATCTGTATCTAGTTCTCTTCTGGACTTGAAAATACTCTGAGCTTTATAACTCAGGTTTATGTGCAAGAAAAATGCCCCTAGATCTACAATCAGCTGTGTATTGACTCTGCAATCACATTCTTTTACCCACAGGAAATTTAAGATTATTAAGGAAAATAAAAAATAAATGCAAGTTCAGGAAGTTCTTTGCTTGTGTTACTTTGTTTTCTAATTTTAAATCTTATTAGTTTAAAGTGATAATAAAAAAAGCCATTTGGAGACAGGACAATATTATCACATCTGGAGAAACTTAATAAGATTAGGACAAAGGCTCTATTCTCTTCTTAATGCACATGTGCAGTTCTCATTAACTTTCATATTATCTCGAGGAAAATATTAGAAAATGTCATGCACCATAAACATTCCACACAAAGGGGGTTAATTAATAGGTACATGTAGTATTAATGCAGATGTTAACCATTAACTATGATAAGTGCTCTCTAATAGCTGGTGTCCATGGATAATTAATGCTCACCAATTCCCACAATACTTAGAAGAAAACATAAATATAAAATACCAGTAAAAATATGATTAAAGAATTTTGAATAATTCCAAATAATTTTGAAAACATTCTTAAGATTTATATAGCCAATATTTTGTTGATTAGGTAAATCTTTAAAAATAAATATGTAATATCTGTAAAACATTTAAGATACACTGGACTCCAAAAAAAAAAAAAAATCACTTCCCAGGGGCACCTGGGTGGCTCAGTCAGTCAAGCGTCTGACTCGGGGTTTTGGCTCAAGTCACTATCTCAGGGTCCTGAGATGGAGCCCCACGTCAGGCTCCACGCTCAGTGGAGTCTGCTGTTCTCCCTCTCCCTCTGCTCCCTCCCAGTCCTCTCTGTCTTTCTCTCTCTCTCAAATAAATAAAATCTTAAAAAAAAACACTTCCCAAATATCCCATATTTGTGAAATAATAGATGTTGGGCATTTGCCTGTCTTTCCAATACCAATGTGTCATTTTAATACTTTATATCTATATAGAATCAAATGTTCCTTTGCAAATGAAAGAGATTCATATATAAGAAATTGTTTTTCTTCTCCACTCATTTTGGGTCACTCTATGCCTTGCCCATTGGATTTCTCACATTGTGTATCTTTAAATGTTCATTGAAGAAAATGTGATTACAAATATTAACAAGTTAGAAATATGTATATGTAAGTTTGTGTGTGGTGTTAGAAAACCAAATAATGATATTTCAGTGTATTTATGTATTCTGATGCAATGCATAACTCTATGAGTCTTAAAATTTCCTCTTGCTTTTCAAAATATTGTATTTGGTCACTTGTTATTTGTTTAAAGTAAGATAGAATTTCACCTGTGGCAGACATAAGAATGCACCACTCAGATTTCCCTTTGAGAAAGGAGTTGCTGCCCAACTATGAGAGTGTGGTTAGTAGACATCTCCAGTCCCTGGTTCTTCAAGCATCTACCACAGCTTTGCACTGAGGTCCTGCTCTTCTTGGGGAAGGCTGCAGCCAATGATGGAACAAGATGGTGATCCAAGGGTTTGGCCATCTCCACCCAAGCAGGACTTACCTAACAGGTGATCTTTGCTCCCTGTTGGACAGAGCTGTAGTTTATCTGGTCTATATCACTGTCTGATGGCACCCTTTACCTAATCCTGCCTCCTGCTCTTCCCTTTCATGGAAGTTATTGCCCAATAAGCCCTTCATTTCCCTAATTTCTCTTCTGTGTCTACCTTCCAGAGGGTCCATATTTCTCAGGACCTAAGAGACAAAATCAAATAAACTTGGGATCCGAGTAGGAAAACTCATTATGTAAGCAGTGATAACCATACTCTGAGGTAGATAGTTTGAAGTAAAAGAAAAATGAAAAAGGGGAATTAATTTTTTAAAATATAAAGAAATAACAGTGACAAAGAAATCAACAGAATTATAAGGAAAACAAATAACAGTTTCCTATTAATCAGAGTGTGTAGATAAATGCTATTCCAAAGGCTTTTTTAAAAAAAAAATGCCAAACTATCATTTTGAAATATATACCATGCTAAAATTCTGTACTAACAAGGCAAACTTTTGTTCTTTTTTTTTTTTTGAACATTTTATTTATTTATTTGACAGAGAGAGACATAGCAAGAGAGGGAACACAAGCAGGGGGAGTGGGTGAGGAAGAAGCAGGCTTCCCGCTGGGCGGGGAGCCCGATGCGGGGCTCGATCCCAGGACCCTGGGATCATGACCTGAGCTGAAGGCAGACGCTTAACAACTCAGCCACCCAGGCACCCCTAAACTTTTGTTCTTAAATATATAAATCTCTAAATGGATATGCCCTGTCGATGAATCTATTTAACATGTATTTAACACCAAAATAAAATTTATAGTATCCACATGAGCAAAACTATGTTAGTCTGTGCTAACAAAGGGGCCAGGGAGATAGCTGATTGCAACTGATTGTAAATCAATTTTTGAAGGTATTCATTAAAATGGCATCCTACCTGCAAAAATGTTAAGCTTACCAAAGACCATTCCATGGACTACATTTTGAGAAGCATGGCTATATTCAATGCACCCTGCTGAATACAATTTGTTTTGAGGTGAGGAAGAGATCAAAATGCAATAAAGATTCATCTCTAAAGCTTAACTGAAGGGGGAAAACAATGGAGAAAGAAAAGACAGACGTGGTCTTCCGTATCAATGGGAAAAATGTAACAGAACTAGTATGCATGTGTTTGCAGTTACTTTATTTTTTTATTTTTTTATTTTTTAAAGATTTTATTTATTTATTTGACAGAGATAGAGAGAGAGCACAAGTAGGCAGAGAGGCAGGCAGAGGGAGAGGGAGAAGCAGGCTCTCCACCGAGCAGGGAGCCCGATGCGGGACTCGATCCTGGGACTCCAGGATCATGACCTGAGCCGAAGGCAGTCGCTTAACCAACTGAGCCACCCAGGCACCCCTGCAGTTACTTTAAATAGTTTCAAATATTTTCATACAAAACCCCTTTATTGTGATGCATTTGCAATAGTTGGCACTGTGTGGAGTAAGTTGAAACGTGTATAATACCATCAGTTCATGTGGTAGAGGCAGGAAAAATAGTTGACTGATTAAGTGTGCTGTTTTGAGGGCAGCCCTAGAATGGTAATATTAACCCCTTGGCTGCCAGTGCTAAGTTCCTATTATCAGCTTTTCATAGTCAAGCTACAGGAAAAGTGTGTGCAGATATCCACTTAAAATGCATTCATAGGTGGCAGAAATGCTTCTCCTGACAGTCGAGCTTTGGCACATTTTAATGTGTTCCTGTACTTACTTAAAAACAAAACAGTACCTCCTGCTTTATCTTAAAACAAAGAGCAAGTTTTGAACAGAGAAGAGTTTCAGAAAGAAACTCTCCAGGTGGTGTGGGAGAGGAAATTTTTTCTATGCTCTTGAAGGTTCTTCTGGCTGGTCTAAGAACTAACTTGTCATGAGACAGATTAACAAGAGAAAATCAAATTTAATTACATATGTATGGGAAATGCCCATAAACATGACAGATTCTAAAGATGGTCAGGCAAAACGACGTATATATGCCATTCTGGACTAAGAAGAAAGGGTAGGCATCTGGGGCTTCAAAGGGAAGGAAGGCCATGCACAAGAAGAATGGAAAGAGGAAATATTTAGTAAACATGTTTGCTGGGCCTTCCAGAAACAATGGGACACAGAGAAGACTTTAATCAAACAGACCTTGGTAGGTTCCTCCCTGTCTACCACACCTATTTCACATCATACTGTAGTTATCTATGGTGACAGCTTGACAGCTCCCTTCCTGGAATAGGTCCTCTATCTAAATTCTTTTAGGCATTTAGTGGGGAGAGGCAAAAAGAAAAACTTCTTGAGTTGTCTGTTTCTTAATGGTGGTCAGCCTAAAATAACTCACATACCAAGAAGACACATATTGGTGTGGCCAACTTTGCTCCCCTACAGTGGGAAGGTGTGGTCATTGAGAAAAACTATCTCTTTCATCACTTTTAGTAAGGCTCTTGTCCTTGGGTCATGCTCAAGTGCAAGACCTCCTCCCCTCCCATTTTCTGATCACCCTTGATACCTGATCAGGTTCCTCTCCGCCACCATCCACCAGGTGATGTTGGATCACCCTGGCCTGCCTTCAGCAAGAATCTTGTCAGGTTGGTTTAACCTGAATTTCCCCTTACCCCTGATCTTTCCTCTTAGTTTTCCATCCACTGACCCCCACCCTGCTCCTTGGCTATAAATCTTCATTTTTCCTTGTATTCAGAGTTGAGCCCTATCTCTCTCCCCTCCTGCAAAACCCCATTACAGTGATCTCTTCTTGAATAAAGTCTTTCTTACAGTCTTTAAGAAATGTTGAAATAATTTTTTCTCTAACACTGTATTCACAAAGTTCCTTTTTCCTTCTCATTGTTTTTTTTGTAAGCAAATTGCTACTATTTTTACCCATCCTTCTCTTATTGCTCTGATCCTTCTTATGTGGCCATAACTGCCAATGTTTATTTAAAGTTGCCATTATTTATAAGGGATATATGTTCACCTATTTTGGCTCACTCTACTTTAATATTGATTGTGTTTGTCCTATTCTGCTGCTGATCCTCACCACCATGTCGTCTGAGTCAGTGGCAAAGAAAGGGGTGGTGGTAGAGCTAGCTGGCAGATAATTGCACACAGTCATGGCCAGTGTCCTAAATAATCTAGGCTGTGGGAAATAGATAATTGTCACTGATGAGGAAGGGACAGATGTGTGGTTATTTTCCATCAGGCATATCATGGTGGAAAAGAAGGCAGAACTACTAGCTGACAAACTTCTCAGAGACGAGTGTGCTGTTCTATACACTCCATTCTTCAGTTCTCCCAATGTCATCACTGCCAAGGTAATGCTTGGCAGGGAGCTACTCCTCCCACAGGAGGGCATGTCGGTCAGGTTGGTGCAAAAGCATCCAACTCACAGAAGACTGATGGAGGGTGTGGTGCAAAGGGACTGAAAGGCGAGAGAACACAGAAGTGTGGGAGTGTGGGGAAGGGAAAAGATAGATCAAGATCTTCTTACCAGGGAACGCATCATGCTTATGGGCGAGCATGCTTATGAATGACTGACTTTTTAGGAGTGATCTCATTCTGATAGTGGCCCAGCCAAGGAAAGCATGCAGCCTCCAGCTGTTGCAGGGGAAGCCTCTGCTCACTGCACACTGTACTTTCTCTATCCGTTGGGTCTTGAGGAAATGCACTCACTGGTTGAGACTGCTGCTTTTATTAGGCTCACCTTTTATAATTCATTTACAAATGTGGTGCTTGTATTGTTTCCTTTGTAAATTAAACCTCTTTCTGCAGATTATGGCTGCTTGGAAAATCAGTGGAGTTGGGTGTGGGGCAATGGAAAAGAGGAATGTGTATAGTTTCCAGCCAATATAAATGATATTTCTAGGAATATTACATATATAGGGATATATATTCCACAAAACAGCAGCCTGGGCCTTTTGAAGCTTTAGAAGGTAATACCAGAACTGCAAATGGGGATCATCTACTTCCTTTGAGGAATATTCTGACTCTTTCTTATTGTCTAAAAAGTGTTACTAAGTTGGGCACATATTTCAAGCACAAATTACAAGCCTATTGTTATAGCAGTACACCATTAGGTTAGTGAGTCAAATAAAAGGCCCTAATTTATTCTGAAAGTGACAGGGAGGGAGAGGAAAAATCTATGGACACTTCTACCCTTCCTCTGCCCTTGGGGGTCCTTTATATGCCAATTTCCTATTTAAAGGTGTCAGACAACTCATTTGGAGTTATTAAATGCAAGCCGGAGCTGGTTCTTTGCATAAATGTGTGGTGCTGTGTGATATAGTCCTACTAGAATAAATTAGGTTGTTGCTTCTAGCGCAGACACCTGAATTGGTAGCTTTTCTTTAAACACAAAAAGTAATTACAAACTGTTATGTGTTCCCATTTAGTTGTTCAGTAATAGCTATAGGGTGAGAGGGATTTAGGGGGAAAGTATGGTCCTCTGTATTAATATTCATGAGCTTTGTAGGCACATTCACATTCTGCCCCTAGAAATAAGAAAATTTAATGAACACATTTGCAAGGTTGCAATGGTCCATGTCCGTGACTAGGTAATACTAGAACAATTAGATCATAAATGAAAAATGCAATTGATCAACATGTTGGCTAGTCCATCTAATGGCTAAAATTAACTTTGAATATTGTTTTCCCACCAAAGTGAATCTTGAACTCTTGGTCAATTAATATTTCTTCAGTTTCATGGGGGTACAGGAGGGCATGGAGGTGGCAAAACCTGTTCAGCTTCAGGCATACAAGGTACTTAAAAATACTTGGTGATTAGCTAAGAGCTCAGAGTCATTTTGGGCCTCAGATCTGATTCACACTTTAATCCCTACTTTTAAAGGTCTTCTAAGTAGAGGAAAATATAAAGAAAGTAAGTGCTTTCTTTTATCTTTCAATATCTGATTGATACCTAGATTTTTAAACACTTTTGTATAGTTATCCTTATATCTGGTCTTTTATCAAGTCCTGCTGATTTTCTTTTGTTAAAATGTTCTTGCCTTTCTTTGTCCTCTTGTAATGGACACTTACTAGTTTGGCCAGCCTACCCCTGTCCTCTGAGAAAAGCCCAGTTTTCTCATAGAAAGGGACTCCTGGCTGTTATAGTTTCCCTATTGGTCCTAAATGACTGGGTCCCAGCCTGCCTGGCTAATTCAGGTTGATTCGTATCAGCATCCAATCTTAACAACAACATAGAAAAATAGGATGGTTAATAATGGGGTCACATCTATCTTCTTTTTTTTTATTAGCTGGAAGGGAAAAATGAAGGGGGGAAATTGGAGGGGGAGACGAACCATGAGAGACTATGGACTCTGAGAAACAAACGGAGGGTTCTAGAGGGGAGGGAGGTGGGGGGGATGGGTTAGCCTGGTGATGGGTATTAAAGAGGGCACGTATGGAATGGAGCACTGGGTGTTATACACAAACAATGAATCATGGAACACTACATCAAAAACTAATGATATAATGTATGGTGATTAACATAACATAATAACATAAAATTAAAAAAAATAATAGGGTCACTTCAATAGCAACCCCAGGCCTGCAAGAGAAGGCCTAGGGTTCATTGCTGGTGAGGTCCCTGGCTTTTTTCATTCCATATCTCTGGAGATTGGTTTGCCCACTCTTCCTGAAATTACATAAGATATGCCAATATGCTTGCCATGGCTTCTTTTTTGTTTAAATTATTTTGAGCTGGTTTCCAAGGCAATATAATAGCCATGCTAATTCAATAAAACAAAGAACCTTGAACAAGGGACACTTTTACTGATTAAAAATAATTTTATCTTGCAGGCATGGAATGTGCTAATTTTTTTCCCTTTTTTTTCTAGTTTGACCAAAAAATGAAAAAGAACACATAGACTACCAACTCAGTCAGGTAGGGAAAAAAAAGACAGGATCTAATATTCCTTGAGAATGGGGAAGCATAGAATAGTAAAAGGTATATATATATATATTTGACCTTTTGTTTGCAAGGTGACCCTGGTCTACAGCCATACCACTCTGAATGCACCTAATCTTGTCTGTTTACTATGTGACCCTGATCAAATTCTCAGGGCCTCAGTTCCTTATTTGTGAAGGGGATGATAATACCTACCTTAATTGCTATAAGTCACATAGTAGGAGAAGGTCTTGCAAAGATCCAAAACAACTTCTGAAAGGTTTCAAACTCCAGTGTCACCCTGTGTCGCCAACCGAGGGATTTGAAAGAAAATTGTTGCCCCTTATTGAGTGTCTCTGTGCCAGGCACCACACTTGGGTTTTTATAAGCACAGTGTAGTCCATGGTCATTGGGAAATCAATTCCCTAGATAGAGGTGTTGTTTGAGGAGAGAGCAATGACAGGTGATAGTTATGCATTCTGAACATTTAATGAAATAAGATGCAATTGTTTACATTGATTCTTTGAAGCAATAATGATTCTCAGATTTCATATTGAACTCAGGGGTGATCTCAGGCTTTAGGAAAGGCCTAGGGGACCTGGGCTCCAGTTACAGATGTGCCACTGGGTGGCCGTATGACATCACTTAACAATTCCAAGAGTCACTTTTCTTTTAAATAAAAGGATTTGAATACAATTTTAAGCTTCTGTCTACTGTAGAAATAAAGACTTCCATTATTCTTAAGCAGAAATGAGTTTGTTTGAGAATCGAGCCGAGACCAGCATAGTGTTCTGAGGGGCAGGGGGCAGTACTGACCTTGGATGGCATTTTGGAACTTTGTGCATGTTGGGGGAGGGATTAGGTGATACAGTGATTGGCAGAGAACAGTGATGCTACGTGTCCTGTTTCATCCTGTGCAACTAAGACTTGTCCCTTGTCCTGCACAACTTCAAACTTCCCGACACACTTCAGTGTAGGTGGAAAACCTGTTGATAATAATCTGAGTGTAAAACTGAACTTTAGTTTACATATAAAGGCAAAGTGTTTTCTGTATACTTATAATATGCACTGAATTTTCCATGAATGCAATCACCGTGTAAGCAATGAATGTTGCACCTTGCTCTATTTGGACCTTGATGAAAAGAAGCACCCCATTTCAGATGTGTTCCAATTGCTCACAGGACCTGAGGCACCAGCAGCGCTCAGGGTGATTCTGTGGATGGAGGCAGTGTCTGACAATACTGATATCTTCTAGGGCAGTTGAGCTCATATATTCCAAATGACCTGTCCTCTATTTATCTCCCTGATATTTCAGTTTTGGCATGCTATTTATTTACTTAAAATTTTCTCTTGGTAGGTAGGGCAGCAACCTCATTGCCTCAAAGCTGCAATGAAGAAGGATATTGAAAGCATCTGACCAGGATCCAGAAAGAAAGGATAGGGGTTTTATTTTTGTCTTAATGTAGCAGTAATAAACTAGTTCCATCTGGTGAAAAAGGGCTCATTCCTTTTCCTTTAAATCTTGCCTAATCACACCTCTGTATTCATAGCGTTTCTAGTCTTATAGTGTCAGATGGATTCATTTTAAACTATAAATACCCTCAGGTCTAGGTCTAGGAAAAGTCAGGCCGTCAGCCTTACGCTGTCTGAGCCCAAGCATCTCACTTGCCAGGAAGAGCCACTTAATGTTAAGCAGCCATCCTTCTAAGAGGATGTCCCCAGCTGCCACAGCATGGCCTCTTACCAGACCCCTGTCAACCCTCCACCTTCCAATTTATCCCATACTCAGCAAGAAACTGAGGACATCATTTAGTGTGCATTCAGAGCTACAGCCATTACAACAACCACCATGAGAACAAGGGAGAAAATTCGATGGAAGCTGAGTCGTAGATCAGGGCCTTTCTCTTGGAACTAATGCCGGAAATGAGCAATTGACAATTCAATGACACCCATGACTGAATAATCACTTTTGAGCCTTCCTAGAGGATAGATTCTGACATTCTGATCTATTGTCTTTCTGTCCTCTTTTTAGAAGACATTTTCCAAAATATTTTTAGAGTTCCTGATACTTTCTTTTCCTTCTTTCTTTTGTTTTGCAAGGCCAAAAGCAAAACATTACAACCTTAATGAAGCAAGGGTGGATTTGGCAACAAATACTAACCTTAAAGAGTAACACAGTGGACGCTTCCAGTTCCAATATTTCCTTTATGGTTGTTGGTATGTGTTGGGCAATTTTAAGGTAATAAAATTGTAATGAACTTTCTAAATGAAGCTGCCTTTGCTGACTGCTCCCATGAGAAAAAAATTGAAGTAATTTGGGAGAATTGAGACCGGCTGTTGCTTTCTCTCTCTCTCTCTCTCTCCCTGTCTCAGAGACACTCACTTGCTCCTGCTCTCATAGTTGGCCTGCCAGTACCCCTTTATCCCTGAAAACCTCTTACAAACTTCAGATTTCAGGCTTAGGAAATGATACTTTCATAATGCTGTATATAACCTGCTCCCTGCATTGTGAAAAGACAGATTGCCGTTTACCTTCACTTGGAGAAAAAAAAGAAAAGAAAAAGAAAAAGGAAGATAGCTGGATTTCTTCAAGGAACGGGCAAAAGGTAGAAAAGCTAAATTGCTAGGAAAAAAAAAAAAAGAAAAGTCAAGGGAGAGGTGTTAAATGGACTTCCTCCCAGGAAACTCTAGAGGAAGATTAAGTGATCATACGCAATTTCAGATGAGGAACAGACCCCTGGACTCAGGGCTAAAGGGTCCTACAGAGCCTGGGTGGAAACTTCAGGACATGGCAATGAATTCTGTGCCATCTAATTTCCTGAAAGGAATCACTTTCAAGTTGTCCCTTCTGAAAATGCCAGCTAGATCCAGCTAACATGACTATCAGATAGAAAAGCAAAGGCCTTTCTTCCCTGTGCCTGAAAGCATCACTTTTTGCAGTTTTGGAAGCTGTCATTTCCACACAGGCAAAGGGTGGGGCTCTAGATCCTGGCTATGGGAGGGGAGAGATTTTTGGTATAAAGCTCTGAAATGGCATTATTCTTCTAGAAGTTGACTTTTTTTCTGATTAACAGTCAGAAATGGGGCAATGATATCTCAAATTATCCCCAGACATTTTCTGACACTACTGCTGGAGCTGACAGAATTTGAGGTGGGTGACCTGCCTCTCTTCACTATATCCCATAACCCACATTGAACTTGCCATGGGCACCTGGGTGGCTCAGTTGGTTAAGCGACTGCCTTCGCCTCAGGTCATGATCCTGGAGTCCCAGGATCGAGTCCCACATCAGGCTCCCTGCTCGGCAGGGAGTCTGCTTCTCCCTCCGACCCAATTCCCTCTCATGCGCGCGCTCTCTCTCTCTCTCATTCTCTCTCTCTAATAAATAAAATCTTAAAAAAAAATTTATAAAAAAAAAACAACCCACATTGAACTTGCCTTGCTCTGTACTCTCCCGGTCTATGACATCCATTTAGTACTTATTTTTACACCTCCTGGAACCACTGTCTGTGTTAGGCAGAACTCCTTCAAAAAGATAGAAACCCAACTCAACCTACCTTAAGAAAAGAGAATTTATGGACTCAGAACAGAAAAGTCTAGGCATCAGTGGCCATCAGGCCTATCTAGATGTCGGGGCTCAGTGCTGTGTCCAGACTCCATCTCTCCCAGTGTCTCAGCTCCTCTCTCCTCTGGTTTTACTTAATCGAGTCAGGCTCTTGCCATGTGTTAGCAAGACAGCCCCAGCAGAGAGATTCTCTTTCCAAAGAGTTCCTAAAATAGAACTGATTAGCATTTATTGGATTTTTAATATGTACCAGGCATGATTGTGAGCATTTTACACTTATTTAAGCTGGCTCACAGTCCTATGGGTAGACATTATTTCTCTAGGGTAGGTCAGTAAAGCTCTTTAAAGAGGTGACATTTGAGCTGAGACTAAAGATGAGTAGGATGTTACCATTTCCAAAGGTTGGAAAGAGAGGAAGGGAAAACAGTTCTTTATTCAAAATAGTTACTGAATTAATTAAAAATACATGTTGAGCATACTGTATGCTGGGCACTATTCTAGGTGCAGGAGACACAGTGGAAGAAAACAAAGTCCGTGAACTCCTGGAACTTATATTCAAGTCGAAGAGAGGGCAAGAAGCAGATAGCCAAACAAGTATGTGTTAGATAGTAATAAGTACAATGTTGAAACATGAAGCAGAATTAAGCTAAAAAAAGTAGGAAGTACTTGGGGAGGTTGGTGTTTTTTGGCATAAGGTGATTGGAGAAGGTCTCTCAGAAGGAGATGTTTGAGCAAAGACATAAAGGAGGTAAGAGAGTGAACCATGAAGCTATCCTGGGGAAGAGTGTTCTAAGCAGAGAACAGCCCATGCAAAGGTCCTAAGATGGGACAGGATGATGTGTTTGAGAAACACAGTTATGGGAACAGAATGAGCAAGAGGGAGAGTGGTAGAAGATGCAGTGGGGGCCAGAGGATATATAGTCCTACAGGCCCCTCTAACATCTTCAGCTTTCGTTTTTAATGAGATGAAAAGCCAATGGAAGATTTGAGCAGGTGGGCTATGGACTTGACTTACAATAAAATACAATATTGCTTTGCCTGCTGTATTGAGGATTTACTATAGAAGGACAGGGGATGGAACTAGGGAGATAATTTGGAGGCAAGAGCAATAATCCAGGCAAGAGAATTTGGTGGTTTATGTCATGGTGGTGATAGTAAAGTTGGTGAGAAATGATTGGCTCTTGAATATATTCTGAAGGCAGAGCCAGCTGGACTTGCCAATATGGTATGTGAGAGAAAGAGAGAGAAGTCAAGGATGGCTCTAAGGATTTGAACTGAAGAAATGGAAGGAAGATTATTGTCATTTACTGAAGCAGAGAAGGCTGTGGGAAGAAAAGGTTTGAGAGGGAAGATCAAATCAATTTCAAATATCCATTTTCAAGATGCCCTATTAGACATGTAGTGATTAGTCTGCCTGCCTGCTCTCTAGTTGTGGATTTCCAGTAGATGGAACCAGTCTGTGCTTTTTTATTTTCTCTGACTCCAGTACATGGGAGAACTGACATACAGCAGGAACTTAAGTTTTGCCCAGCAGTCGAATGAATGCTGAAAGATAAGATTGGCAAAGAAAGTTGGCTCTAGAACAAGGAAGGCCCTTATGGGTGGGAAATGAAGAGTCACTGAGGGTTTTCCAGCAGGGAAGTAATATGGTCAATGCTTCAGTTTAGTAAGATTGACCCTATTGGTGTCTCATTCTACCTCCAACCCATTTAGGAGGCTGCCACCACCTACCCAGTGAAAATCTGCTCTCCCAGACCTTTCTCTTATTCTGGAATTTTCTATTGTCCCCACATACAAGGGCCTGACCACAAGTTTGTGGCTCATAATCCTGGTGTTTGGACTGGGATTTCTCTGAATCCAAATGCTGACTACCTTTATTAGGTACATTTATTGCCCCAGGGCCGTGGAGTCCAGCCCTTCTACTGGCCACCTCTCCAGGCTACTGGTAGACCTGCGGGGGCATCTATATAGCAGCATGTGCAGATAGGGCAGAAGGAGGATGGAGGAAGGGGAGGGATGGCTGCAGAAGTCACGAGGCCATGAACCATGTAAGGGGCCGTGGGACTGACAAGAATAAAATACAGATTCCCTTTCAAAAGGAAGGAAAGCAGGTATACTTACGTTGACTTTTCTCCATTTAAGTATTACGCATGGTCATAATTTTTTTTTAATTTTATTTTATTATGTTATGTTAATCACCATACATTACATCATCAGTTTTTGATGTAGTGTTCCATGATTCATTGTTTGTGTGTAACACCCAGTGCTCCATGCAGAATGTGCCCTCTTTAATACCCATCACCAGGCTAGCCCATCCCCCCACCCCCTCCCCTCTGGAACCCTCAGCTTGTTTCTCAGAGTCCATAGTCTCACATGGTTCATCTCCCCCTCCGATGGTCATAAACTTTTATTACCTTATGATAAATTTTGTACTGAACATTATTTGAGCTGATTCTTCATGAACTCTAAACCTTTATGATTTTTCTTCACACCAACTTTTTTTCCCAGTTGTATTCTCACAGATTATTTTTCACAGTCAGCTCTTTTTCATTTGTTCTGTATGTATGATGTACCTTGAATAATAACTAGCTACGTGGACTCAAGGAAAATACGTTTCGAAGATAATATTTCATCCTTGTTTTTAGCTTTGTAAAAAAAACTCCCCAAATCTACAGTTTTGTTCAGCATTACAAGTAATTTAAAGGCAGTAATTAAAATGACCTAGAAGATAGATTGTTTCACATTTTTCTCAATACAATATTCATTCATTTGTCATCTATTTCAATTTGTGTCTTTGTAATTATTTTTACCCTCATCCTTTCCATTTTCCCTCACCTCTTGGCAGCTATAACAATCAGCACAAAAATCCGGTAAAGGTGGGATCAGTGGGCAGCAGGTCTCAAGAAATCCACACAATGTTGATATTGCTTTAGATATAGGTTAGATCAGAGTTCCCAAACTCTGCTGAGCAGAAGGATTCCATGAGGCACTTAATAAAGCCATGGATGCTGGGCTCCACCCTCAGAGGTCTTGATTCAGTCTGGTGCAGGTCTGGGAATCTGTATTTTAACATCCTCCCCATGTAATTCCATATACCTATATGTGTGGGAGCCACAAAGCTGACTTTTCTTTTGAGTCAGACCTTGCTTGGGTTTTAAGTACAGGTTTCTCCCTGCTATCCATAAGTAGAATGTTCCTATGAAAGCTTCCTAAGCAAAATGTCATAAGGTGAAGAAGCCTCAGCATTCTGGAAAATTTTTTGAGCATTCCTAGACCCCAAAAATAACCTCTCAGGCTTTTCTGATACCTTAGGACACATCTTACTAACAAATGCACAAAATAAATTGGGATAAAGCAAAGATACTCACAGACACAGCTCAAAGCTCTGGCAGCTTGATGCTAAGATGGTGAGTGTGGTTCTGGGGAGGGAGCTCGGTGGGGACCCTCTCGCTGCTCTGGGGTGCTCACGTCTTGCTACTTTCATCTTTTATCATAAAAGCAAAAGCCCTCTTTGGATTTCTTCTGAGTAGTGAAAACAGGCACGACTGTAGGTCTTTCATAAAAGCAAAGTGGTGTAATGTGAACTTTCATAAAGTGGGGGATACCTCTACAGTAGTTCTCCAATCCCCTTGTCTGCTGTTTCGTTTTGGGGGTTTCAGTTCCTGAGATCTGGAAACAGAGGATCCTTCTTCTGACGAATCAGGAGAAGGTCAATAGTAAGCTAACTCTATGCCATGACGTCTACGTCATTCACCTCAATGCGCCTGTGGCTTATCACCTCACATCACCACAAGAAGAAGGGTGAGTAGAGAACAGTAAGATATTTTGAGATAGAGACCATATTCATATAACTCATCATAGTGTATGTTATAATTGTTCTATTTTTCATTAGTTGTTGTTAATCTCTTACTGTGCCTTATTTATAAATTAAACTTTCTCATAGGGATATAGGAAAACCATAGTGTGTATAGGGTTTGGTACTATCCATGGTTTCAGGCATCCACTGGGGGATCTAGAACGTATCCCTGCAGACAGGGGGGAATTATTGTATTTCATTTCTTCTGTCCCCACTGCTGATCCTGTTGTCATTATCTGGCCCATCACTTTACCTGTAGGTTTAGCTGTGTGTGTGTGTTTGTGTGTATATATTTCTAGGACCAATCCTAGCTTAAATAGAAGAGACTTAAGTGTTGGTGATTTTAAGTACATTTAGCAACTGGTGGGTGGTGGTAGCCTGAAGTGAAGGCTGGAGTTCCAACACATGGCCTCACAGGGATACATCTGGGGAGAGGCTAATGGGCAGCCACAATTTGGGGGAGGGGTATACAGATTGATTTTCACTGGGAGGCCAGTGCTATCAGCAGGGGCTCCATATGGAGTCAGGTGGAGCACTGAAGAAGGGCTGGTTGACTGTTGGACCAGGGGCTGTGGGAGAGGGGGGTCTAAGTGTTTGTAGGTGCTTGGAAGAGGGGAAAGGGTTGAGGGTGGGGGAGAATGGGGGGGCTGCAAAAAGTAGCTAATTATCAACAGGATGGTATTATTTCAATGCATTAATCATAGTATTGCAACAGAATAGCTAGGATCTATAGGCCCTTATCCGAGCTCCCTGGAGTTCAGTAATAAATCTCCCTTGTTACTATTCTGCTCCCAACTGTATGCCTCCATTCTGAAACCTTGGTTTTCGTGCTTAAGTCCTTGTGTGATGATCTATCCATATTTTAGCTCCCCTATGATCGAGGCTTGCCTTGTTTTTTCTAGTTACAGTAGTTGCTGCTGCAGCCAGCCGCCTGGCTTCTGAACTGCCTGGGGCAGCAGGCACTGAAGTGCTAACAGGCTTTTCGGAGCCTGACTTCTGGCTGCGTGCCTGCCAGGCCTGCCCCTCCAACTTTGGCCTCATCCCCTGCAGATAGTGTGGCTTGCCCAGCCAAGCCCCAGGTTTCTAAGACTAAAGCAAATGAGCAAAGATGCCTTTCTCCTTTCCCTTAAACAAAATTGAGTTAAAGTTGTTCAAAAAACAGAATACAGTCTTGAGGTTGGTAGTCCAGAGAAGGTGTGTTCTTCTGTCTTCAGCCAGTATATCATAGAAAAAATAAAGATCCTAACAGTAGATGGTCCAAATGATCCATTCAGCTTCTTTCTTTCTCTAATTGTCACCAAAGGTGGAACACCCTGGATTCAATTGGGAAAATTAATCTAAGGAGGATATAATTACAGATAATGGTCATAGTTCATTTTAACACTTTAGGAAAAACAAACAAGCAAACAAACAAAAAACTGGTTCCCAAACAATAACGTAAGTGAATCATCAATGCACTTACACACACACACACACACACACAAAAGTTGGGAGGCAAGGGCATCATCCAAGCTGCCCTCACACAGAATTAAAAATAAGGTTGCATGTATTGAATGGAGCACTGGGTGTTATATGCAAACAATGAGTCATGGAACACTACATCAAAACCTAATGATGTAATGTATGGTGATTAACATAACATAATAAAAAAAAGAAGAAGCTGAGGGCTTGACAGGGCCTCATCACTGCTACAGCAACTAATGGGGCTGGGTTGGAGGTGAGGCAGGAAGTTCTCTCTCCACCTGCCCCCCTTCCAGTGTCACTGGGCACTGCCTATTGGCAGAACTTCTCAGTCAGCCAGCTAGCATGGGAGTCTGGGAAAGATAGTTTGCGTATTTTGAACCCCAGTGTCTCAGAATAGAGCATAGAATCAATTTGGAGGTAGAAGCAAATGGATAACTAGTCAGCATAGTCACAATAAATTTTAACACAAAGAAAGTAAAACAAAAATAAAAATAAGGTTGCTGGCAGAGATTATTAAGGTCAATGTTAAGATGGGACCCTTCCCCCTCTTTACCTGGGTAACAGTGGACAACCTATTTACCTATTTTTCTATCGGATAGTTGGTTTCTTTTACTTATTGATGTGTAGAAGCTCTTTTATATTAGGGAAGTTAACTCTTTGTGATTTGAATGGCAAATATTTTTTCTAGTGTTTGTCCCTCAAATTTTGCCTGTGCTGATTTCTGCCAACACCAATTTTGATTTTAATATTGTCTCTCTCTATATTTATTAGTATATATTTTTTTAAAAGATTTATTTATTCATTTTGAGAGAGTGAGAATGAGAGAGAGAGAGAGAGAGCACATGAGAGGGGAGAGGGTCAGAGGGAGAAGCAGGCTCCCCGCTGAGCAGGGAGCCCGATGTGGGACTCGATCCCGGGACTCCAAGATCATGACCTGAGCCGAAGGCAGTCGCTTAACCAACTGAGCCACCCAGGCGCCCTATTGGTATATTTTTATACCATTTGTTTTGCCATACTTAAATAGTGTCTTAAGGCTAGTTTTAAATTCTCTTATTTCTTTAGTATGTTTATTGTTTTATGTTTTGCAGTTATATCTTTGAACCATCTGAAACATATTGATATAAGGTATGAAGAATAGATCCAACTTATTTATCTTGGACAGATGGCTACTCAGTTCTTCCAATTCCTTCTATTTAATAATCCATCTTTTTCCTCCATGGAATTGAAAAAAAAATTAACACTCATATAGCAATTATTATGTGCCAATACTATTTAAAGATTTTTATAGGTATTAACATATTTAGTGCTCATAACATTCTTTAGGGCACATACTATTATTATTCTCATTTTAAAAGATGAGAAATCAAGGCAAAGAGAAGATAAGGAACTTGTTCAAAGTCACAAAGACATGGATCCAGAATCCATGTTATTAATCAATACACCATTCAGTTACCCATAACATATTGAGTGATTCTCTTTAAAGCCCATGTTGTTTTATTGCTAAAATCCCTAGTAGCTTTCCATTACTCCTAGTGTAAAGGAAAGTATCTTTACTGTGGTTTACAAAACTTGCCGGAATCTGCCCCCTGCCTACATCCCTAACCTTAATTTGAGGCAAGTGCCTCCTTATATTATGTTCCTGTCAAACAGATTTTTCTTGGTTCTTTCTTGCCCCAGGGCTTTTGCACATGCCCCTCCTAATCTCAGAATACATTTCCCTCTTCTCTTTGTAAGCTTGCTTCTCCTCGGGGAGACACTCCTTGACCATCTGACTCAAGAAGTTTGCTCCTTACTGTTCTGTCTTTCAGGTCCCTCTGTGTATCTTTCAAAGCACTTGTCATAATTTATAATTGTTTTGTTTTGCTTATTTGCATTTTGTCTAAACTCCTAAAAATGTATGCTCCATGAGTGCAGAGACCATATGTGTCTTGTACCTTCTTGTATCCCTAACATTAAGCATGGTGAGTGACATATTTACATACTCAATAAATATTTGCGGAATGGATGAATGAAAATTGCTGCAGATGTTTGCCTTACATAATAAGGGGGAAATGTAAAAGTAAACATAAAACAGAAATACATAACATGATATTAAAGGTAAATTATCAGTTTATATCAATAAATATTTACAGACAACCCACTAGCCTCTTCACCTCTGTGCCATTCTCAATCCATCTTCCTCAGAGATTCTTTGACATGTTATTTTACTTAGCTGTTTTTGTGTATTTTTCTTCCTTGATCAAAAATGGAAGCTTGTGAAGCCAAGGCTAAATTGAGGCATCTTTGTGCCCCCTTGACCCAGCACACTGACCGGCATGGGATTGTAAACTTTTTTTTTTAAATGAAAATATCGTACGAGGGAAAAAACACAAAAAATTGTAACTCATGGTTCCTGAGTGAAAGTAGTTTGTTTCTAAGCTAGGCTAGGGGACAAAGCAAAAATGCATTAAAAGGAAAATGGCATTCAAGATAGAAAAAGAACTCAAGACAACAATATAGTCATGATCCTAGAAACTGACTAATTACAAATATTGAATTGCTTGGAAGTTCAGAAGAGATCTTTTCAGACTGGGAAGTCAGAAAGAATTTCCATGGTGAAACTAGGGTTTACGTGTATTCTTTAAGGATGATAGGATTTGGATAATATCAACAGAATCTAACTTAGAATGTTCGCCACTAATGAGGTCTATTTCTGTAATGCACTGACTGTTTTCTAAAACGAAAACCACTTAAAAGTCTATAGATTTCAAAACCGAGTAGGTGGCATTTTAATTGGTTGCATTATCAAATTAAGAAGTAAAGTGAATAAAAAGCAAGCAATTTAATAAATGAATGCTTGAAATAACTGTGATTTATTACCCTCTGCATAAAGAAGGATTGATCCATGGAATTTTATAAGACAAAAATGTACGATTAACATCTTTCAAGCTCAAAAAGAAAGGAATTGCTTTGGGATTTGATTATTCCATCTCTTCAAACTTACTTTTGAAAAGTCCAATTTTTAAGTCCAGTTGGGCTGTGAGGATAGAGTTATCTCTAAGAATGGAATCTTCTACAAACATATAGAGCTTGTGCCTTAGGAAGCCAAGGAGAAGCGAGTATCTGTGCTTACATGGCTGAGAATATTCACACGGGGAAATCCTGCCTCTGCAAATGGAGAGGACTGAGTGAAACAATTTCTCTGTTAGATCTCTGCCAGATTTTCAAGAACCAAATCAGGTTACTAAGATCGTTCAACAAACTGAAAAGAAAAAATGCATTATAATCTCAACTCTTCAATTTAGAAATTATATCTGAAGTTGGCTAACTACCTTCAAAGAAAAAATGGATAGGCTCAAGGCAAGGATCTTTTTTTCTAGATGAATATATATTTGCAGGATGTATGTTGAAGGAATGCTCTGAATGAAAACAGTTTCCTGGAGCTGTGTTTGGGGAGTGATGTGATGTCATTCTAGGTTTGGGTGAGGGGTACACAGAGTCAACTTGAGTGGGCTATGTATGCAGTGGAGGGTAGACAGTTCTTTCTGATGCCCTTTTTCTGAAGTTAACTGGGGGCTTTTGTGACTGCTCTGGCCTTGTCTGTGCAGAGCCCATGTTTTTCAGCTCATACAGCTCCCTAGGCATTTTTTAATGGTCAAATGGTGTTCCAGCAAGGACTCATTTATCAGTTGCTGAGTTACGACAAATTGCAAGAGAGAGGAAAACAAAGCTCAGTAGGAAGAGTTAGGGAACAGGTAAGGGGCTTATTTGCTAAGTCTAGATGAATAACTTACTGAATTAAAAACATATTCATGAAGAACATCTCAGAAATGTGCCACATCAAGACCTCGGTTTGTACCATGCCATGTTTTGATTTAGGGAATAGCCAATTTGACATGTCTGTGAAAAGCAAGAGTGTTGATTCTTTCACTCATGAAACCTACAGGAACTTCCAGAGCTCTCAGATCCCCAGGTAAACAAAAGAGTGTCTTATGTTGTTTTCTCAGTTGGTGTCTGTTTAGAATAAAATTGAGCTATTTCCTCAATGGCTAAGAAACAGTCACTGAACATTATCCAAACAAGGAAGAACACGTAGTCTCCTCAACTTAAATCTATTAACATCTATATTTTCTTAAGAGGTTAGCTTATGTTTAGACCTATTCATCATTAAAACAAAACAAAACAAAACAAAACAGAAAACTTTAGGAAAATGAGACCAGTAAAGATTAGTTGCCCATTAACAACAACTTTACAGGGTTTTCAAATGAGTCACATAAATGAGTAAGCTTCATGAATTAAATTTTAATGACATAAGTGTATTTGATTTCAAGTAAGCATTTCTTATTGTTCTGGGCCAGTATCCTAATTCCTGTTTCCTTTGGTTCTCTAAAGTTTTTTTCCTCTCAATGTTGAAAATTTATTTTTTAAAAACATGGTGTATTGTTTTGTCTCAGCATGTATATGCCTAGTGAGATGGGTTCCCATCAAGTGATATTGGGAGCTGTTGTCTCAAATGATGTCAAATTAAGTATAAAAACATCAACTTAACTGGTTGTTTGTTATCTTGGAGGCAAAAATGCCATTAGGTCTTCTAATTTCTTTCTCTTTAATTTTTTTTAGGTACTTGTGCAGATTGAGTCTTGTCTAATCCAGAAAAAATAAGTACCCAGTTGGGTTGGAAATTATGGTCTTGTGCTTTGTCTCTGATTTTAAAGGCTGTTGAGTCTTTTTAATTAAACATCTTGACTGCTGAACTTATATTGAACGTATGAAAACCAAGGGCTGATAGTTACCAATGATGGTGACTTCCGCTTATTAAGCTCTCAGATGCTTTATATATTTTTTTCATTACTCTTCACAAGTGTCTCTATGAAGAAAGATACCTTTTTCTCTATTTTGTTTATGAGGGCCCTGCAGCTTTGAAAGTGTTTAAGCAATGTTCCCAGGGTGGGGTAGCCAGTGGTGAGAACCCCAATTCCCCAGCCTCTAAGTCACAAACTCTTGTCAGTACTTGGTGGTTCTTGAACTTTGCGATTTCATGAACCAGTAGAACTTTAAAAAGCCAAAAAGAAACAAGCAAAATCCTTGGGACTAAAATAAAGTTGACAATTTTTTTATATGTCCAAATAAACAGAAAGTAAAAATAAAAAAACAATCATCACCTACTCTTAACACAATTTTGTAAAAAAAAGGGTGTTTAATTATACTTGTTATATTTTAAAATGTTCGCATGTCACACTATTTCATATTATTTTGTGTTTTGGGAAAGCCAGAATTTGTGAATATGTCTGATTCCTTATCTGGAGGGGAAGCTTACTTTGAGCATGTGTGCAGTTTAATGTATCCCAGGACATTTCAACCACAAAGAAGCAAGAAGTTCACATCTTAGAACAAAGAACAGTTCTTCCTGGGAAAGGACAGTTGGTAACTTTACACCAACATGCTTATATAAACACTAGTCGACCTTATCTTTCTCATTTTGTCAGAGACTGGTGAAAACTGCCATGGCCCAGTGCATGCTTGAGGACAAGTAGTAGGGAATCCTGTAGAACAAAACACTGCCTTCCTCACCTGCGTTTGTGAGATAGGGAGACTGAAGCGTGGCCCAGTATCGGTTGCAGTCTCCACTTCTGGCTGTGCGGTGTAAGAAATGGCTCCTCCCCTTTTCTACTGAGCCAGCTGCAGCTCGGTAGTATCTTCCACAAAGTTTCCCTGTGTTATCAGAAAACACAGCCTTTTCCCCATTCCCTAAGGCAGTAGACTGAATTGGGTTTTCCTTTCCGCTTTATTGTTTTCAGATGTTTGCTAACTCTCAGCTCACCATTTTCTTTCACTGATAAATTTGAAGGAAATTACAGCCCCTGCACACAGAAGGCCAGAAGTGTCCCCTCAAGCCTCTAGATAACAAAACGGGACTGTTTCTTTCAACTCCCGGATCAACAAACAATTGAAAAAAGGGGTAGCTCCATCAGGACGAGCTGGAATGATAACTCCTTGCTGGGAACAGCCAACAGTGAGTATAATAAATCAGTTTTCAGAGCCTCTATGAACCCAAAGAACAGTTTTCCTCAGTGTCATTAAATTCATTTAATGACAGTGTTACTTACATATGTGCAAATATAAAACCAAGGATAAATTCTTGGTGCTTAGAGCTCTTCGAATTATAAAGCTGGAACAAATTTACAAACTAAATAAGACTAAAATTCTAAAACCAAAATAACTCAAATTAACAATGTTAATTTGAGGTGACAGACGAAGTTGTGTTGAAATTAAATTGCTCCTTACAGTCTGAATACGTTCCTGATAGCCACAGTACAGGTTTTGGAATTTGGCAGGTCTATGCAGTTGCATGAAAGGGATGGTCCCAATTCTTTCTCCATCTCTCCATTTGAACTACAGAGAAACTTTGTACCTTAACCTTATTTGCTTTCATTTGGCATAAATGCATATTTTATTTATAAGTCTACCTCTGTCTTTTTCTCATTAGTCTATGTCAGTTAGAATACTAGTTGATGGCAAAGTGATCTTGAACATAAACCCAAAGAAATGAAGTTGCAGTTTCCAAGAACCTCAGTACAGGGGACATTTCCTTTTTTTCAGGTTTTCCTGCTGCCTTGCCTTGGAAAAACTGGAAGAGCCTTTCTGCTTCATCATTTTACTTCCACTACTCAAAATAGTACTCCAGCACATAGCAGGCCCTCAATGATATATGTTGAATAAGTGAACAAGTGAATATCAGCTCTGATAGGAGGTAATGGTGTAACACCAACTGGAATGAGACAGAACTGGGTGTGAACTTATAAGTGTAGGGGAAGAAAAATAATTTTCCCTGTGCCCTTTTAAATTCTTGGCTGAGACCTTGTGACAAAAGACATAATTAAGAGAAAAACAGATAAAAGTTTTATTAACATATATACCTCATGTTTCTGTGGGAGATACCCTCAGAAAAATGAGTAACTCCCTGAGGTGGCTTAGAGCTCCAGCTTCAACACCAATTTCAGCTGAAGGCAAAAGGGGACAAGTCTTTAAATGAGCCCGCTTTGTGTTATAAGTTTCTGTAGCAATATATTTTTCAGTATAATTTTGTCACTGTATCATTGTGTGACTCTAGTATAAAACAGAGAATCACAGAATAGTTAAGCTGGAACAGTAGAGCTTGCCTTCATTTCGTGGATATCTCTTGAGAGAATATACTCAACAGATTTGTTTTTGTGCACAAAGAAAGAAATGACTCAGTGACACACCAGCAAAAATAATAAGTGCTATTTACAAATAGTAGAAAATACATATGTTTTAGATGGATGTAGAACAATTTTTGCCTGCCTCCCTTCTGCTGGAGAGGACCTGTTCACACTGGGCACTCCCTTCCAGCTCCAGCTCATGCCAGAATTGGGTTGTTTCTCTCTTGCCTGGGGTAGCTTCCACTTTCTAGCTAGTGCTCCTGAGACTTTATTAGCATCTGAATGGGTCTTCATATCATTTACTAATCCTATGGGATACTTTGGTTTTGCTGTTAATCTTTTTGAATATTTGAAGAAAGCAGCTTTGATTACCCATTAATCTAGCTGCTTTGTCAATTAATAGCTGAAAATTCACGTTCCTTTTGTGAATATTTGTATACGCCAGTTTCTTTGTCCCCTTCAGTTTAGCTGGTAGGCCTCTGTCTATAGTTACTCTTTTGAGTTTTTGCTCTCATGTGGATGGTAAGCTCTGAACTTGTTCATTTACAATTCTAGTCCCTCAGAAAGTATGGCTGATAAAAAAAAAAAAATCACTGAAAGATCTAATAAAATGTTCAGCCCTCATTTACCTCCCAAAAAAGAAGGTGGGGAGAAGCTCTTGGCTTGTTGTGTTAGGTGACCTCACATGCCAGACAAGCAGGAAATAATTGCTGTCCATTGTACATGTGGCTGTAAGTGGCCAGACACTTCAGATGGTCAGTGTAGGTGTGGACCAAGCAGTGATATGAAGTCAGGGAAATCAAATTGCTACAGTCCAGCTGGGACCCTTCTACTATTACACAGTTAGGTGACTGGGCAACTGCACCATCGGGGGAAACTTGAAGGCTTGTTTCAAGTCCCTGAAATGTTGTCAGGCTTCTCTCTGTTTCCAAAGCCAATTATTTGAAGTGATCGCGAGCTCCCACTTGCAGACAGGTTGGGTTCCAATGGTTTATTTCAAAGTCAGTTGTTTTGAACTTGAAAAATAATTTTTCTAGCAAAAATAATAAAAGAAAGGCACAAAAGGCCAGCCCATAGAAATCTATTTAAATTCAGACCTCAATGAAATAATGCACATTTGCCACAATAAGCAGTAGAAGAACCAAATGTTGTAGTTTAGGAATGAAGATTGTGTTTGTAAATCCATTAATTATAACAGAAAATAACCAAATTAAGAGAAATTGTTTCTTATTTATATGACATGGCTTTGACAGTGGCACTTTTAATTAAATGAGGATGAGAGGAAATTTGAAGACTTGTGGAAATTATTGAGGGGAAATTCTCAGGATATTTAGAGGCTTTAGAAGTTAAAGAATAATTTTACTTTGAAACTTTACTTTGACGTTAGTGCTTCACTAGTACCATTGAGCCACCATATGGTTCATTTTTAGTCACAAAGGAAGATTGCAGAGAAAAGAGGGAGAAAAGAAAAGATCTTGGGGTGGATCTCCTGGAAGTCAGAATCTGAGATAGAAATTTGTGTCAGAGAGGTATATTGCAGAGGACACTGTCAGTGGACCCCTGGGGGAAGGAAGGAAGCAGAACTGGGGAAGGGACAGTTGGGCTGAGATGCAGGCACAACAAAGGACTCAGTTGATACCATGGAGAGCCACAGAGCAGGCACAGCCCTTCAGAATTGTCCCATCACGAGGCAAGGGGCCAAGACTTATATTTAGCCACTGGATATGGGTCACTCCCAGGCAGGGGGCATGATCTTAATGGGGGGCGGCTCTCCAGCTGAGAACAATCTTTGGAAAGGAGTAACCATGAAAGCCATGGGTCGCCGACTCTCCCAGCCACAGTGGTAGGATTGGTCCCCTGTCCTGAAGTCTGAAATTTCTATCTTAGACTCTGACTTCCAGGAGACCCATCCACTTACAGAACCAGGTGTCTTTTTTGGAGGTAACTGGTTAAGAATAAAAGAAAAAAGGAAAAAGTGTGTTTATGTCGATGTGTGTGTACAGGGGAGAGAAAGTTGATCTGTAGGGGAATGAACCCAACTGTGAGCTGTGGAGGATGGCGGGCAGCCAGGGAGCAGCTCTTGCAAGATGGTTCTGCAGCCGGGAAGAGGGTGTGAGGGAAGGCATTGTCGGGCTGCGGGCAGTTCTTGCCAGAAGAGCTGATCTGCTGGTGAGAGTAGGCTGGATTGGAGGCAGCAGCCTATGCCCGATGTTGAATGTAGGGGACCTCGGATGAAGTTATATACTCTCTCGGCGGCTCCTGCATAGAGAAGCAGGGATGGGCCGCTGTAGCAGTTCCCCCACATTTTTTAGAATAAGAGAAACCAGTTTTTGTTTTGTTGTTGTTGTTTTTCTTTTTGGAAAACCAGTTTTACCTTCCAAATTTTTAATTTTTGTGACCCTTTCCATCTTCCTACAAAATGTGCTGTATGGCACACAATTATTTTTGATACCGAGATGGAACTAAGTGTATTGATTAATTTTTAAGTGAACTGTTGTTTTAAAGATTTTTGTGATGCTTCTGAGCCAGCTGGACATGCCGTGTATTGTTGCAAAACCAGTTGGGAATTTTTGGTTTCTCTTGTACGGAGTATTGACCAGAGGAGACATAAAAGAAGTAAATAGAGTGTCCTTTGCTTTCAAGATTGTGATTCGGTTTTGAAAGGACAGAATGTAAAGTAAACTGCCATTTCTAATGTCAGGGAGTATTTTGTTCTAGAAAAACTTCTTTTAAATATGTAGCACACTTGGGGAAGATGGAAGAGGAGGACAGGCAACAGATACATGTTTTCTCTTATATCTGAAAAGATAAACAGCCCGAGCCTTCCAGAGCCTTCCAGAGTTAGCATGCTATTTTACACAAAGTCCGGGAACTCTCAGGTTTTTCGGTCTTAAACATTTCTTGTTTATTTAGTCCTTGTGGTACTTTGGAATGTGTATATCTCAGATATTTGAAAAGCGTTCTGTAACCTATATCCCAGGCATGGTTTCTGACTCATCTCTTGGGCTAGCTGATCTGCAATGGACTGGTACGCTTTTTGGGAATCCAGGTTTATCTTTGTTTAGGAAATAAGTTTGGCTTGCTTAGCTCTTATTACCTGACAAATAACATATTTGCTGCCTAGGAAATAACCTCCTCTGCAAATCAGTTTGGTGGGAACAGCAAGGAGAAGACGTGACTTTGGCCGACGAGTCTGTTTCTCTTTATCTCGCGTTCCATCCTTCACGGGCTCCTGAGAACCACGAGAAGGGGCCCACACCAGCCACTTTCCTGTTCCTGGCGCTGATTAGGCTTGAAGCAGATGTTTATGTTTTCATTCCTGGTGATATGCTTGGGGTGCTCTTGAGAAATAGAAGATGTGGGAAAAGTCCATCTCTGAATCCTTCTTCCTTCCTGCAGAAATCTTCCTTCACTTCTTGTCGGAACCTTCCAAGCCCTGCTTGTTGTGTCTTTACTGCCACAATTGCTTCTCTGCCCTTCCACATGGACAGCCCTGCGGGGCCTGAGCCAGCCTTCTTACCTGGCTACCCTTCATGTCTGCTGTATAAACTTGCTGTTTGGGTTTCATTACTTTGGGGCCTTTGTTAGAAGGCTGGGCAGTTCTTCTCATAAATCAGTGCATACCAAACTGTTAATAGCTAATAAAAACCCAAATATGCATCTCCTTGTCAAGAACCCATTCCCATTTTATCTGACTGGAGTCTGCAAGGCCTTACCTCTGTCCAGGCCTCCCCAGTGGCTGAGAGAGAAATCCACAGGATGTGCACTACACATTTCCTTGGAGCTTCAAAACTTGAAGGTTTCCTTGGGAAAAATCCACATTATTTTCATATGAAAGCAAATAGAGATACATGTTACAGGAGAAATAAAAATTCCCCATATCTTAAAAAGTAAAGCATGAGAAAAGAAGACATTTTTCCTTGGGGTAAACTACTCCAGGCTGGGTCTGTAGATATCCTGGGATTTGTTTTCACTTCTACTCCCGTCGGGATTCTTGGATGAGAAATGGAGAAGCAGAGGTTTAAGCCCAAGTAGTTTGCAATGGTCAGAGTTCTGGGCATTTTATGAAGTCAGTGAGGGAGATTTTTTTCTTTTCTGCACTTCTCTGATCACTTGCCCAGATACAGGTCGGGTTTGGTGGGCCAGTCACGTGAGCCAGAACACAATGTCTGGGACTGAACCCCTCTTGAGTCTCCATCCAAAGTTGTGCTTGGTTCCATATGTGCTTTTGCACAAATGTCTTGGTGGGTGAGTTAGAGGTCTGAGTGATGACATTTAGCAAAAAGATGGCACGGAGCTGCTTTTTAGTTTGCATTTTGGTGTAAGAGAAGATCCTTTAGATGCTTATTTACAAAAGGTATCTTTAAATTGTTGAATTATTTACTTACAGTAGATGAGTCAATGTCAAACAAGAAAATGAATCTTCGGGGAACTTTGAAGATGGGCTTAAACTTTTAAATATGCACATTCGTTTCCTGGTATAAATTGTATTCTGTAACGAATTACAATGAGGAACTACAGAATTTATGGAATTATTTATTTATTTATTTATTTATTTTTAGTCAGAGGATTTCCCAGAACAGAATTACAGATTCGGACAATAATTCAAATTATTTGTGCTTTGTTACTTTAATGTCTACTGTATCCAGCTGAGACCTCATAGCTCATGTGCTTTCTTTATAAAAGGAATCAAATTAATATCAAAGTCAAAACATTACAGTCATTTCCTTTGCAAAAATTTTTCCATTTTTATATTGTTTTCAATAAAAAACTTACTGTAGCTACTGATTGAAATATGCTTACCATATTTTGCCAGAGGTGCTGGGGGAAAAAAAGTGTATTTTATCTTCCTGAAAAATGAGAGTAAGTATTTCCCTAGAGATTACAAAGGGTTTTGGGGAGAAACCTTACCCCAAAGTGTTTTTTATTTTCATGCTTCTTCATGACATCTAGGAGGAGAGATTTATTATTCCAATTTAAGCAATATTCTGGAAGGAACAATCCCTGAAATCATTTATCGGTTATTTAAACCTCAGTGCTAATTTGTGTATCAGCAGCTTTGCCATTTTTAGCTAAGAGTTATTGTTAAGAATATCTATTGTCAAGTCGAAGAACATTATTTTAATCATTACATTAAAGGAAACGAAAAAGAAATTATGTAACTTTTAATTGTACTGCTTTAACAGAACAAGTTCACCTTTGTGTTTTCCTTCCTGTCTTTGTCCATTTTCATGCACGTGTCCAACGCTGATGCAGTCACAGAGCTGACTCCCTGTGCACCTAGCTGGGGGGTGGGTTGAGGGCAGTGCCTGTTCGGTGGGGCATGTGGATCACAGGGGAAGACAAAGCCTCAAAGGTGACAGCCACAGCTTTCTGCCATGGCGCCTCTCCATTGTTCTCCGTTGCTCTGCTCTCTACTTCCCTTCACACGGTCCTCCTTCCCACCTACCTTCTGATTTTAGGTGAAAGTGAATTCCAGTTATTATTATTTTTGAATTTTAGTCTGTTGATAATTATTGGAGTTTCAAAATTGGAATTGCACATTAAACCCCTGAATCTAACTGCTGTCTTTTGTTTCCTTCTCCCTTTTCCTGCCCAACCTAGCACAGAGAAGTGAATTACCTCCCACTTGCCAAGCAACTTGCAGGACTGGGGAATAGAGTGAGTAACTCTTGGTGAGTAGAGTAAGTAACTCTTACTCTACCTTAAAGTGACAGAGTAACTAGTAAAGAGAGAATTACGGTGCTAGCAATGAGTACTATACTTGAGGAATGCAAAAAAGGGGGAAAGAGCTAAATTTGAAATTATAGTAAGTATGATAAACATTATGATAGCGCAGTAGTACAGGTGGCCATGAGGGCATCCTGTCTGAGCCTTAACCTAATTTTGTGGGAGAGATCCAGAGAAGGTAACAGTTAAACTGGCTTTGGGGGTGTCTGGGTGGCTCAGTTGTGTTTGGCTTCAGCTCAGGTCATGATCTCAGGGTTCTGGGATTGAGTACCCCATTGGGCTCCCTGCTCAGTGGGGAGTCTGCTTTTCCCTCTGCCGCTCCCTCTGTGCTCTTTCTCAAATAAATAAATAAAATCTTTAAAAAAACAAACTGGCTTTGGAAGTTTGGGAAGGCTGGATGGAGAAGGGGAAAGAACATTTTAGGCACACAAAGACCCATTTGAAATACTTTTCTGTGGCAACAGGGTATCAAATGGAGATTTTGGGGGCACAGAAATGACATGATCAGTATTCTGCTTGTTTTGTTTTAAGGGTAAGTAGTTCTTCTGGGTAAGGGACTAGCAGAGTGAGGGTGGCATGGGGGGCCTTGTGGTACTATAGTTCTGTCTTTTGTAATGAATCTCTCACTGCCCACCATGCCGTGTGGCACGTGGAAGTTGCCTTGTAAAACCTTGGTGAAGGAATTAATGGACTGGCATTTCATTAGAGCTTAAGGATGAGTATGTGTGAACTTTAAAACTTGATTGTGAGTATTGCCCCTTGCAACCCATCAGCCTCATAACTTAGGTCAAGACATTGCGCATCAAGGACACTAGATCAATCCACTTGATCCACCCATCTTCCTTATATCAGGGGACCAGTGGCCAGTAAATGCAAATTGGATATTTCAATTCTATTTGAGGCAATCATGAGGGATCTCTTTTCAATTCTGGGCTAAACCTGCTTGGGTTCAGCTTCCATTTTGAGTCCTGATTCTGTTCTCCAGACCTAAAAGACTGAAGTTGGTCTTCCTGGCCTGGTTTCAGGTTCTCTCTAAAGGCTTTGGCTAACACTGTCTCTTTCAGTTAGGATGGATTTATAGAAACAGCAATATGGGATCCTAGGGTTGCTCATTGCTCTTGGGTTGATCTTTTTTTTCTGGATGTTTTCAGAGGACAGAGCTAGGAAATACATTTTTTTTTGTTTTTTAATAAAATACATAAGTTCATGCTGATACTTCATATTCAAATTTAGGGCAACAGGTTGTTGACTTATAGATCTTGCATTTGTATCTCCTTTCTCTCATGTCAAAAATCCTGGCTTTTGATAACACTGACACAATTACTTATCTGTTTAATCGAACAGGACTCATGTAACAGACTCAGAATAACAATATCTACCACTAAGCTCACGGATTTGATAATTGAAAGCAGTTGAAGATTTGTTTGCAGTTCTCTTTGTCTTCAGGGTATGTCCTAATAAGAATGTATAGTCAGCTTACAGTGTTTCAAAGTCATTTGGAAGAGTCCCACTTTGTGGTTTTGCCACCTACATGATACACAGTTTCATTCACTTGATTAATTTTGCTCTCAATTTTTAAGGATTACATTGTGTTACATTTAATTTGTTTTATAGTTATGTAAAATATTTATATTGTGCCAAACTCAAATCTACAAATCAAAATCTATTCAAAGAGGTCCTGTTTTGTCCCTGTCATCTACATTGCTTCTCTCTTCATAGGTAACCATTAAAACAAATTATTTTAATCCTTCCATTTTTTTTAATGAGCAAATATTTATCCAATCCTTCTCCTCCTTCCTAATAATATACACGTCTTACAATTGCCTTTTTTTACTTAATGATTTATCTGAAGATCATTCTATAATATTATAGAGATAATCTTTATTTCTTTTCACAGCTGCCTTTGTACTCCATTGTGTAGCTATATCTTGGTTTATTCAGTCAGTCCTTTATTGTGGACATTTGGATTGCTTCCAAGTCTTTTATTATTACAAATTGTGTTGCAGTGAATAGCCTTGTTCATCTTTTTGTATTTTTGCTTGTGTATCGTTGGGTTAGATTACTAGAAATGGGACTGCTGGGTCAATATCTAGCTAATTCCCTTCAGAAAAGACTGGCAAATTTCCCTACAAGAGAGATATAATTTTGCGTTCCCACCAACTGAGCAAAAGTGCCTATTTTCCCATGGTCTTGCCAAAAGTATATGTGGTCAAACTTTTGTTTTTTTTTTCTTAATCTGGTAAATAACAACTGGTACTTCAGTGAAGTTTGAAATTATATTTCCATTATCAGCAATGTTGAGCTTTTTGTAGGTCACTTGCATTTGCCTAAGAATTGCTTCTTCCTAAGAATTGCTTCTTAATCTGTTTTGACAATATAAGGTCATTGGTCTTTTCTTCTCAAATATTAAAAGCTGTTCATATATTAAGGATATTTACCTTTCGTGATAAAAGTTGCACATACATTTCCTAGTTTGTCATTTGTCTCCCTTTTACATTCTTTACAATGCTTTCCCCATGTAAAGGGTTTTTTCTTTAATTTTTGACATCAATTTTATTAGTCCTTTCTCTTTTTGTTTCTGGATTTTGAGTCATGGTCATGAAATATTTTCCTACTCATATAATACAGCAATTAATTAATGTTTTTTTTAAATTTTTTATTGTTATGTTAATCACCATATATTACATCATTAGTTTTTGGTGTCATTAATGTTTTATATCATAATTGCAGGGTCTCATTTGATTAAATGCTAGAGTTTATCCTATTTTTATAATGTGAGAAATGGATGCATTTTTTTCCTTTTTAAAATAGAGTTACCTGGTTATATCAATACCATTTACTTAAAAGTACATCTTTCCCCCCACCAATTTGAACTTTCACATGCAATTGTATTCATTGCAAGGTTTTGTACTCTGTTGGAGATACAGGTAAGGGTTTTGACTGAAACTTGAATTTTAGTTAAAGGAATCAGCAGGTCACAGGAGGGGAGTTAAAAGTGGTAATAGCTATTAACTGTGCTGGATAAAGGACCTGAAACATTGTGGATATTGAATAGGTATTTAGTTAGATGAGTGACCCATTACAAAAAATAAAATAGTAAATGATTAAAGAAATACACTTGAAATATTTATTTTGTACAGGACAAGATTTCTATGAAGTATCAACTAGTAACAATGCAGTGGTAGACAATATAAAGGGAAGAAAACTCATAGTGAGATTTATAATCTCTCTGCTTAGGAAAAAAATGCATCCATTGTACATTTTAAAATGTGAAACTCTGAGAACTCGGTGTGTAAATCTTAAAATATAATCAGATAATTTTAGTTATATTGAAAAACCTTACTACAGTATTTAAAAGAAACCAATGATAAATCCTTTTGTGAAGGGATTTATCCTTTTGGATTGTAATTGTGCTTTAAGTGAGATGTTTTCTTGGTTCAGATTTTGATGGGTAAGATTTTTGATAATGAGGCATATTGACATATCATGAAAACAGAATATAACAAAAATAGTGACCATTTCTTCTTTGGTAGAGAACAAAAATAATGACACGAAATAGAATTAATCTAGGTTTTCATTATCCTGGAAGACGATTCCAGAGACAACTTTGTCTGGAGGCCTTTGACATACCCCTCTTTAGAGTTTCCCTTCTGGCTTGGAAGTAAGAGCTATAGCTCTGAAGGTGTCATCCTAACTCCCAAAGCTGCTCACATGTCGTTCACCATTAGCTCCCTTGCCTTTCTTCTGGAGTTCAGCGTCCAGCACTGCAGAGGAAGTTAGTTCATAGTTTTGTAAATAAACTTCTTTAGGGGGTGCACAGGGAAATTAAAGAACAGGAAAGGAAGAAAAAGCAGTTAGTGGGACACAAAAACGACAAAGTTGAAAAAAGACTTCTCCATCTGGCTAAAGAGTCAGGGCTCAGAATTCTTTTTTTTCCGGCCATGCCTGAAGTATGAGGGAGGAAATGACAAAGCCAGTTCTGAGCACCTAGGGAGGAGAACGGCTCTTCATCTAGCCTAGCTTTGCATGAGGTCATGGGTTTTTCTTGCTCTGGGATGTTTAATCAAGAAGTATTGGAAATGTAGTTTCTCTTTTTACAATCTTGCAATCCTGAGAACCAGCAGCAAGAAATGCAGAGAGCAAAGACATGACAAATAGCCTGGGAAGAGCCGTCTGGTCTGTCTTGTCCTAAGGCTTAAAAGTGTTTTTGTTTTAATGATGGGTCGAGGTTAGCATTGGACCGATTAATATTCATGTGATTTTGCCACCCTTATTCATGTGGTTTTTACCACCCTTAAGCATGTCTAACTTCTTTGTTGGACATTTTCCATCTCTTTCCTTTCTTTCCCTTGAGCCAGCTTTTGGATTCAGAACTTTGGCGGCACACCCTAGGGGCATGAAAGTAACGTGAATTAAGTTTAACTTTAGAACATACAGTAAACCTTTTAGATTTGGCCACATTTGCCTCGGGGGCACTCTTAATATGACTAAATGAAGGCCAAAAATATTCTGAAGACTGTATTTTCCCTATTCTTTTCATCCTCTTATATCAAGTAGATAAGTGAATTTGTGCCGAGTATCATCTCCCAAATTTGTCCTTATTCTTCCTGCAGTTTGGGTAGCAATTCCAGCTCTTGAAAATGAAAAACTTCTCCCAATTTCTTTGCAAGTTATTTCTCATAGTTATGAAAAAAGTATCATGGCAAAAGATGGGGAATTAGATGGCTTACAGATCCAATAAAGCTTTATGTGCTGAATCTAAGCTGAGCTCCATGGCAGAGAGGTCAAATGAAGGCCAGGAAAGCAAGTAGGGAACATAGGAAACCTTTCTAGGACTCTTCTACACAACTTAAGTGTGCTACAAAAGTTTTGTAAGACTGCATTGCTTTTTTTTCCCCCCACCCCAAAGCAAAGGCGTCAAGACATTCTGGTTGGGCTTTTTCTGCTTCTGGGAATTTTACCTTGAGTTTCAGTTTTCAACTAAAAAAAGCCTTTCCTGGGTGTCCTGAACTGTTCAGGTGCTGTGTCTGTTTGAAGGCAAGAGAATAGGATATTTCCATTCACTGGCTCCCGGAGGAGCAAACATTGCATTTGAAGGGGTGTGTGTTACAAGACCGTCCCACCCTGTGCTTGCCTCTCCAATATATTGTAATTTATTGCAACATCAGTATAAGAACTAAACACTAGGCCTGGTTCTAAGAGGTGGTGATTTTGAAAGAGGAAAACCTTGGGGCTAGGAATAAATGTGGTGATCATTTTAAAAAATTGTTTCATTTATTCATGTATTCTGCATATAGTTATTAAATACCTATTTCATGGCGGGTCCTGTGTTAGGTGCTGGGAATAAAACAAAGGCTAATATGGTCACAGTCCCTGACTTTTATAAGGTTTAGTGCCAAACAACTAAGTCAGACAATTAAACAAGTAACTACATACAGTACATAAATTTTGTGATAGAAAAGGATGATTATCTAATTTATCACCCAACTAGAACTCTGTTGAAGGTGAAAGAGGAGTTCTGAATAATGATAGTGGGCCAAAATGTTTAAACTGGGATTGCCCTGGGTAAACTGGGATGGAGAAGTTGCTATGGGATTATGTAGCAGAAACACTTAATCTGGTCTGTGTGTAGTGATGATGGGGAAAAGATTTCCAGGAGAAACTCACATTTAAACTGTTGCCTGTGTGTCTTTCTCATCACAAGTTTTCCCCTGTGGTCCCCTAATGACCGCCTGAACTTGTGAGATGGAGGGTTTAATGCATCCTTGTTTTATTGCCGGGTGAAAGGAGGGGGGGTCTGCCACCAAACAGCTCAACCAAGGTCTGAGCATAGAGTCTCACTGGCCCTGACTGGCCTGATTAACTCATGTGCCTGTCTCTGAACCAATCAAACCAATCACTATGCACAAGGGGATAGAATAGGCTGATTGGCCTATCCGCATGGGGGGAGAATTCTGAGGTAGCGTTAGGAAGGGGAAATGGGTTAATAACACAGCAATACTTCTATAGCACTGATGATGTCTTAGGCACTGTTCTATTAGCCCTCTATGTATTCTATTTTTAAATCCTCTGAAAACTCTTTGAGCTAGACATGATTATTATCCTCATTTTACAGCTAAGGGGACCGAGGCAAAGAGTTTAAGGAACTTTCCCCCAATCCCACATCTGGTAAGTGAGTAAGCCGGGACTCCAGCTCAGGCAGCTGGCTCTTAGCCATTACACTATACTGCTTGCATTTCCTGTATAGCCGAGATCACGTCTGAGCGCAGTGGACGGTGTGAACGTGAATCGTGAGAAATGCTGTTCCATGTTAATGGCTGGTTTGCTTTCCTGGGTCAGAAAAAAACAACTGTAACCACTTAAAAAAAAAAAACAACCCAGCCTTGTTGAGAGATAATTCATGTAACGTGGAATTCATTTATCTAAAATGTACAGCTCAATGGATTTTTAGTACTTCACATGGTTGTACAACCATCACCTCAATCCATTTTACAACATTTTTATTCCTCCAGAAGAAACCCCATATCCATTAGCAATCACTCCCCGTTTTCCCCTCTTTTCAGCTCTAGGCAACTACTAATCTACTTTCTGTCTCTAAAGAGTTTCCTATTCTGGATATTTCATCCAGTTGAATTATACAACATGTGGTCTTTTGTGACTGCCTATTTTCACTTAGCATAATGTTTTCAAGGTTTACCCATGTTGTAGTATGGATCAGTACTTCATTCCTTTTTATGACCTCATGATACACCATTATATGGATATACCATGTTTTATTTATCCACTCGTCAGTTGATGGATATTTGGATTATTTCCATTGTATGGATATTATGAATAATGCTTCTACGGACAATCTTGTTTAAGTCATTTGGCTGAACGTGTTTTCATTTCTCTCAGGTATATACGTAGGGGTGGGATTGCTGAGTCAAATAGTAAGAGGAACTGCCAAATTGTTTTCCACGGTGGTTGCACCATTTTACATTCCCAACAGCAATGATGAGAGTTCCAATTTCTCCACATCCCTATCAATGTTATCTTTTTTTTAAAATAAAGATTTTATTTATTTATTTATTTATTTATTTGAGAGAGAGAGAATGAGAGATAGCACGAGAGGGAAGAGGGTCAGAGGGAGAAGCAGACCCCCCCCGCTGAGCAGGGAGCCTGATGTGGGACTCGATCCTGGGACTCCAGGATCATGACCTGAGCCGAAGGCAGTCGCTTAACCAACTGAGCCACCCAGGCGCCCCTGTTATCTTTTTTTCTTAATTTTATATTATAGTCACCCTAGTAGGTATGAAGGGACATATCATTGTGGCTTTTATTTGCATTTTCCTAAGGCTAATGATATTGAGAATCATTTTATGTTTTTATCAGCCATTTGTATATCTACTTTGGAGAATTATCTATTCAGATCCTTTGCTAGTTTTTAATGCGGTTATTTGTCTTCTTGTTATTGAGTTTAAATAGTTATCTGTACCTCTCCAGATGTATTATTTACAAATATTTTCTCTCATTTTGTGAGTTGTATTTTTAACTTTCTAACTGGTGTCTTTGTAAATATAGAAGTTGTTAATTTTGATGATTTTTAATTTTTCTATTTTTTTCTTGTGCTTTTGTTGTCAGACTCAGCAACCATTGCTAATCTGAGGTCACAAAAATGTATGTGTATTCTTCAAGAGTTTCATAGTTTAAGCTCTTACATTTAAGCTAATTTTTGTATATGATATGAGGTAGTGGTCCAACCTCATTCTTTTGCATGTGGATATCCAGTTTGTTGAAAAATTTTTCTTTCCTCATTGAATTGTCTTGGAAATATGAGGAAGTGTGATGTGAGTCCTCCTGCTTTGTTCTTTTTCAAAAAAAGTTTTTGGATATTCTGGGCCCCTGAATTTCCATTGGAATTTTTGGATCAGTTTGTCAATTTCTGCAAAGAATCCAGCTATCATTTTGATACTAATTGTGGTGAATTTGTAGATCAATTTGGGGAGTATTGCCATCTTAATGATATTAAATCTTCCAGTCCATGAGCATGGGATGTCTTTCTATTTATTTAGGTATTCTTTAATTTCTTTCAGCAACATTTTGTAGTGTTCATCATTTGACTTCTTCTGTTAATTGTATTTTCTTTTGCTAAAGGATTCCATTTCTTTTGTTAATGTATTTCTAAGTATTTTATTCTTTTTGATGATACTGTAGATGGAATTATTTTAATTTTATTTTCAGATTGTTCATTATATGTATATAGAAATATAATTGACTTGTGTCATAAATTTATATTCTTCAAATCTGTTGAACTCATTTATTAGTTTTACTTTTTTATTAGATTCCTTTGTATTTTCTATATATGAGATCTTGTTATCTGCCACTAGATAGTTTTACTTTTTCTTTTTAAATCTAGATGCCTCTTATTTCATTTTCTTGCCTAATTGCCTTGATTAGAACTTCCAGCACAGTGTTGAATAGGAGTGGCAACAGTGGTCATTCTTCTTGTTCCTGATTTTAGGAGAAAACCATTCAGTCTTTCACCATTAGATATGATGTTAACTATGGATTTTATAGTAAGTGCTGTTTATTAGACTGAGGAAATTTTCTTTATTTTCAGTTTGTTGAGTGTTTTTTATTGTCAAGGGATATTAGATTTTGTTAAATACTTTTTCTGTATTTACTGGGATAATCACATGATGTTAGTCCTATTGATATCGTGTATTACATTAATTGATTTTTCAAAACTTAAACCAACTTTGCATTCCTAGGATAAATTTCAGTTGGTCATAGTGTACAATACTTTTGCATGTTGCTGGATTTGATTTGCTAGTACTTTGATGAGGATTTTGTATTCATATTCACAAGAAATAATGGCCTGTATTTTGCTTTCCTGTGATACCTTTTTGGTTTTGATATCAGGATAATTCTGGCCTTATAGAATGAGTTAGAAAGTGTTCCTCTCTCTTCCACTTTCTGGAAAAGTTTTAAAAGAATACTATTAATCCTTATTTCAATTTTTGGGAGAGTTTCCAGTGATGTCATCTGGGCCTAGTAGTTCAATCTCTTTACTTTTTTATAGATCTGTTCAGGTAATATTTCTTTTTGGGTTAGTTTTGGTAGTCTTTATAGGAATTTGTTCATTTCATTTAAACTAATTTGTTGGCATGTAGTTCATTATTCCCTTGTAATCTTAATTATTTCTGTAAGGTCAGTAGAAAGGTCCCCATTTTCAGTCTTAATTTTGGAAATTTGAGTTTTCTCTCCTTTTTTTTGGTCAATCTAGTTAAAGATTTGTCAGTTTTGTTATCCTCAAAGAATCAGCTTTTGATTTTACTGATTTTTGCCATTATTTTTCTGTTCTCTGTTTTATAGTTTCTGCTCTAATTCTTGCTGTTTTCTTTCTTCTTCTTGCCTTTGGTTTAGTTTGCTTTTCTTTTCTAGGGTCTTAAGGAGGAATTATTCTTGTCATTATTGAAAGTAGAGTAGTCAAGTCTCCAAATATTACTGTAGAACTGCCAATTTCTCCCTTCATTTCTGTCAGTTTTTGTTTCATGTATTTTTGGAGTTTCTGTTGTTAGGTTTATATATGTTTATAAATGTTATATCTTCTTGAGGGCTTGACATTTTAATCATTATAAGATGTCCTTCATTATCTCTAGTTACTTTTTTTGTTTGTTTGTTTTAAAGTCCATTTTGTCTGATATTAGTATGCCACTGCAGCTTTCTTATGGTTGCTGTTTGTATGATATGTTTTTCTACCTTTTTATGTTCAACCTATTTGTATCTTTGAATCTGAAATGTGTCTCCTATAGACATCATATAGTTGGATTTTTAAAAAAAATCCAGTTTGACAATCCCTGTCTTTTGACTTGGCCATTTAATTCATTCACATTGATGAGGAGGAGGAGGAGGAGGAGGAGGAAGAGGAGGATGATTATTGGATTTGTGTCTACCATGTTACTTTTGACTTTCTGACATCTCTGTTAAGCTGTCTCCCTCATTCGATATCACACTAAGTTGTTAAGCTTCACCAACTACCAGCTGATTTCTTTATTGTTTTGCTTTTTTTACTTTAAGTTTTTATTTAATTCCAGTTAGTTAACATACAGTGTTATATTGATTTCTGGTGTA
This sequence comes from Callorhinus ursinus, assembly GCF_003265705.2. NCBI lineage: Eukaryota > Metazoa > Chordata > Mammalia > Carnivora > Otariidae > Callorhinus > Callorhinus ursinus. The sequence continues at coordinate 19,948,070 of NW_027397064.1, forward strand.
ATTTAAGAGTTTCTCTATTGTTTTTGACAATGCCTGGTGTATAACTTGCTCCACAGTCTGGTCCAATTAAATTCAGGTAGGAGCAGTTTTTGAGGCTGGTCTTTGAGATTTGTTCTGACCCCTGGATTGCTCATCTTGTCTATCTATTTCCTTCTTTTTGTTTTTTTCTGATTAACTATCTTGCCTATGGTTTAGCTTTTTTTTTTTAAGTTGTTATTTTTTTTAAGTAGGATCTTCTTATAATTATTTACCACCAAAATGCCCATTATTTTTGAGAGCACCTTTAGGCTTTCACTTCCCCACACTTTGTTTACCATAAAGTCAGCTCTTTTGGGGAAAACTTTGGAGCCTACTGCTTTTATAGATTGCCTCCCCACTAAGCAAAATCTCAGAGCTACTGCTTTGGGTGCTGGCAGGGGATGGTAGCCTCTGATCTTCTTGGCTTGCTTCTCCTGATGTGGAACCTGGAGTGAGCTGGAGGGAATGATAATTGGGTCCTTCATATTCTTGGTTTGCCACATCTGGTATAGGGCTTCTGCCCTGTGAGTGGGGACTGAATGGAGGATGGGAAGTGTCTACTTCTCAGCCATATTCACCAGGAATTTAGCCTTTCCAACTTGAAGTTGGAGGGGATGAAAACTGCTGGTGCCCTGTCCCTTCCAGTGAGATATTATAGTTCTTAACTAGGAGGTTTGGGGAGAAGGGGCATCACCTTTTGGATGGAGCTTCCCTCAAGCTGAGTTAGAGGGGAGAAGGAGCTAGCAGGTCACGGCTCAAGTGCCACAGACTTGCTGTTTTTACCAAGATTTAGTAACTTTTCTTGAATAAATGTTTCTTCATTTTCTGTAATCCCCTAGGACAATTTCTAGAGACTTTAAATGTTTTTTTAAAAAATAATTTTCATCAGTTATAATTGTTTCACTGGGGAACAGGTCCTCAGGGCTCCTTGCATGGTCATTCTGAAAGTGGAAACTATAATCACTTTTTAATGTAGTCTAAAATTCTCTCAAATGTGAAATAAATAGTTTAGATTGGAGCTATGCTTTGGAAAATTGAAATAGGTATAAAATCCTGACAGTGAATGAAGAGGGGTATAGTGGTAAAGGTCCCAGTAGGAAAAAGATAGCTCACACAAAAGATTATCTAAAGAGGATACTTTAAAAAATGTGTGGGTTTGGTTAAGTCAACCACCAAGGGATGATGACAGGGACTGGTGCCAATAGTAAGTGGTGCCATTCCCTTCATGGTCTGAAGGAGGGTAGGGAGAGGTTACCAGACAGTGCCATGAGCTGGAGCTCTCTGGAGAGATGTCCCACCAGAAAAGATCAGTGGCCTTATGTCAAAGACGGCAGTCGCTGCACAACTGAGCCTGGGAGGAGGGGGGAGGGAGGTTGGAGTGGAGTAGGAAGAAGTTCACTTCCAGAAGTGCTCCCTCCTCTCACTCTCTGGTCTTCTACCAGTGCCTGTCATTGGCCAAACCTAATGGAAACCAGAGGGCAAGTGAGTTGGAATGATGTGATCCACAGAGGGCAGCCTCCCAGGGAACAGAATGGGACAGAGTGGAGAGTGGGTCTACAGATACTATCAAGGAACACCCAGCCCACTGGGCTTCCCTGCTCGGGAATGGCCCTGCTATGACTTTCATTGCTCTGATGACTAGATCCTGCCAGAGAACGGTGGAGGGAAGGAATGGACTGAATGACATTGATCTGCTTATATTCTCACATCTCCTAACATGTGTCTTCACCAGAGTCCACAATACTCACCCTTAATTTCTTCAGAAATCACATGTTCAGAGCATTAAGGAAGCCAAAGGCAACTTCCAATGGCATTTTAAGCCAAGGAAGTAGATACAAAGATCGCAGGAGGGTTTGTGGAGCTCTGGGAAACTGCCATGGAAGAAGCTCTCTTCATGTGTAGAAGAGAGGAAAGCTGCCTTTGTTTTGTGGATCATATCCACTGCCAAATGTGTGCTCTAACAACTGAGTGCACTTAAAAGGCAGAGAAAAGTGGAATAATATTCTGTAATAAATCACCCAATACCCTACCACTGGTGATCCTCAGATGCCTGAGAAGCAGACCATAAAATAAGCCAGAATAACTAACTCAGGGCTGATTTGTATTTGTATGAACTGGTGAATAAGCAAATCACTACCTTTAGGTTCCCTCTTCCATAAACTTGGAGAGCATCCCCCTGGCTTCAGGCAAGGACGGGGAATGATAGCATCGTCAGATGTGTGTGGGTTTGTGCAGGCATTTGCTCGAGTTCTGCCAGAAGTGACCCCGAGGCTCAAACCTCCCACTTCTCCTCTTTACTCTTCCAGCTTTTCCCCCCTTAATGGCTCTTTTTCTCTTTATTCTCCCTCAGGTTTTCTTCTACTCTTTGCTTCTAACAAGCCTTTTTCCTATTCCAATGACCCATAAAACCTTATCCTGGTATCTGGTGGTACTACCCTGGCACCCACCCACTCACCAGGACTGCCTTCCTCCTGGTGCAGGAGGGCCCCCTCTTGGCAAAGGAACCCCCACTTGCCATTTTATGGTCCAGAGTGGAGCTGCTGTGCCTTTCCCCATGTGTCCAGCTCCACTCTCCTGGAATGTTTTTACGTTGAAAGCAGATTTAAGTAAGGTGCAGCTTTTCTTTTTCTGGAGAGTTGGGGGAGGGAGGGGAGAAGGAGAAAGGATTAAGTGACAAGGGCTGCAACAAGGGCTTTGGAGCCTTTGGGCCTCAGACAGTAGATCATATTTTAATACCTGTGGCTGAAACCAAAGTATAAAACTTGGAGAAGATTGAAATGCTTTGTTTTACGGCACACAAATAACACAGCCTGTCATTAAGGAAAACATTATTCTGACACATGGTAAAATGGTAAGGAAGACTCTTCAAGACTATTGCCATAGATGTCAAGACTATCGCAATAGAAGAGAGAGGTTGGGCTCAACAATGCAGCAAAAATGCTGGGGATTTATAGCCAATGAACAGAGTTGGGGGAGGGGGTGTGCCAGTGGGTAGAAAGTTATTAAAAGGAGAGGTCAAGGGTAGGGGCTTCTTGCTGAAAACAGGTCAGGGTGATCAGGTGTCAAAAGGAAGAGTGAGGAACTGATTCTGATTCCTTGATCAGAGAAATTGAGTTAGAGTCTCGCTAAAACAGGACCGAGTAGGCTAAAGTCCCGGGAACAAGTTGAAAAGAGGGCTCAGAGGTGCCTATCTGAAGTTTGGACAAGGAGAGAATTTTTGTCACTTTCCACTAGTGTTCACTTGCTAGGGTTCTGGTGGGCTCACAGCCCTGTTTTTGTGTCAGTGACTGCATGGACCCAATACATAAGTGCACACAGTTCATTAAAAGAATGCACATATCGGAGGAGAAAACGCTGTCTCCCATTGATAAAGCAAGCCAATTTGTAAGAACTTTTAGTTTCGACCAGGTCTATGGGCTCCTTGTCCTCCTTGCTTTGCTGGAAGTAAGTGCATAATTGCATTGTAAGCTGTGGGATTCTGATGTGCGTCCTGTGTGATATCAAAATAACATTTGAAATTAGGTTCTAAGGGATGTCGTAGCATCTTTGTAGTTGCATCCTAGGTGACACAGAAAGCAGGCTGGAGACTGTCTTGTCAACAGAAACCCAGTGGTATGGCATGATTTAGGCTTCTTATATGTGGTTTGGAGTTAAGACAAACAGCCGTTGACAAGAAGTGGGAGAGTGTCCATTTTGAACTCATTTACTGCTCAATCAACACCCAAGTCACAGTCTGCACTGATCAGAGATGTTTGGGCTTCAGCAGAAAGAGAGGAGAATGTATGTGGCTGTTTGTAAACCGGTCCTCCATCAGTCACCTTTCTGAAGTCATCATGCGCAGGAGGAGTCATTTCAATAGCAAGGCTTGTATTAATCAAACAATTTTCATTTGAGTATTTGACTTTTTTGGGCAAATGGATATATTTATAGAAAAAGAAAGAAAAGGAAAGAAATGATACATTCATTTCAGTAAACCTGGCTTAATGTTGTAGCAAAATGAAATACCAACTCTATTACAATTATGTTGGTGTGATGAAAATATTCATTCTAAATCACTAAAAAAATTAATTCTAACTCTACTTAGAGCTTTTGGAGAAGTATCTATGTATTTATAGATTGATGTCATCAAAATTAGAATCTTGGGTATCAGTTCACCTCCCTCATTTTTAAATGAACAGACTGGCAGTCAAGAAAGAGATTCTAAAAGAGTTTTGATAAGAAATACCAAGCATATACGTAGGTTTTTTTTTTAATGCTCTGTAAATTCTCATGCTAATATTGATATTCAATGTAGCTTTGTGTTTTACTGCAGTGATTCCTACTCACAAAGCCGAGAAGAGTTTTTTGGTCTAGGAAAAGTGCCTATTTTGGCACAAAAAGACCAGAAATAGTACAGCAAAGGATGGATTCCAGGAAACTTGAGATTAGGGTTCCCACAAGGAATTTCACCAAGAACCATTTCACATCACATTTCATTTTAGCTTATAATTTTTTAATCTCTTATTTATAACTAAACATTTGAATTTAATTATAAGAATAGCTTTTAGACACATAAGAAAAGGAGGTACTAAACCATCTTATTTCACCTCAGATTGGGTCTCAGGGCACATTAACAAGTGAATCATTTTTCTTTGGAGATGAACAGAGTGTGGGATGTGGTAAAAAGCACAGGGGGTAGCGATTGCTTGTGGGGGTGTGACATTCTGGTCATGATTTTTTTTTTTTTTATTTTAAAGTAAGCTCCACGTCCAGTGTGGAGCCCAACACGGGGCTTGAACTCATGACACTGAAATCAAGACCTAAGCTAAGATCAAGAGTCGGACACTTAACTGACTGAGTCACCCTGATGCCCCAGTAATTTTTTATTTTAAGGATGATTTATGATATTTTTGGGGACTTCTGTACTCCATGGGTGAGCCTAAACCCCCAGCTCAAAAGGGGAGTCTATTTAGCATGGATCCCCATCAACAGGCTGTGGAAGAAATTTATCTAGGAATTGCTTTAGATTGTGAGGAGAAGGAACACTGTGGTCTCATCTCTAATTCTTCCATGAATATAAACTTAACCCAAAGCAGGGGGCCAGCAGATGTGAAAAACACCAAAGAAAACAGGAAGTCTTGAGATGCTGGCAGCTGATTAGCACATATTTGTCCTTCCGGAGAGTTTGGGGGTAAATTAAAATGCCCTTGGCTTCTCTGGTCTGCTACTCTCTTGGGGAGAAGGTAAGTCAGTACAATACTGAGAGCGTTACTCAGAAATGACCCCAGAGTCAGCCAGACTCTGGACTGCTATGAGGTTATCACACTCTTCTCTGAGAACCTCTTGCTGGGTCTGTGGTGTAGTTAATCTGACAGTGAGCCAAAAACTGAAAGCCCATTCCTAATGGGTTCAGTGACTCCCTGCCTGGGGTGGCAACAAGGGATGGGCAGACTAGGAATGACTCCATGTAGCTTCTTGATAGCTGTGAGAATGGGGGTAAGTTGCTGATGGCCCTTCAGCATCAGTTTCCTCATTTTTCACAAGAATTCTATTACCTTATAGGACCGTGGTGAAGAGACACTAAGCTCATGTGCGTAAAGTGCTCAGTGCAGCAGTGTGATGGGCTTTGATGGGTCCGTGTCTTCCCAGGAACGTCTTTGAGTTATCAACATTAGACTTGCCAGACCATCTGACTTGAATTCACTTATTCATTCAACATACTTGTGGAGCATGTCTTCTCCCATTCAAAGGTCTCTGCTGGTATATAAAACTTTGAATTGCTTAGAAGCAAATCGGGAGAAAACAAATCATTCATGGTTTCTGTTGGCGTGTGGGCTGCTGTTAAGTGTAGAAATATCTCCATGAAAAGTTAAATGCCTCCCTTTCTGACACTGAAGACACACAATTACGGTGCAAATATTTCAACTGTGTAGCAAGAACTTTATTTGGAAGACAGCTGAATGTCTCACTGTGCTTTTGCATCCCTCAGAATCAGTAAAACAACCAACAACAGACTAAAAACAAAAACATAGCAATCAGGCTGAGCCATCTTGAGGAGGGAAGCTCTGCTCCCAGCACCCACACCCTACAAAGAATTTTTTAAATCCATCTGCTGTAGGAAGTTAGGCAAAGCCATAGCTGTGGAAATTCAAAACTGCAGGTTTTAACTAAGGAATTTTCTTTCTGGAAATGTGTGTATGTAAAGCTGCCTGGCAGAGTGGCCTCTAGCACCAGGGCAGCCCAGGAAAGCTCTCTGAAGTCAGCGAAAGGCGCTTTGCTTCTCCCCATGGGTATATGAGGCTCAGCTTGTACTTTTCAAACACCAGTCATTCTAGAGCAGGGGGTAGCTGCTCAGCTCTCCTCTTGCTGTCTGGCGAGGCCCTTAGTGGAAAGAACAGATGCTTTGAACCTGAACAGATGGGAGTTCAAATCCTGGCAGTGCTTTCTAACTGAGTGACCTGGGGGAATTTTTTCATCTGTAAAGGATGGTGACACCTACCTTATGAGAGCTCTGTGAGGATGAGATGAGACACCATATGCAAATCATATAAAAATAGGTGCTCAATATGTATTTTGGGGGGAGGTGGGTTGGGAAGAACACAAAAGCCCAGGTGTTGCATAATGTAAATGAGGTCATGCTGTGTGAATAGAGTCCATGTAACATTTGTCCTTGTGTGGGCATCGAGTGCCCAGGTAAGAGGTAGTCCAGACTCCTTGGTTACCTTTCTCTGGAGTTAACTTTCTAGTTAGAATAGACTTCAGAACTGTATTTTTGGTATAGAGTTCAGTCTTGTGAACAAAGAGAATTAAGAGCAACAAGGATGACCATTGCAGTTTTGCATTCTAATAATTTCTTGAACTTTGAGAACTTCCAAGGTTCTTAGATTAAATTTCTAATACTCTTTTGCTGCAAAACAAAATATGACCCAGGGATCCCAGAAGATGCCTCAAGGAGGGCCAGACTGCTATTCAAACTGCTATTGGGCTGAATATCAATCTGTGATGACTTTTGGACTCAGGTTTTGTGACCTCTGGTAAAGTGTCTGAAGAACCCTTTAGATTCTTGGAAGATTAAGATTAAAGAGCATCCATTTCTTCCTCCCAGATAGCACCTCTGCGCCTTACCAAATACCTGAACTGAAAAGCCAGGACCAGGTTGGAGCAGTGGGGAATGGTTGTTGAGCAGGGCCCCACATTCATAGATGGATTCATTTCTTTAACAGACTTCTGGGAGCACCTAGTTTCAGATTCTGTAGAAGCAAAGCTCAGGAAGGCCATGCCCTTGCACTCAAAAAGATTCCATTCTTTACCTCACCCCAGATGCCGCTGCCTTCAAGACAGACTCACATTTCTCCTAATCACAACTCTGGACTAATCTCTTTTTAAACAAGAGAGTGCTCTGGTTCCAGGGGTTGGCATTCTATGAAATCACATCTCTTTGAACTAAGTTTCCTTCATGCGCAAAGCGACTGAGGTGTTTGGGGTTTTCAACTCTACTGTCCTTTAGTTTTACTTGGCAGTGCTTTTTAAACACCTAGGTTTGGATTCCTAGGATCCACTCCAGGCCTATTTAATCTAGCTCTCTGAGGGTACAGCTCACCTTCCCCAAGGGGTGCTGATGTACATTCAAGGAGAGAACCACAGGGCTGTGTGAACTCCAAGCACAGGATTCCTTAGAGATCCCAACACTGGATTAGGAGAAAGAAAAATCTCCTTTATAGCACAAAAAAGTCTCATTTAGTGTTGTAGGGTGGGTTTGAGGAAATTTACTCTTCTCTTCTCCAGAAACCTTTAGATAGCTGAGAAGAAAGCAATGATGTCAGAGATAAGAACAGAGAGTCTCAACATAAAATACTGTCAGCAAGATCCTCTAAGAACTGCAAGGGGGGGGGGCTTGCTTCTATGTGGGCAAATTCCAGCCTTGCCTTTGTCTCATTTCTTACTCTTATTCTCTTCCATCCCTGCCCTAAAGAAGAAGACAGGCACACAAACAGGTGAATGTGCTCAAAGTACTCTAGCACACTGGAAAGGATGCACCAGTAACCTCAAGCCACTGGCCTGTGAGCATCAGTCATGCTGGGGGATCAAAGGAGCCACCATCCTGTCTGTGGCCAGTTGCTGGACAGTCTCTACTTTTGGTCTGCTCCTACATCTAACGAAGCTTTCAGGTGCCTTTCAGCTCAAGAAAGCTTTCAGATGTTGGCTCAGGATCAACGGCTAGGACTGATAGCCAAGATCTTGGCTTCATTCATTTATTCAACACATACTTATTAAATGAATGTTTGTCATCAGCAGAGCAGTTACCATTGGGAGACCCTACTAGAGCAATGACTGATAAAATCTGAGAGAGTGCATAGGCACACAAGTATTTAAAAAAAAAAAGCCACCTAGGATTGATACTTTAAAAATAGCAGATTTATTTTGATCCTAAATGGGCATCAAAAGAATTCTGATGGATGCATAATTTATGCAAATCTATGCAAATTTAAGTACCAATTACACAGAAGAGGATTGGCTGGCATTTGTAAAGACCAGCTATGCTCTAAGCTGTCACCTGCCAGCCTGCTTCTCCCTGGAGTCAGATTCAGACCAGATGGCAGGAATTAGAAATGAAGAAACCTCCTTTCTTGAACTTTCACCTTCAAGTCTAATATAAGCATCTGTGAGCTTTGAAGTGGTGGGATTGTTTTGGTTAGCATTCAAGAGCTCTTTTAGGGATTGCAGCAGGATGCTGACTCTGGAAACAATAATTCCTCCCAATGCAGACCCGAAATAATGTCTGCAAGATACTTTGACTTTCCTAGAATAAGACAGGTTTATGTATTGCTAGAAAAGCAGCAAAACAGAATGCCTCACAAGATAATGGATTCCATTTCTTCCAAGGGGATAAATTACAAGTGTTTACTCACACACACACACACACACACACACACACACACACACACACACACACGCACTTACCATCACCTTAAAATGGAGCTAGTACAGTTTCTTCCGTGAACCCCCATTCAGGGCCAACAGCTGATCACATGGAGAGTTGACTGCAGCTCCTTCCCCTGTAAGAGTGTTCCCTCTAGACTACTGAGTCAGCATCATTATCCAAATAAACATCTATATTTTGTTGTTAGTAATGATAATGACTAGCTGGGGTCACTAAGGATGGGCTTAACACATACCATCCAAATGGAAAATTTGAGAAAATTGGAAGCTTTAGAAAAACTGCAATTGTGTTTCTCTATTTACTTTCAGAAACAAGACTCTGCCTTATATTGATGTTATTCTGTTTTGTTGGAACGCTCATGACCCCAGCCCTAGGATTTATAGAGCCCAGGGTATTACAAAGCATTGTTGGGTAGAAAATGGGGTTTAGCAGCCTGAGCTGAGGACTTTGGAAGTCTTTCAAGAGCCTGCAGTGAGATCATGGAATGCCAAGATCCCAGCTGATAGCCTTTGGGTTGGTAAGGAATGTTAAGAAGGAAAGGCTTCTTTTGGAGATCGGGGAAGGAGGGGATCCCCTTTGGATCAGTGCTGGAGGTCTCCCACATGCAGGATGCCTGTTGTGCTGCATGCTCAAAGGGAAGGCTGCCAGGCTAATCCTTGTGCTCAGGGCTGTGCCTTACTGTGGATGTAGCACAACCTGGAAAATGGACTCTCACTAAGTCAATGTGGGAAATTACCCCCCGGCAGGATCCTGTGATGTGAGGTCTGAGCACATGCTAACATGTCCATGGAAATAATGAATCACAGTATCTGATGGGAAGCAGAAGCTTCTCTGAGAAAAATTCCTGCATTTTCTATGGCTGTGACCACCAAGCTCAAAGCATTCTGTGTATTTCCAAGGCGAATGTCATTAACTCACAGCAACTTCTACAATGAGTCCTCTCAGGAGAGCTCAGAATCCAGTGCTGGGAGATAGACCTGGGGGTAACTATTCTCCAAAAGATGGGCTAATTTACTTTCCTGAACTTCACTCCCATATAAAAGGAGCATGTGTTGCAAGAGGTAATGTACTCTGCCCCACATGTCAAATATATGCTGCAGCAAGCTCCAGTTGGAGAGCTCAAGAAACAATTCTTAGAGCAGACTAAGTGTATGTGGGGCTCTCTGTACCTCTTTCCTTATCTAGATAGCAGGGCAGGGATGGGTCCCACTGTAGGGGAAAGAGGTACCCATTACCTTTGAGCTTTTACTCAAGTTTCCATTTGGAGGAGTACTTGATGTTTTTTTCATTCTTCCAGAATCCCTAATGCCTCTTCCAGGCTTTGTTTTCTATGGGTATAATTTCTGGAAGAGACAAATGTCTTCATTTCCTACATGTTGGGGGTTGACCCTGAATGGGAATAAGGGTGTAAATCGCCCATTCCAACTGTCTGGCTGAGGACCATAAAATGCTTTGCAATCATTAAGTCTTCCACCATTTTTTGAAGATAATACATTTTTTCATGTCAGTTTTATACACAAAATTTATGTCAACTAGTTACAAATATGCTTTACTCTGAAATTCTCTGAGGCTTAACTGGAGCTAATGAAAACTCAGAAATAATAATGAAAGACCCAAACATCTCCATATAGTTTTCTTAACTCTATATCCATGCTTACTCCAAATCCAGATCTATTTATACCATTCTGAGTCTATCTCTGGGAGAGGCAGTATATTGGCTAGAAATGCTTTTGCCTGCAAGCAGCATTAGAATCTAAAAAAGGCTTAAACAAATGGGAGTTAATTTTTCTCACATCATCAAAAGTCTGGAGGTGACAGCTTTCTGATTGGTCTGTTAGTGCAAGATATCCAGAGCTTTTCCTTCTCCTCGCTTTTCCCTTTTGGTTGCAAGATGGCTGCGGCCACTCCAGGCATCGGGTCCTCTATTCAAAGGAGAAAATTGATGAAGATAACGGCTTTACAATACAACACAAATTCCTTGACACGTCTCCTATTGAGAAGTGGGGTTTATGCTCTCTCCCCTTGACTCTGAGTGGATTTGTGACTGATTCAACCGACAGAGCATGGTAGAAGAAGTAACACTGTGTGTCTTCTGAGGCTAGATTATAAAATGCTATACAGCCTTTGCCTAGTTCTCCTAAAACACTTACTCTCTTGATACTCTTCCTGGGACTCTTCTTGGGATTCTCCCTTTCCTGACGCCATGCTGTGAGAAGCCCAAGCTATATGGAAAACTCAATGTAGGGCTTTGGTCAACAGTCCCAACTGAGCCCAATCTTTGAGCCATCATGATCCAGGGGACAGGGATAGAAGTGAAGAAGCCTCCAAATGATTCTAGCCCCCAGGCCCTTTGAAATAGCCCCGGATAAGGACCCAGACTTCATGAAAGATAAGCCATCCACACCATGTCCTGTATAAATTCTTGACCCACAGAATTCATTTCTGAGCAAAATTAAGTGGCTGTTGTTTTCTACCACTTAGTTGGGGTGGTTTATTAGGCAGCCATGGATGGCCAAAACAAGGAGAAAGGGCAGTGCGAACTACATCTCTCCCTGAATAATAAAATAAAATCTTTCCCAGAAGGCCCTCAGCAGACTCCCTGCATAATTTAATAGTCATGACATGGCCACCCCCATCTGCAAGGGAAGCTGGGAAAGTAAGAAACACTTTGGATTAAAGGTGATCTGTTTGGGGGGAAGATATGCTAAACAAAGCAGAAGTGCTTTTAGCAAGGAGGATAAAGGAGAATGGATATTGGATAAATAAATGAGTATGCCACAGTGGCATAGGAAAAAATGTATTTTGAAATGTATCATCTATATAAGGGAGTATAGATATTGTATATGTGCAGTCTAAAGGGGAATAATAAAATACTACTGTACATACAATCTGTTATAAAGAAAGAGAAATCAACAACAAATCTGAAACACCTTGTAAGCAAGCCACTTTCTGATTACAATTAGCCCCTCCTTACTCCTACCCCTTGTCATAGTCTTCTGATTTTTGTGCTTAAGATTCTTTGCTTTTCCCTGGCATTTTAACTTATGAACATATATGATTTTGTTTTGCATGTTTTTTGAGCCTTATATATATAATATTCCTCTGGAACTTGCTTTTTCTGTTCAGCATCATGTCCAGAGATTTATCCACATTGATATCTGTAGTTTATTCATTTTCACTACTATGTTGTATTAATATAATCATTGTATATTTCATGAATATATCACAATTAGTTTGTTCATTTTCTTGTCAGTGGACATTTAGTTTGTGTCCAGCATTTTTCTATTTTGATTGATTATGCTGCTCTGAATATTCTTATACATATCTTATGTACAGGAATAGCTTTAGGAAATATACATAGGAAAGTGCCTAATTAAAGGGTGTATACATCCTCAACTTTTCTAGATGATGCCAAAATATTTTCCAAGGTGAGTTTATCAATTCACAGTATCTCTAAAAATGTATACTAATCTATGTGAAAGTATGAAGACTTGATAATTTTTGCCAGTCTGTTGGGTATATAAGGTATCTTCTTGTGGGTTAAATTTGCATTCCCTGATTACAAACGAAGTCAATGTCTTTTACATACTTATGGTCATTCGTGCTTCCTTCTTAGTGAAATGTCTGTTTAGAGCTTTTGTCCATTTTCTGTTGGATTGTTTAACTTTTTTCAAAATGTATTTGCAGCAACTCACTATATATTATGGATACTATTCCTTTGTCAGTTCTGTATAGTAAATATCTCCCAGTTTGTAGCTTGTCTTTTTAGGTTTATTTTTAGTGGCTTTCAATAAATAAAAGGGGAGTTTGTTTTTTAATTTACACAGTAACTGTTCATTTTTTTAAAAAAATTACTGATTAATTTGTGAATTTCAGTTCCATGGGGACAACCTGGGATTTGGGAATCCCTACAGCGCTTGACTAAGTGTCTTTGGCAAACTCAGCTCTGGAGTTTCCTACATGTAGCTCCAGACAAACTGTGATGAATATATATTGCTCTATCTGTTTCCATATTGAAGCCATGCTGGTGATAAGGCAATTCACAGAATAAGTGATCTCACAGCTTAGATCTATGGTCTAGTACTAGATGGATCTCAGGAAAGTCAGCTTCTGTGCCTGAGCAGGGATTATGCTATCCTTATTTAGAACAGGTTCCCTGAGGCTGGTTCTCTCCAACTATCACATTATAACCAGGTTTGGAAGCCCCAGTGAGCAAACTATACTTTTCCCCTGTAGTTCTGACTCTGAGGATGCAGTACACTCCTCCATGCCTAAGATTTGATGCCATGCAAAAAGAAAGATTAATCCCTTCTTACATTCCCCTTCTGACTCCATCTGACCTCTGGTCCCATCATCACAATCAGCCCCATCTATCTATTTTCCTCATTTATATACCCAAGACTGGCTAAAATCCAAATTGTGACATAGATGTAGTTGTTCATTGGCTCATGATAACACCTTCCACTCTCAGTTGGTCACTTATGGCTGCTGGACATATTTCCCTCTGTGTGTCTGAGTCAGTGTGATGTCGCCACAGAGGAAGACTACATGGCTCAGCCTCCCTTGTAGTTTTGTTGGGGCCGTATGTTTGGTCAATGGAACTTGGGCAGAAAGGATATAGTCTACTTCAAAACCTAGTTCTGAAGAACATCTCATGTGATCCTCCAGCTGTTTCCCTTCCACAATATTGGAAACATCTTATTTTAGATGGTGTAACAAAAAGAAGCATCCAGGGTACCTGAGTCATCTTTAGAGAAAAGCTGTATAAGAGACTTACTCAATCTTGCATCAAACTGTGACTTGACTTGGAGGTAAACCTTTTTGTGTTGAGCTCTTGAGATTAGGGGATCTGGTTGTTACCACAGGATAGTCTAATTTATACTGACTGATACACTTCTCAATAGTTCTGCACCAGAAATGTAATAAGGAAGAAATAAAGAGAAAGAGAAGAATCGTAGGGAAGGCACTACCCTTCAAGTCAGAAATAGTTTGGCTTTTGGTTTGACTTTTGGAATCAGGTTCAAGGTCCTCAGTGACTCAGGCACGCTTTCCCTATGACCCTGATCATTGTCCCCCACTAACTTGCCCCACACCCCTCACTTCACATCCAATACATTTCTTTTGTTTTCTTTTAAAGCCATTGAGCTAGAGTTGACTGCTTCTGATTCATACGAAAGAATCACATAAATCATCAGCTCCCCGCCACCACCATCTACCTATTCAGTAGTATTTCAGGAATGATAACTATTATAATAGAGTAGTAGTCAAACAAAATATGCCTCCCCCCATCCTGAAAATTTTAAGAAAGGAAATCTTCAGGCAAACATTGTCATGAACTTGAACAAATGTATTTTGGGCAGTTCCAGGCTGTATTATTATGCAGTCTTTGCTTCACTAATGCCTTTGTCTCTACCCTCTAAATACTGAACTGTTTGTCTACTACATTTCTGTGTCACTGGGAAACATTTGTATGGAATCATACATATTATATTTTAAAAACCTACTGGAGTTTTAAAATGTCAACACTGGAATGGAGTTTAGCAATACAGGGTAGGAGATTTAAATACAACTGACCACCCAGACCAAGAAGGTTACACAAAGGGGAAAAGTGTGGCAGGTTGAGACAACAGAGGGTAGTGGCAAGCGTGACCACCTTACAAATGCATGTCTTCAGCTGATTAGTGCCACGTGGGAATGTCTAAGTTTTTAAATTTTTAAATCTGAGTCAGAAATCTAGATTTTAGGTTAAATTTCTCATTTTTAAATCCTTGGATGTCCTCCAGATGTGTCCCAAGGGATCCTAATCTAACCTAACTTTCCCAGGGAGGTTTTGTGACCTACCCTAAATGGCATAGCTGTTTAAGTGAAGGAGGACAAAAATTCATTTAGCCCCTTGTTCTAGGCACATACTAGGTCTTACGATTAGTAAATTTTCACAGTGGGTCTTGACTGATCTAGAAAGAGTTACTCAACCATTTAAGAGTGAAGGTAGCCCCTGTGTTTCTTTCTTTTCTCTGTGAGGAGTTTTGAGGGACCCATTTCACAGACGGATGGCTTAAGTAGGACTTTAGTATCAAAATCCACACCGTATCAGCATCGTGCCTAGACACCATTTTGAAATACCTCAAATGTTCAGTCTTTCATGCCATTCACTGTTGTTCTTTCTACCAACCCAGAATCCTACTATGAGAATTTTGGTACAAACAATTCTCTGATGACCAGGGTCCTCCAGTGGCATTAATTCCTTTTAAATCAGTTGTTAAGCTAACTAAGCTTTGAGGAAAAAATTTTGCTTAAAACTTGGAAGGTCAGTTTGGATGAATGGGACATATATATATAGTGGGTGCATGGATCAACCAAAGCTCATTTAAAAAAAGTGGACTGTTATAAAAGCAATCTTCAGGTCTCTGTCTTTTATGGAGAATCTCTTGGAATATTATTAAACATTCTGTCAAGAAATGCAGATCAGGTGTCCACAAAAAGGACAGATACCCTCTGAGAAGAGGCTACAACATTTGTGCAGTTTAGGAACATGGATCAGCAACTATGGATAATTGTCTTATATTGAAAGAGCAGCAGTGCTCTGCTGACTGCATAGTACACAGCAGAACATTTTTGAGCTCTGTGTTTATTCTCTAACTGTACATGTTCTATTAATCGGTCTGCAAGACTCAGCTCCACTCCTGGGGCAGGCGTTAAGCTGTCCAGAGGACAACTTGTCTTTCTCAGAGAGGATGTAGACAAGTCAGGCATCCTTTTTCCTTGCTCTCAGCAATATTGGAATGAGTTGGTCAACTTGGTTTTTCTCACTGCTAAGGGACTATTTTAGAACTCTCTGCTTTCTAGAATGTCTTTTCTTGGGCTTTGTGTGTGTGTGTGTGCTGGCAGTGCCCTTCTTTTCAAATCACCTTTAAAAGATATTTCTTTCTCCCTTGAGCATAGATTTGGTCCTCCATCTGGCAGCTACTATCCATTATTTAACTTCTTGTATTTTGCTCTCCTTTTCTCTTTCAACTTTGAGAAAAAGTATAGAGGGAGATCTTGCTATTGTGTTTTCAGCATGTGATGTTCTTGCTTGCCCTTTGTGTTGTAGTGCCTAACACAGTGACTTGCATGTGGTAGGCACTCAAAAAATTCATTCCTTATGGATGGATAGATGGATGCATAAGTAGATGGATGGATGGATGGATGGATGGATGGATGGATGGATGGATGATTAAATGTTCATGTGGAAGGCATGGACTCCAACCAAAGAACAGCACGGCAGTGAAAGGAATGACTCTATGCAGTTGGTCAGAAGTTTAAGTGAGATTTTGCTACTCTTTTGTTGTGATATTTTGTGAATTTGTGCACTTTGCTCCACAACAGTTAACTGAGAGTCTACTTTGCTCCAGCTCCCATGCATTCTAATGGGAAGACAGGTCCCATATAATGCAGTGTAATGAGTGCTATGTTGGAGGCAGCCGGGTGGGCTATGAGAGTGCCGAGATGTACTTTCGGTGCAGAGTTTGGGTGATGGGATTTTGCTCTCATCTTGCTTACATCAGTTTATTGTCAGGGTATCTGAGAGTATAGTAGTATAACTAATAGTTATGTCTTTAATATGAATCCTTGTTTCTTTCTTTTCTTTCCTCCTAACATCTGCCATTTCTTCCTTGGGAATGAAAGCTTTTCCCTTCCTATTCAGAGAGGGGAAATAGAGCACTGTGTTTCTAAACACTAAGCCCTCCCTATATACTAGGTTGGAGATAGGCAGAATTGCTAATGGTTTGGGTCTAGGCTGGTGGGATCCTAAACTCTTCCCATTGATGCATCCCATCAAGTGTTTAGTTTTGAGGGACAAAGAACACATGAGAGGAGACCATACACCAGCAGGGAAGGCACAGGATCCGAAGGGTCTGTTGCCTAAATAAAGTGGGAGGCCTGATTCTAGAGAGTTGTACAAAAGTGGGTCTCCTTCCAGGTTGGTGCCCCTGGACTGGGGGAGAAAGCCTGCCATGAGGGACACTGTTTAAAGACCTGAGAGATGTGCTAAATCCAAGATGTCTCCAGCTCACCTTCTAGTCTTCATATGTGCGAGAACCAGAGCTCTTCCCTGCTAACCATCTAGCTAATGGCTGCCTGGTTACAATACCAACCCTTCCTCAAACCATATCATGAGGGGCCCTCAGAGAATCCCTCCCTGCAATGCTCAGAACACATGTAAACTTAAAAGAACCCCTGGCCAGCCCTAGGGAGGAGATTCCATGAATATATTTTGGAGTCAAATGGAACAATCCAAGTGACCCTTGTCTGGGGCAGTGAGAAGGGGCACCCTCATTATAATTAAAGCATATTCAAGTCCCAAAGCTTGTGTTTGGATCCCCTCTTTGCCACTTAGTAGCTGTGTAAACTTAATCTTGGATGAGTTACTTAACCTCTCTGAAAATTTTGTCTTCTGTAAAATAAGGGTCTAACATCTATTACAGTTAGTGGTTGGGAGGATTCAATAAGCATTTACATGTAAAGCAACCGTACATAGCTTATGCTCAAGGTATATGTTGTTATTGTTATATTTTTGTTGTTTCTTTTATGATTTTGAGCAGGAAAGACTCAAAGGATGTTTTAGGGATATCTGGGCTCCTTCTGAGTCTAGAAAAAATTTGGGATCCAAGTTTCTACTCATCTACCCATTCCTAGCCTTTATTTGGAGGTCTTACTTATTCTTCTCTGGGTCCCACTTTAGGTTTGGTCTGGGATCAAGGAATGATAGAAAAGGGAGAATTTATGTTTATTTCATTTTTTTTCTTTTTCATATGAGGACTAGGTATCTTTATCCAACTAGACCATGGATTCTAGAGTATATTTTCTTTTTTATTTTATTTATTTTATTTTTTAATATAAATTTTGTTAGTTAACATATAGTGTAATATTGGTTTCTGGAGTAGAATTCAGTGATTCGTCACCTACATACACCTAGTGCTCATCACCAACAAGTGCCCTCTTTAATACCCAGCACCCATCTAGCCCACCCCCACCCACCTCCCTCCATCAACCCTCAGTTTGTTCTCTATTGTTAAGAGTCACTTATGGCTTGTTTCCCTCTCTTTTTCTCTTTCCCCCCTTCCACCCAGCGTGGAGCCCAGAGCAGGGCTTTAACTCATGATCCTGAGATCAAGACCTGAGCTGAAATCAAGAGTTGGACACTTAACTGACTGAGCCACCCAGGCACCCCTAGACAATATTTTAAATGGAAACAAATAGGCTTTGTCTTCTCCTAATTTCTTCCATGCCCTATTTTGACCCCATCTCCCATCACTAATTCCTACAGTATTGAATCTCATTGGCCATTCTGTTTATCTGTGTCTTGTATCTAGCTCCCATTGCAGGCCCGAAGAGATTTTGCAAACAGGTCTGAGGGCAAAAGGTTCAGGCATCATCAGGATAGGATTAGGACCCTGTTTCTGCTTAAAGACTTTTGAAGCCAGAATAATGGGAAGGGAGTATCCTTTATGCTCAGTTAGTTTCTTACTCAGAAATGATTATTTCTTAATTTTCAACTCAATTTCTCATATTGTTCTTTTTGACCATCTTGTCATTATACTAGATTTAGTAAACACTATTGATGGTTTACTCTGGGCCAAATGCTGTACTTTCATGTACAATTATACCCTCTCCCCACTTCCCAAGGCTGTAGTTCTCATATTTTTATTACTTGAGAAAATGCCCCAGATCTCCAGTTATTCGATTAATAGTGCAAAGGAAGAAGACATTATACAGAATGTTGCTGACAGACTGAAGAAAGAAATAACTAAGAAGTGATTTTATATTTTTTATGCTACCCTAGAAAAATTTTTGTTCAGATTCCAAAAGTCACTTATTTTAACCTACCATGACTCAAACTTCAATTTTTGTAAACAACAGATACTGCTCTAAAATGATAGTCAATAACCAAAAAGTCCAAAAGAATTTCAATATTACTGAATTGGTTGGCAGTATGTGTTCAATAAAGAGACAAAGGCCACCTTTTTTCCACAATCGTGACAGTGGGCGGGTGCCTTTGGTGTGCCAGGAACATTTCTACTTAATTGTTCAGCTCTAGTTTATCCTGCGCAAGGAGTTGGATATCTGAAAGCTGCAATAATTCTAACATGGAATCATTCTGGTAGATTACCAAAATGCATTGTTTTTCCAAAAATAGTTGGATTGCTTTCTTTCTAAGGAAACTGTAAACCCAGTACCAAGGCCAGAAAAGTAAAGACTTGGACAGAAGCAAATTTTATATTGAGCACGAAACAGCTTCAGAGCCCCTCCCCCCAACTGCTTCATTTGGTAGCAAAGAGAGACGAAAACTAGACATGTTTGAATAGTATGAAGGATGGAAATGTATGTTGATTTGTAACTTAGCAGCTCTCTCAAGTCTGTTGCATTTTTAGTCTATAAAAACAGCTGGGTAAACAACCTCATTTTCTAATTGAAGAGGAAAAATGATTATATATCTTCATGAAGAAACTCTGATCTAGAGATTTGCTTATTTACAAAGAAGGAGGTATATTCAATAAAAGTGAAACAAAGGCAAAAGATTTGGGATCCCAAGACCCTGAATTTTAGTGGAGTAAGATCTCTAGTACCTGAAACATGGAAAAGGTGAAGAAAAAGACTTAAGAGTGAGGGCTAGCCAGAGAGGTGTCTTAGTCCATTCAGGCTGCTATAACAATACCATAGACTCGGTGGCTTATAAACAACAGAAATTTGTTTCTCACAGTTCTGGAGGCTGGAAAGTCCAAGATCAAGGTACTGGCAGGTTCAATGTCTGGTGAACACATGCTTCCCGGTTCAAAGATGGCCATCTTACCATTGTGTCCTCACATGATGGAAGGGGTGAGGGCTCTCTCTGGGGTCTCTTTTATAAGGACACCTCATCACCTAGCAAAGACCCCACCTCCAAATACCATCACACTGGGTGTTAGGATTTAACATGTGGGTTTTGCAGGGGGTGGGAGGGACACAAAAATTCAGTCTATAGTAGGAGATGTTGATGAGTAATGTAGATTTCCCTGAAGATTTTGCCAGTTTATATACTGCTGAGCAAATTCCTTACAAATTCTTATCCTTCTGACCTGTTTACCAAAGTTTACTTTTCCCTGCCACGCTGTTAAAGGAGGTGTTTCTTTTCCTCTTCTGCATTGATGGTATCTTTTTTTTTTTCCTACCTGAGGTCCCATAACTGCCCCTCACCACCTCCCACCCCCAGCCTTTCTCAGTTGCCTTCCTCCTCTTTCACAGCTGTTTAGCACTGTCCCAGTTTCACCCTCCAAAAGGGGAGGGGGGGTTCCATAATAGCCACACCCAGTCACAGCTGATTTTAGCTCTGTCCCCAACCATCAGATTTTTGAAAGCCTGCCATTCCTTCAGATGGTATTTACTGGAGCTGGGTGGCATTTGAAAGAATTACAAACTTCTCATTCTTACTTTTTAAAAAATATTTTATCCTTTTAGAGAAGTTTTGGGTTCACAGCACAATTAGAAGAGGGTACAGAGATATCCTGTATACTCCTGCCCCATGCATACACAACTTCCCCATTATCAACATTCCTCCACCAGAGTGGTACATTTGTTACAATTGATGAACCTACACTGGCACATTGTAATCACCCAAAGTCCATAGCTTACATTAGGGCTCACTCTTGGTGTTGTACATTCTATGAGTTTGGACAAATGTATAATGCCACGTGTCCACCATTATAGTATCACACGGTATTTTCGCTGTCCTAAAAATCCTCTGTGTTTTGCCTCTTCAACATTCCCCTGTTAGTTTTTAACTATGCCCGCAACTTCTTCAGCTGACTTTAGCAGATACTGCTGGAACCCCACCCGTGTCTCCTTGACACTGGTCTTCACACGTGTGTGGATGGCATGTCCCTATGTAAGCATGATGACCCTGCTTGAGGGCTTTCTCTTGGCCCGGGAGTTAATGCATCTGGAGTAGCCCTCATCATTGATGAAAGAGAGTTGGAGGATAACCCTCACCCTTTGGTAGGACAACTTTGAGATGCCATCCACCCTATATCCTAGATGTACCCAGAGAGATTAAGCCTCAGATACACACAGCATCTTGTATCATGTAATTTTTTTCCCCTTGCTCACTTTTCCATTTTGCTTCTGGTGCTTCCAAGGCTCTTCTTTCACTAACTTGCTTGCATTCAAATCATTGTTTTGGGATCTGCTGTTGGGTGATACCAAGATCCTTCCAGCTCCATCCTTACCCCATGCCAAAAGAAAGCACATGTCATCATTTAGTGCTCATGATGAATTCCATTTTGACAGATGGACCCCAGTCTTCTTGACTGTTTCAGAACCAGTTGGCTCTCTTTCATCCCCACCCCTAAACCCCTATCCTGGCCACAGTCCCATTCTCATTTCCAGGGAGAGAACAGTGTGAAGCAGTACTCACTGTGGCCCATGCACTATCTGTTTTCCATTTGAGCAGATTCCTGTGCGGGTTGACTCATGTGGTTGACATAATGCAGCACCTTGCTGGGCTCGTGTGAGGAAACAGCAAGAGCGATATGTCCAGCTCAATAATTCTGGCAATACTCACTCCATGCATATCCTGTGGATTTCCAGCCAAGGTCTCTGACCTTTTGTAGTCACTTTATAGCTTTCTTGATGTCAGACGTTTTCACCTTTTATTCGAAGGGCTTGTGAAGGCATAAATTGGTAAAGAAGTTTGGAAATGCTGGCATGATTTTGGATATAGAAATTAACTCCATATTTGGGCCCTCAAAGAGTTCTGTTTGCAGTCAGCCAAAAAGCATGGTCTTGTAGTCCTATGAACTCAGCAAAACAAATCAATATGACTTGACCAGAGCTTTTCAATATTGTTTGACCATTCCATGGAAAATTTATCCCTCTTTAGTGCAGTCATTACACATTTACGGACAGATGTTTTTACTAATAAACAAAAGGAATGGAGACATTTTAATTGAGATGTAGGCATTTATTATGTGTTGGGTCTCAGTTCACTCACATATCTATGTGAAAGCAAAATGCTATGACTTCCCTGTAAAGGCTAGTGTATCTAGTAAATGTCAGAGCACCTTGCAAGCTCCCTTTGTGTTAGGAGGAAATTAGCTGTTTGTCACAACCTAATTGTCACCACTCTATGTGGCTTGGCTTAGGGACTTGGAACCTAGAATAAAGACAGGATTTGTCTCAGAGGACCATGAGAGTTTTCACATATGCATATAAGTCGGCTAGAGATGAGAGGTAGGAAGGGCGAGAAAACCGCTTATTCCAAAGACATTTAACTCTAGCCAAAGATTTGTCATTTGGCACTGATTATGAGAATTATAGAATTTACTGCCTCTAATGAACTTCCATTTTGAAAATAAGAGACTGGAGCTTAAAAAGTTGAAGGAGCTTAGTCAAGGGCATTTGGCTTAGGACTAGAGCTGTAGACACTTCCTCCTTGACTTTTAAACATGTGGTTCTCAGCTGAATTTGAGAATAAAGACACTCCTTTAAAAGAAAAGAAAAGTTTGGAACCTCTGAAGGATAGGAGGAACAGTTTTGAATAGTTGCTTGGGGGGGGGAAATTATCTACGCACCTGTGTATGTGGATCCTTTGTGATAACCCAGCCCGAGGCTGTGTATCATGGAACTCTGTCAAATGTGAGACTGGTGAGCTCTTTCCTTCTCTGTTCAGCCATCCCAATAGCCCATGTTCACACCTTCTCTGAAGGTGGAGAGAGTCAAGAAAGGAGTAGGAAAATCATCTTGGATTCTTGCTTCCCCCTTAACACTGACATTCAATCCATCACCAAGTGCCAATAGCAGTCCCCCATTTGACTCCATGCCTGTCCAGGTACATGTGTCTTCATGTCCAATCACTGAAACAACCTCCAAATACCACCCCAGATTCTGTTTCCTTCCTCCTTAAGCTGTTCTGATCACCACTGCTGAGCTTCTCTTCCTAAAATACCAGTTTCACATCAATCTCCTTCCAATAAATCGCCAGTACTTGCAAACCTCTACTGTCTCTAACATAAGAATAAGAACTGCTCCATTTTGGCTTTTAAAGTCTTACCTGATTAATTTCCACTACTTAGGTTCAAATCCCAGCTTAGCTATTTACTGGCTTTGAGACCTTGAGAAAGTTTCTTGCTCTCCTCAGGTCTCAGTCTCCTTAGCTGCAAAGTGATCACAGTAATGCCTATCTGCCAGCTAGGAGAATTAGAAAAACTAACCCCAGATTAGTAGTTTCAGCCTTTATATTTTCATGCAGCCATTCCCCAGCATGAGTCCTTCCCTCCAGTAAGACTCTTCTCTTCACTGACTTCTAAATGTGTTATGCTCATACTTTGCCGTAAGCTTTGGTGATTTCATGTCTTCTCAGAACAGAAATCTGTCTTGTCTTGTCTTTTTTTCTTTCCTTTCCTTTCCTTTTTCTGTGTTTATCCAAATTCTTTTCTTCTTTTTCAGTTCAGCTCAGGATTCAGTTTGAATTCAATCTCCCCTGGAAGTCCTTCTCCAACATTCCATGTGGTCTTTGTCCTCTAAACTTTCCAAATTAATAGAATAAAGTCATTAATCACCTACCCAATGTTTGCTTGAATGTGATTGGTGGTAGACGAGGCATGTAAAAACCGTCTCATGATCAAGTAGCTCAGGAGGTACTGCATCATGCATCCCTGTCTTGGAGCTTCATAATTCATATTTGCCCAGTCAAGTTTCTGATTCAACAAAAAGGAAAATTATTTAACTTTGTTTAACTTTGTAATTCTCAAATCTATTTGGCCGGGAGCTGGTGTTTCATGTAAAAACTGTTAAATCAAGGAGTGTTTGTTCCTGGGAGCACACTGTGGGAAACAGACCTGAGGGTGTTGTGATTTTTCTCTCTACAGGATATAAGCTTCCTGGGAGCTGATGACTGCCTTTTATACTTTTATGTTTCCATCAGCATTTAGCCCTGCGCTGTACATCTAGGTGCTCAACAAGTGCTTATTAAGTGAAATGAAGTTTGGAGTGTGGAGAGGTGGGGGTGTGGTTCTTACTCTAGTCAAAAGTGTGGGAAAGTGGGTGTGGAAACTGCGACCTGAGATGAAGTTTGGGAGCCTGTGAGCTTCAACGAAGTATACTATCCTTCTCTTCTATGTATTTAGAGGTAGGAGATTTGGTTAGATTGGTATACCTATATATTTCCATTTATTTTCCTTTTTTAATGGGCTTGGAATGAGCTGTTTAAATAGTTTCAAAAATTTGTGAGAATGGAACCACAGCTGTGGGAGCAAGCACGTGTGTATGTTTTCAGATAAGCATGTGTAGTGTTCATATAGCTCACACCCATCTTTTATGCTGAATTTTTAATTTTTGTTTTATTTATTATTATTATTTTTTTTTTGAGGTAGGGGAAGGAGGGGCAGAGGGAAAGGGAGAGAGAGAATCATAAGCAGGCTCCACACCCAGTGTGCAGTCCAACGTGGGACTTGATCTCATGACCCTGAGATCATGACCTGAGCCGAAATCAAGAGTTGGATGCTTAACCAACTGAGTCACACAAGCGCCCCTAAGCTGAATTTCTTTTAGAAGAAATTTCAGTATTATTTTGATTTTAAAACTGTATTTGGGGGCAAAAGTCTAGCGCAAATGATACGATGCTATAAAGTTACAATATTACAGTAGTATTTTCCTTGGATGTGCTAAATACCGTTTGATTTTATTGGAATGACTTTTAACCAGACTCTTAATTCACTGCAGATATTTGGGCCTTGGTTTTTTTTTTTTATTCTTCTACTTGAAATACAGCCCAGATACCATGTGTGTATGCTTGTATGTATATGTTTTTTAATAGAGGAGATTTTTAAATTTAAAACTCTGAGGGGTATAAAGGAGAAGATGATTTTTGAAGAAAAAAAATAAGAGCTGTAACATTGCCCGCCAAATTCAGATTTTTCTAACAGGAGTCAGATCTGCTGAAAGGAGTCTCTGTATTCCTCCCTAAGATGGGTTGGCTGGAGCAAGGAAGGTCTCTGGTTTTGTGTTCCTTGGTCATACCTTTAAAAGAGGAAATGCAGCTACTGGTGAAGCAAATACCAGACATTGGTAAGGTTGAGGTTCACGACTTGTTCAGCCTGTGGACCCCTCGATGACCTTACATTAGTCATGTCTCTCTGGGCCGATCCTCCTCCCATACCCTGTGGGAGGGTTGTGCCCCCTCTGAGGTTCATGTTTGGATGAGTTATCAACCGCAGTGAAGCACCCTCTTGAATCAGCCCTTTGGATCGTGGAGCAAAATAAGAAAAGTGCCCTTCATTCACATGTTTTTCCATCAATCTCACTTGCCTGGGTGTGGTGCTTTCATTTCCTCAGATGCAGAGCAGGGGATCTGTCACTCTTGTTCAGTATTTAAAAATAGATGGCATTGCGGGTAACCCCTGAAGCCTATAAACACTTAAAAGAGCATTTCCATACATGTAGTGTTTAATGTATAATTAGCAGTACACACCGAGTTTTTAGGACACCTTTTATTTTTATAATCACTGTGCATGATGGAGTTTGTGACTTACTTTGTTGAACTGTGAGTGCATTGTTTCATGTATTGGGCTAAACCATATAAAATTGTTGATGTCTGACCACTTTTGACCTACAAAAACAGCAATTTCCTATGGTTCAATCCAGTGTAAGCGAGGAGCAAAATTTGCCCCAGTCTTCTTTCCCTTTAATGCATTTTTATTTTCCTGCTGGTACAGATGGCCCGAACCTCCATAAATCAACAGGGAGGAGAACTCAGTCTTGGAGTTGTTGACGGGGTCATCAGAGCTGGCCTGGGTTTTGGAGTGAGGATGTTCAGTGTTGGACACAGTGAATTCACCCATAGAAGGAAGAAGACATTGAGCAAAATATCTCAGTGATGTAATGGATTGAGATGGTGTCAGGAACATCTAAACAGAACAGCAATTGCTTCTACATCAAATGTAACATTTGGTGTTTACGGAACCAAAGCAAAACTCAGGTCGGGATCTGACACTATGTTAAACCATTTGACATGTGGCTTGTGGTTTTTTGATAAAGCTGGCTACACGTAACTTGTTAAATATTAAGAGAATGAAAATATAAGAGAAACACAGATCTTTATGGAAAAAGATGCCAGAAGAATTGTATTATGGTGTGGGAATCAGGATAGAGGTTGGAAAGAGGGGGTAGGGAAGACAGCAAGAAGACTAAGAGAGGAGCAGAGAGAATGATTGTCAAGGAACTGAGCACCATAAAAGGTCAGTGTGTTCCTGGTCAATGCCAGTGGTATGACAGGACGTAGGAGTGATGAGAGGAGCTCATATCTTGGCTATAACACCCCTTCAAGTTCAGAGACCTGCTTTGCCAGACGTGAGAAGTCAGACAGAAATATTTTATGGGTGTGCAACAGTTTACCCACCTCTAAATCCAATTCGTAACTGATAGACCATCTTACACCAAAATCAACCTAATAAAGCATCTATCTACATACACCAACATTTCCTTAATTAAGACTCAGTGTTTCTTAATCCTCAATCAGTTTTTTTTTAAAGATTTTATTTATTTATTTGACAGAGAGAGAGACAGAGTGAGAGGGAACACAAGCAGGGGGAGAGGGAGAGGGAGAAGCAGGCTTCCCGCTGAGCAGGGAGCCCGATGTGGGGCTTGATCCTGGGACCCTGGGATCATGACCTGAGTCGAAGGCAGACGCTTAACGACTGAGCCACCCAGGCGCCCCCCTCAATCAGTTTTTAGTATTGATTGAAAACAGGGCACTTTACCAAATGGCCAGAGTGATTTCTAAGGAAAAACATAGATACAGCCTCATTTCCAGCTCTAGTCTGTACTTTTCAGCAACTTATTTTATTATTTTTTTAGTTTTTATTTTTAAAGATTTTATTTATTGATTTGAGACAGAGAGATAAAGAGAGAGAGAGCACATGAGCAGGGGGAGAGGCAGAGGGAGAAGGAGAAGCAAACTCCCCACTGAGCTAGGAGCCTGATGCGGGGACCCGATCCTCGGACCCTGAGATCATGACCTGAGCCGAAGGCAGATGTTTAACCATCTGCGTCACCCAGGCACCCAGCAACTTATTTTATAAACCTAGAATTTTCTGTTTTGAATGCTCTATTTCTACGCAGTGTTCTTCATGGAGAGATTTCTTTCTAGAAAGCACCTGACATGTACTGTTTGTGGAATGAAGGAATGATATTGTGAACAAATAGTTAACTTGTAATTGTGAGCTGGCTCTGCTGTTTTACATCTAGAAGTAAAGGTAAGATATGCTCAGCAAGCTTGTGAATGTTGAATACTGGGGAGCCCTGCATTCCTGCAGGCTCATCGTGGGGTTTGTGAAAACCCTCTCCCCTTCCTGGATCCAACCTTTACCCTCATGTTGCCTTCTCCTTAGGCTGCTTCCTGCCTGCCCTACTGGGGACCACTGGCCAGACTTTCTTAGGACGGAACTTCCAGAGTTTTTTTATCTACCTCTTCTCCCAGGCTGATCATGAAACTTGCCTTGTGGTATGATGTGGGAAAGAAAGACAGAAGAAAACTTATTAAATTGCCTTACTCTTTACAGCCCATTGACTAGTCCTTGAAACAGGCAGAGTGACATTCCTCTAGGAACTCAGCTGCCTTCATGTTAACACTTTGCTAAGGGCAAAAGGCAATCTTAGCCCAACCCCCAGGATCCTGTAAGTCTTCTTTAACATATAAAAATTCTTTTGTAAACTTCCTTTATCTTTACCCCCCAAGATACATGCTGGCAATCGTCCCCCAAGTATATGACCCACCGATATAATTCTGAAGGGTCTCATGACTGAGTTTTCACTCAACAGTTATAAATGACCTTTTCCTAACAATAGCTAGCTCTCTCAAGGTCCTGGAAACCTTTCCCAAATACCTGGGAGGCTTATGCTATCCTTAACCCCCTGCCAACTTGAAAGTATATAACCGGCCACTCCTCACGACCCCGGTGTAGCTCTTTCTGCCCATGGGTCCCTGTGCTTTAATAAAACCACCCTTTTGCACCAAAGACATCTCAAGAACTCTTTCTTGGCCATCGGCTTCGAACCCTAACCTCTTTCCTACATCAGATATGTCTTATTTGTGCAGCCCATCTCCCTGAACCTGATGTACAACTTCTGATAGACAAGGCTACACAATGAAGCATCCAAGATTGACCTCAGAGTACTGGGCTTTTGAAATCCTAGACACAAAACCTCAATTCAGAGGGGAAAAAAAAAATCTAAAGGTGGAGAGATTATTTTTGGTCATGAGGTTAAATCTCACTGTATGAACACGTTTCCATTTTTGCTTCAGGCTATAGAATCAGTCTTACTGTGGCCAATGTAGAAAACAGAACAAAGCGTTGAAGTGTCAGACTCACCACTCTGCTCTGCTTTCCTGGGAAGCTTAGAAAGATTCCACAGAGCCCTTGGGGTTCCTGGGGGTAAAAATTAATGGTGTTGGTGGAGCAAGATTCTCAAATACCGTATCTCTGATGAGGGTTAAGATTTAAGAACTATAAAATAAATGTAGATTTGCAGAGAGATAACATAACAAGACTTAAAAAGCTAAAAAGCGTGGGGTAACAGACCTGGGTCAGTATGCCCCTAGGGAGACCAGGAAGCTTTCTGATCCCCTAAAAATACTGAATGTATTGTACAAAGGGTTTGCGAACGTAGGCTTGTTGAGAGAGATAAGTAAAAGAGATAAGAAACAATAACAGACTTGGGTCATTTTATCTCTGAAAGAAAAGGTGTTTGCTCACCCACTGAAGAAAGGGCTGATAAACCAATCCTTAGCCCAAACCCTTTTGGATATGGCTGGTCAGCTTTATACCAGATTCAGAGTTCTTCTTCCCCCTCCCCCTTAAAAAAGAACTCCTCATAATCAGTTTGGGAGATAAGATTTCTGCAGATGAAACAGCTGACTGTCCACAGAGGGTAGTCCAGGGTAAACATTTACAGGAGTGGCAGGGATTCTCAGTCTAGGAGGGTTTCTTGGGCAGGTGTTGAGATAATCAAGATTTTCTGATTACAGATTCCTAAGAGAAGAGAAGGAGACTGTTAGAAAGAGTCCTGTGCTAACGATGATCTCTTTGGGATGAACAGGCCGAAGTGGTAAGGGGATACACACGGAAACAAGTAATCTTAGCCTTATGGCCTCTTGTGTGCAGGAGAAATAGAATAACCAGCCTTCCTGGGATGACTGGACACCATGGAACAACTGGGTCTTGGGGTGATCAGGAAACCCAAAGGACCACCATCCTACTGCCCTGCCAGGAGCAAAGGTTCATGGATTAGTCTATGGTGTTATTATTAACATGACAGCCTGGTTGTGTTTACCCTTTCAGTTCCTCTGCCGAATGCCCACTTCTATTTTTAGTTCACATTTTGGACATTGGCAGATCTTGGTGAAGGCTCTACTTTCCCCCAGATAGTCATGGTCAAGTAGATAGATTCACAGAGTACAGAGAGATATGGAAATTTGTACATCAGCATCTGTTAAGGTCACTTCCTTTTCTTGGGGGGTTCTGGCAAGGATCCCTTTAGCAGGCCCTAAACTCATGGAGCTGGCTGCCCAGGTCAGGCAGTATCTACAAACCTCCTTTGGCAAGTATACTTAGGAGACTCCTGTCTTTACTTTGAAAACTCAGACGTCATTTAATTTAATTTCCGATGTGAGATGTGTTGTACCCAAAGTACTCATGTTACACACATTTGGATCAGGGAGTATCAACCAATTAATTCTGTTTTATATTTTATATTTGTCTTTTATGGCTTTTTCTCCCCTGGAAATGCATATGAGAATACAATGTCAATACACAATCATATACATATCTATGTACATATATACATATGTGTGGTATATATCAATGCCATATTTTGCAATATTGTCATAAATTATTACAGAAGAGGATTGGTTTTATTGAAATTGGAATGCTAATGTTGCATTCTTGAAGCATCGAGAACTGGCCCAGAAAAGGAAGCCTAAGGTCTCTTCTCAAAATGGATCATCATTAAATGCATAGGGAATAGTCTCTGAAGGTCCCAGAAAGGCCTCAGGGAGAAATAAACTTTGTAACACTACTAGGAGAACTGTAGCTCTTAAGAGTGGCCATGACCTCCCCAAGCCATAGTGTCCCACCTGGAGAGAGTCTATGAAAGTCATCGACTGCCACTGAGAAGCTGGATTAGAAGGCAGAGACTGTTCTGAGACCCTTATACAGAAATTTGGGAGATAGATCTGAGCTTTTTGAGAAGAGAAAGAGAGAAAAGAGCTTTTTATTGAAGAGAACTTCCTGGGAGAAGAAGTCCAAGTTACTTCTAATATATGATAGTGACCAGAAGGGTAGGAGGAGGTGGTGGGTGGGATCCCATATTTCGACCCTTCAGCGTCAGCACTCTGAATGAATCTCCATCTCTTGAAGCCTTTGATGCCTCCTCAACATCTTCTCAACTCCTCTCAGATGCTCCCCTGTTTGGTTACCTTGTGTTTTTTAACTTCTCTATTACTCTGTTACTTAGCCTCCTGCTAAATTTTCTAATATAGATGTTGTATGTGTAATCTACATTCTAATATAACATTGTAATTACTTTGAAACTATTCTAAGACTATTTTAGGAACCAAAGTATGTTTTTTGGTTCAACCATGACCCCCTTCAATCATCATATAAATTTTCTTGTTTTATTTTCACATTTATCACCTGGAGAGGTAGCAAAGTGTTCTGGAGAACTCCAGTTATGTGCTATGTGCTTTGCATAAGGATTTTCACATAGTCTTCACAATAACTGTATGAGGCCATGGTTTTTGCTCCTGCTTCACAGTGAGGAAACCGAGCCTAGGAAACTTGCCCAGCCTTACACACTGATGAGTGATGGAGCCCGGATACAAAACTCAAACCTATGATTTAATCACTATGCTCTATCACCTCCCTGTGTAATTACTCTTTACGAGGTCCTCACTGTGTGCTGGGGAATTTTAGATATATTATCTTCTAAGTTATTTCACAACTCTATGAGGATTTAAATACCTACATAACCTACTAGCTATGTGAGTGCTAGGTAACTTGCCTGAGCCATACTCACGTCATCCGTGACATCACAGTAATATGACACTTTTTCCACCTGGGTCTCACAGTTACCGTGAAGACTTCATGAGAGAATAAATATGAAAGCAATTTTTAAACTATGAAACATGGTGTGATAGTACATGTGATAAGTGTGGAAGCTTTATGTACTCCATTAGACAATTTTCCGGATGAGAAATCTTCGGAACAGAAAGGTAGATGTAAATTTAGCTACAAGTGTCCGCTGTGTGTCAGATACTGTCCTCAGCACCTGGTGGAATGATCTACTCAAGATTTCGTGGTTCATTAGGGACAGATTTAGAATGAGAATTTGGGTGTGTTGCCTCCAGATGACTAGAAGATGGCTAAAACATTCCCTGTCCCAGAGCGGAGGACTAAGCTGAAGACTGGTTCTAGCCAAAGTTGCTGCTGAGTTGACAAATGGCATTCATTTCATGCTGACTTTCCATCCAGAGTTTTGTGCAAGACTGGTCACCTTTTGCTGGGCATTGCCCTAGTCCTGTGTTATCATATGCTTTTCCAGTATAATAGATGATACCCAGATTTCTTTAGTTCTTTTAGATATTTCTTGCTATAGACTGCTGGACCTGGAGCTTTTTATTGATTGATTGATTTGAGTTTTAAACAAATGGAAATGGAAGCAAGATGTTTGGTTGGAAAGCATTCATGGTTTGACCATGCTGGTTCCGTAGGTGCCCAAGAGCCAGATATGTTTTCTTGGGAGCACAGCCTCACTGAAAGCAAGGCGCAAGCCAGTGGTTGAGTTCTTTCTCTGCTGGTGGTGTACTCTCTGGGGAGGCAGATGGTCTCCTGCCCTCTCTCCCAGATGAGACAGGATGCCCAGGGCACTACTCAGGGACAAGGGGTCACTGGATTATCTTCCCTTTCCTGCCACTGGCTTTCACTGTGCTCTCAGATGGGGAAGGTCATTATACTGCATCAGACTGGGTGTTTGAAAGAATGTGGCAATAGTTCCTAAGTAAGGATATATTTGAGATAATGAGGAACAGACTTGTTCCAGGGAATTGAAGCTTTTTGTAGCTGGGCTCCTGCCAAACAAACTCAAAGCCCAGCTAAGCACAACCAATT
This sequence comes from Callorhinus ursinus, assembly GCF_003265705.2. Lineage (NCBI taxonomy): Eukaryota > Metazoa > Chordata > Mammalia > Carnivora > Otariidae > Callorhinus > Callorhinus ursinus. Next base: position 19,980,188 of record NW_027397064.1, read on the forward strand.
TTTTTTTTTAAATTTTTATTTATTTATCAGAGAGAGAGAGAGAGAGAGACAGAGGCAGGAAGAGGGAGAAACATCTCCTTGCTCAGCAAGGAGCCCGATGTGGGACTTGATCCCAGGATGCTGGGATCATGACCTGAGTGGAAGGCAGATGCTTAACCGACTGAGCCACCCAGGCGTCCCAGCACAGCCAATTTTTTAAAGGATAACAATTTGAGGTAACAATTTGAGAGAATAGAAAGATTTCAGCAAAAACAAAACAAAATGTTTAGAATAGAGATGAATAATTTCATGGGCTAATGCATACCTATTAACCAATAACATGAATGCAAATTCCTATTATTAAAAAGAGTTCGATTGCCAAGTTATAGAAAATTCATGATTTCCCTAGAGGGAAAATTAGCACTTATTTTATTTATATTAAAAATAATCATATTTAAGTTTCCTTTGCTGGTGATCTGTATGTTTATGTATGTGTGTATGTGTAATAGGGTTTAATTTTTCATTCATCTCAAATTATAGAGAAATCTATAGCTTAGATGAAATCTGGTTTTCATCAGTCCTGAGCTATTTTTCAGATATGTTATTCTTTTGAATGGATAAGAGAAAAAAATGATGGCAATAATAACAACAACAATTATAAGAGCAATAATAATAATAATATTTGTATAGTGCTTTGCAAAGTTTACTCAAAAAGTCAATCTCTTTTAACCTTTAAAACTCTCAAGAGAGGGTTTAGACCTGAGGCAGGTAGGCCAGGCATTATTATTGTTACTTCTTATGATAAATGAGCTATGTACTACTGTAAGATAGTTAAGGAAATGAAATATTTTTCTTATCAGATAAAAAAACTGGAAATCAAATATTTTTAAATTAATAAAGCAAGCGGGTAGCCATTCAGGAACATAACAGGTTTTTGGAAAAATGCTCTTCTAGTTGGCCACACGTATTATGCAAGAAAGGGCGTATAACACTGAAAGCTAGATAAAAAGCCTAGCATGTGGCTATTGCTCAGAACAGCCCCGTTCTCTTCCTTGTCTGGGCATGACTGTATCATTAGTGCCCAGCACTGGGCTAGGTCATCTGGAGGATTCAAGTGTGTTTAAGATGTGCTATGTATCCTTGTGTTATCTGTGATCTAACTGGAAAGACAGAGCATGGCCATCTCTGAAACGTAGTGGCGGCCAGGACTACCTGGGTCATCCACCCTGGAGTCGTGGTTGGGGAGTAAGGCCTTCCTTCACCACATATACTGAAATGGGAAGGGGTAGTTCCCCAAAGTGAAATCTAACTCTTATTTTCAGATAAAAAATGAAGAGATCAAGGGAAACAGATGTCCACATTAGGTGCCTCCTCTGATGTCCATAGACAGAAGAACTGTCAGGTGTTCCCGCTGTCCAAAGCCCTCCCTCCTGCCTGCAACTCTCCCCTAGCCCAGTGCAATCCTGGCATCTCTAGCTGCAAGATGCATTTCCTCCTATAAACAAGGTTATAAATGCTGGGTAAGCATAGTTAATATGGTACCATTTGTAGTATATATGTCAAATACATTAACTTTTAAGAGCCTTTTGTGGGCAGTTTTTGATTTGGATTTCTCTGATGCCGAGTGATGTTGAGCACTTTTTCATGTGCCTGTTGGCCATTTGGAATCACAGATCTGTACTTCTGAAACAAATAACGCAACATATTTTAAGAAAAAAGGAAAAGAAGAAGATAACAGGAGAGGAAGAAAAGGGGAGTATGTCAGAGGGGGAGACGAACCATGAGAGATGATGGACTCTGAAAAACAAACTGAGGGTTCTAGAGGGTAGGGGGGTGGGGGGATGGGTTAGCCTGGTGATGGGTATTGAGGAGGGCACGTTCTGCATGGAGCACTGGGTGTTATGAACAAACAATGAATCATGGAACACTGCATCAAAAACTAATGATGTAATATATGGTGATTAACATAACAATAAAAAAGAGCCTTTTGTGGGCAGTTTTGAGGATTTAACCATAATTTATAAAACAGTGTCTATGGGAAAATGTATGCCGAGAAACCAAACACTCAAACCAACAGACAAACTCTTGGAACATAAACTAGAGTTGTATGAGTAGGATGGAGTGCTAAATTGTGCAGTAGAACTTGGAGGAGCTGATTCCATTCAGAGAACAGAAAGTTCCATAGGGGCGCTCTGGGTCTGGGGAAGGAGTAGGGCACATAACGCAACTAATCCACCAGTCTCCTGAAGGATCAAGATCTGACTTGTGATGTGAGTCTCCTGTCTCAGGGCAACCGAGCTGGGCCTGACTAGATAGTGCTTTTTTCTCTCTCTCATCACACCAATTATGTCCCTTTTGAAACTACATCCTTGTTTGAAAATAAGAGAAGGAATGTGTGTTGATTGAGTGCCTTTTCTATTTCTTTAAAATATTTTAAACACAAAAATACAACAGAATATGAAACATATTTTATATACAGTATAAAAAAGTCCCCTCACTCATATCTTGTTCCCTTTGACAGAGGTATTCACTACTTGGTATATTCAAAGGTTCTTTTTATAAAATAAATTTCTTAATATGAAAATGAATTACCTTTCCCAGTTTCATTAAAATTAGACAATTTGGATGGGAGAAGTGGACATAATGAGTGTAGCCCTTTTCTGTTCCAGGCCAGTGGTTTATTATAGTTTGGATGGAGGTAGGTGTGGTTGTTGTGGGAAGGGAGGTAGAATTTATTTTTTTTTTTAAAGATTTTATTTATTTATTTGACAGAGAGAGAGACACAGCGAGAGCAGGAACACAAGCAGGGGGAGTGGGAGAGGGAGAAGCAGGCTTCCCGCCGAGCAGGGAGCCCGATGTGGGACTCGATCCCAGGACCCTGGGATCATGACCTGAGCCGAAGGCAGACGCTTAACGACTGAGCCACCCAGGCACCCAGGGAGGTAGAATTTAAAGATGAGTAGGGTAAGTGTAGTTTGAAAAGTTCTACCTATTATCTAGTGTGATTATATCTCCCTGCCTTGAAAATCATTGCTTCCTACTTCAAAGCATATAGTAACTAACCTCTCTGTGGTTCACAGCATGCATCTTTAACGTATGGCCTGTTTTAAAATACTATTCCTCCACTTGATGTAAGAAGTTCACAATCATGTACTTTCCCTTTCTTAGTGTTTTGCTATTGTCTTCATACATTTTTCTGCTACATGTTTTCTAAAACCCACAATACATTTTTGATTTTTATCAAAATAAAAATCAATAAAAAAGATTTTATCTTTTGATGAAACTAAAAAAGTAACTATTTTATATTTGCCCACATGTTTACCATTTTCAGGAGTCTTCACTCTTCTTTTTTTATTGATCCAAGTTTCCATTTCAAATGGAGAGAGGTTCCTGAATGTAGCCTTGGTAAGTCTCATGCATAGGTATTTGCAGAAATGCAACCGGGGGTTTCAGCTCACCGGGTAGAGTTGGTACAGAAGTGCTGAGAGACGTGGTGAATTGGAAGTAGCCTGGCGTCTAGACTGGAAAGCCCTGGAACGCAGGGACATTAAGATGGGACTAATGTCAGTGACCTGGACTTCAATATCAGGGGACTGTCTGTTGTATGGTCGAGAATTTATCTGGACTTTGTAGCTGGTTCCTGGGATAGAATCTTTAAACTCTTGGAATTTCCGAAGTGATAGGAGTATCTTTGTTATTCATAGTGGATGCTGATAGTTTATACTAATGAGGTGATCCCTGTGGGCCCTTAGATAGATACACTAGAGAGATGACTCAGGATGGTAACAGGCCACATCAGAACAACCAATCATGTGATGCAACGTTAGGGCTTTGAACCCCATGATATCAGCCTAACCTCCCGATCTCTGGGGAGGGCAAGTGAACATCAAGTTCAAATCATTTGGCCATGATTCAATCAGTCGTGCCTACAAAATAAAACCCCAATAAAAATTCTGGACACTGAAGCTGGATGGCACTTTCTGGATGATGACCATACTCACCTGCCAGGAGATTGACACACCCTGGTTCTATGGAGAGAGGATACAGAAGCTCTGCATTTGGGAATCCTTTCAGACCTCACCCTATGTATCTCTGTGTTTGGCTGGTCCTGATTTGCATCCTTTAAAATAAAACTGTCCTTGTAAGTAAATTACTTTCCTGAGTTCTGTAGATTATTCTAGCAAATTATCGAAGCTGAGTGGAGGTTGTGGGAACCCCCAGGGTCTGTAGCCAATTGGTCAGACATGCAGTAGTCTGGGGATCCTTGAACTCATAACTGGCATCTGAAGCGAGGGCAGTCTTGTTGGGGATTGTGTCCTTAAATGTGTACAATCTGACATTAATTCTGATGGTTAGCATCAGAATGGAACTGCACTCCCATAACCCAAAGCACTTGTAAGATTAGCCACAATGTAGGATGCGGTGCAATTCAGAGTAGCCAGGACCAGATCAGACCAGTTACTTTGTATGAAATCACCACCATCCCCAGGTGATTTAGAGGAAAGCCCTGTGACCAGAGAGGCCCCCTTACCACCACGATGCCCAGACACCATCTTGAGAAGAAGGGTGAAGGGAAGGAGGATTGCTTGAGACGAGGGAAATAGCGGCAGTAGGGTTTTCACGCTCTGCATTGATTGCAAATGTATTTGCTTTGGAGTGGGAGAGACTGAGGTTTTTAAGAATTCTGTAAAAATTTTTTATTAACAAATTGTTCTGTTGAATCAGCAGGACTAAGGGCTTGAGAGTAACAGCAGATCACTGAAGGCATGAAAGACAGATGTCTTTTCTCCAACTGCCCCAACTCGCTCCTCCCCAACACTAAACATTCATATTATAGTGAGCAAAACTTGACTACTATAAATAGCTTATTTGATCTCCCCCTGCACTTATCCTGGAGTTTCCTTTTTGATTCAGAAGTATCTTGCCATATTGACAGACTCACATTTTCCTTTCTAGTTGTCAAATGTGTATCAGGTGGGCTGGAACAGAATCGGTTAGTTTCAACAAGGCAGATGGACTATATCCCAGTGATTCATCAGTTTCCATTGGTGTTGGTCTGGGTTGTGTTTTGGGCCTTTGGTTCAGTGCTTGGTTATTGTGGGATTATCTGTGGTTTACAAGATTCATTTAATCACTGATTGTATTAAATGCTGGGAAGGAATAATGGATAGAACCTTCATTGAGGTTTGTTTGTTTATTTGTTTTTTAACAGTTATTTTTCCTGAGGTGCCTGGCTGGCTCAGTCAGCGGAGCATGTGACTTTTGATCTCGGGGTTATAGGTTCGAGCCCCATGTTCGGTGTAAAGATTACTTAAAAGAATAAAATCTTTAAAAAATAGTTATTTTTTTCCTGATTGGGTTTTGAATGTTGTGGGAAAATAGGCAAATAAAAATTTTGACACAATTTTAAAATTGCTATAATAGGATAGTGCTAATCACGAAGTCATGGAGTAATTCATCTGTGCATTCTCGGGCCCCTTTCCATCTCTGTATAGGTTTCTGGAAAATGCCTGATGCTGGTGACAAGGGGAGACACGATCATAGACTGAAATGTCTATGGGGGCAGGCAACAACACTAAATGAAGTTGGCGGGTGTGGACTGGACATGTTGGGCGAATGATCTCAGTGTTGCCAGATCTTCAAATTCATTGAGAGATGCTAGAGATCTGTTATATAAAAAAAAAAAAAAAAATGCAAATGGTGCCAATATTGAAATGTTAGCCAAAAAACCAAAAACCAAAAACAAACAAAAAAACCCTCAAATCCAAATTTGTATAAACATACAAGTACAAAATCGCTATGCAAGATAAGTAATACCTACAGTTGGCCCTATGGGGCCAACATTTGCAACTGCTGTTATAGACAAGGTCGTTCAGTGCAAATCTGCGCGGAGGCACAATGAGGAAACCTCATGTTTACATTTGAAGTTTATCTCTGAGGCTTACAGAACAGGGCTCTTCTTTTTATCTTCTGGCTTGAGACACTGTCACTTGGTGATGATTACTGACTAATATTGTCTCAACAAGAACCTTACTTTCTCCTCTCCACTGTTTCTTCTCCTACTGCCTCCCTATCTCCTTACTTCTACCCAGTGAAGCGATCTTCATTCTCTCCCTGAGCTTAACGCCTCCTGGTCCATGAGAACTAAGCACTGTCTCTTCTGTTCCTGTTTTGTTTCTATTTTTCATATTCCACTTTGTGTTACAGCTCCTATTTCTCTCCTTTATCTTTGCATTGCTCAATACAACATATCCTCTGGAAACATTTCTTTAACTGAGCGAGAGTCCAAATTTTTGTACTGGGTTCACATCTCCCTCTTATCTTTTCTTTACTCTTTCCCTGATTAAACAAGAGGGGTTTTATTATAAAGAAATGTGTGGTACTTTCTCCTAATTTCTTCTCTCTGCATTTTCTTTCCATAGCCATATATATCTACTTCAGGAAAAAGAATCCAGGCATGTGTATCCCACCAATAGTCACTAGCGAGTTCATTTTTTTTTGTAGTTTTAATTAGCTTTTTGGCCTTTTAAATCATAGGTCTACTTGTCAGTGACAGATTGGATTATTAGTTTTATTATCAGTAAATTGTTTGGTTAAAATCATCTTTTTATTATATGCACAATGAGATAATGCATCTAGAACTCTCATAAATGATTTTGCTTCTCATAAATGTTAAACGTTCTTTTCCTACATCTATACATCTATATTAGGGCTTAGATTTACTAATTTTCTTTCCATTTGAAGACGAGAATGCATAATAAATGTAAAGTATTGAACCTAGTTCACATTTATTATGATTTTTTTTTCTTCTTCCTTTTTCAGTAGCTTCTGAAAGTTTCTCATGGATTTGACAAGACTGCTCTGAAAATGAGGGTAAAATGATGAAATCTGAAAGCACAGGAGGTGGTTCAGAGATGTGAAAGCCCCATAGACCTGCCTGAGCCAACTGATCCACACCGTGCTTGCCAAGGACAGACTCGCTCTTCTCTCTCTGTTTTCTCTGGGCTCATCTGAGTAGGGCCTCCAGGGATCCCTTGTGTGATTAAATAGCTAAAACAAGGAGGACTTGGCCAGTAGACCACATGCGTGGGCCAAGTCTCTGGTCAAAAGGTAGCATTCATTACAAAAAACTCTGAAATGTTTCCTTTCACTTAGATTCAGCTACGCCAAATAATTTCATTTTATTTTATTTATCTTTTTAAAAAGATTTTATTTATGTATTTATGTATTTATTTATTTAGAGCACATGAACTGGGGGAGAGGCAGAGGGAGAGAAGAACCTTGAGCGGACTCGGTGCTGAGTGCAGAGCCCAGTGCTGGGCTTGAGCTCATGACACTGAGATCATGATCTGAGCTGAAACCAAGAATCAGATGTTTAACTGACTGAGCCTCCCAGGCACCCTTGGGCCAAATAAAAATAGATGAAACCAACTATGGCTATAAATGTTACATCAAACTTCAGGGTAAAATTCAATCTGCATATCAGAGTATTGCCTGGAATAAGGATTAAGTTGCACCTAATATTTGACATATCCTATTTTCTACCTGTCTGTTTTTGCTGGCTTTGTTAACCTCTCTATGAGAGATATTAATTTCTCAGAATAGACTGTGCCTTTTTATATGTAGGAAAATGGTAGATACTTCAGATGACAGAACTGAGTGTTGGTAGTATTAATGCCTACCATTTGTTTTTTTCTGCTTCTCCTTCCAAAAAAGGATTGCAGTATTTTCCAAAAGAGGCTTGGTAAATCATAAGTAAATATGGTATTAGGAACATCTCAGCACTTACCACATCCTGACACACACACACACGCACACGCGCGCGCGCGTGCGCACACACACACACACACATCAAATATTGGCTAGCTAACTAGGTATTTCTTAGATTAAATCCAAAATATCACTTCTTCCAACAAGGTTGTCTTGGTTCAAGTTTCTCTGGTCTATATTCCTATTGTACCCCTAATTTCTCCTACTATAATGTTAATTCATAGTGCTTTATTTTATTTTTTATTATTATTTTTTAAAGATTTTATTTATTTGTCAAAGAGAGAGAGAGAGGGAGAGAAAGTGCACAAGCAGAGGGAGTGGCAGGCAGAGAGAGAAGCAGGCTCCCCACTGAGCAGGGAGCCCGATGCAGGACTTCGTCCCAGGAGCCTGGGATCGTGACCTGAGCTGAAGGCAGATGCTTAACCGACTGAGCCACCCAGGCGCCCCCATAGTGTTTTATTTTAATTACTTCTTTTATTGCCTACACTAAGCAGGCATTGTGTCTTATTCACTATGGTATTCTTAGCACTCAGCACAACTGATGTGTGCCTTCAACAAATACGTTCTTAAAAAATACTTGTCAAAGGAAACAAATATACTTAAATATATCTAAGATTCTTGATATTAAATTGTTAACCTATTTGTGGTACTAATAGAAGTGGCATTATATCTACTTTTTTTTAGATATATACAACCACACACAAGCTTATAGCACTGTAATTCATTAAAGTTAAGATAACATCAATTGTACTAACATTATTATCTTATGTACCATTAAAAAAGAAAAAATCCTGCCAATTACAGTGTGATCCATTTATTTTTTTAATATTAGGTAATAATATAAAGGTTTTTTTTATATCAGTTATGGTAATAATTCATTTTACAATTTACTGAAATCAGTGCTTTCCAGTTAAATTAGGAAATGCTCCAAACGGAAAAGATTTAAACCAAATATAGGTACTGGTAAGCAATGAGATCATTTAAAAAATGGAAGCCCAAATAATTTTAAACTTTGTTGTATATCCATTACCAATTGAAGACTATATGAAAATGACTTTTTATTGCCAAAGAGATTTAGAAAAGTTATATTGCATTTTTTTTTTACCTTCTCAGTGAATATATGCAAGAACAATGCAGTCGCCTTTTCAAATATATCCATTTTCTTATTTCATGATGAAAACATTGACCTTTGGTCTTTTAAGATCCAAAACAATTTTATACATTAATTGTATCTTTTGAAATGTTGACTTCTGATTTCTAGTCTTCCCCAAAAGAAATGTAAAGTGACACTAAATATTTTCCTCTAATTATTTTCACAAAACTCTGAAAGCAGGAAATTTGATTTGGGAGGAGAAAAAAAATTAGCTTTGGATAGATATATTTTGTATTTAATTAGGTCATATCACCAGAGGTCAGCACTACTTAACTGATTAGTAGTGAGAGTGTCTGGAATGGCCGTTGGCAAACTTATGGAATTGGAAGAGGAGAGAAAGAGGGAGAAAAGGAGAGAGACAGGAAGGAGGCAAAGAGAAAGAAGGAAAGGAATAAAGGATAAAGACCATTAAGTGTGGCTTTTTAAATTTTTCCTACAGAGATATTTCTAACTGTAGCTGCAATGTAACATGAGAGTCCGCATTGTCTAGAATTTAAGAGTATTGTCCAAGAATGCATTGGTATGAAATCGTGTTTTATCAGTTTTGTAAAGCCTCTTATTGATGCATCCCATCATTTGCTACAATTACTATTCTCACTGAGGTTTTTTCTTCACTTAGATCCTAGGTTTTGTTCTTACTTACTTCATGGGCAATTTAATATCTCCCTTTGGATCTATTAGGCATCTCATACATATCATGGCAGATCCTGATTTCTACTCTCTCCTTCGTCATCCTGCTTTTCCTGCTCACTTACCCATCTCAGTGAATGGCGCCTCCATGCTTGGATAAAAAACCTGAAAGTCAACCTTGACTCCTCTTGCTTATCCCTCATGAAATCTGAGAACAGATCTTGATAGCTCCTTCTTCAAAATATATCCAGAACCCGACCATTTCTCACCACTGTACCAATGCCAGCCAAGTGTAATCTATCATCCTGTGTCATTTGGGTCACTGTAGTGACCTCAACAGATCTCCCTGTTTCCACAATTGCTCCATATAACCTGTTCCCAGAACTTAAGTCAGGCTATGTCACTCTTCTGTTCAGAATCTCCAAGGCTCCCATATCACCGATGATGACCTACAAGTCCCCCATGATATGGCCCCAGTATTTCTCACATGTCTTCTACTACTTTTCCCCTTGCTCACTTCACTCAAGTCCCCATGGCTCTCTTGCTGCTGCTTGGAGAAGCCAGGCCCACTCTGACCTCAGGCCCTCTGTTCTTGCTGGTCTCTCTGCTTAGAACAGTCTTTACTCGGATATTCACGTGGCTCTTTTCTATACCTCCCCAGCTGTCAGTGAGCTCATCTCTGATGACCCTCTTTAATTTTTGCAATACTACCCAGTATTCTCCATCTCCCTTTCCTGCTGGAGTGTGTAATTAACTTGCTTACTTTGGTTATGTCTGTCTTCCCCAGCTAGAATGTAAATTCATGGGGGTAAGGATTTTGTCTGTTTTTGTTCACATGGAACAATACTGGGCACATAGTAGGTATTGATAAATGTCTGTGCTATGACTGGTGTCCCCCTGGGCTAGGTGTTGAGATGGCCACAAGAGTTGAGAGACAGAATGAAGACGAGAGTGCCATACGAGTAGATGTGAAATGTTTGCGGAGCTGCTGATATTTGAGACATGTAGGAATTTGTTAGGAGGGAAGACGCTGCACTCCTGTCAGAGGAAACCGTGTCTCTAAAGGCACAAAAGTATAGAAACAACTCCAATTTAGAATGATTGTTCAGTCATTCATTGTACTTATTACGTTTTCGTTACTATTCTAGGCATGGGGAAAAGGGATAAGGAAGAACAACAAAGTCCCTGCCCTCAAGAGAAATTTGAGCCGCAGTTAAACAGGTAAGCAAATAATGTCATTTGTGATAATTCTTTGGAATGAATAAGCCATATGACATAGTGGCCACAAGCAGATAAGGTATGAGAGCTACTTTATTTATTATTATTATTTTTTAGATTTTGTTTATTTATGTGAGAGAGAGAATGAGATAGAGCATGGGGGGAGGGTCAGAGGGAGAAGCAGACTCCCTGCTGAGCAGGGAGCCCGATGCGGGACTCGATCTCGGGACTCCAGGATCATGACCTGAGCCGAAGGCAGTTGCTTAACCAACTGAGCCACCCAGCCACCCTAGAACTACTTTAAATAGGGTGGTTGAAGAAGGTGTCGTTGTGGTTGGGATCTCTGATATAAGACCTGAAGGAGCCAGCTGTGCCAAGATCCAGGGAGCAGGGTGTGGGCCAGATGACGGCACGTGCAAAGTCCCAGCAGCCAATGTGACCAGAACACAGCAGGTGGCAAGTGGGGAAGATGAAGTTACAGAGGACAGGACCCTGGAGGGCTTTATGGATCGTGTGTAGTTAGACTGGGCTGTGCCATCCAGATCCAGCTCCCAGCTCATCACTGGTTGGGGGGCTAGGCCACTTGTCCCCCAGCTGCTGAGAGTGTGGGTGGTGCCAGCTCAAAGCTGAATTCCTTCTGGGGATTGCCCTTGGCTGAAGAGAGCTGGGTCTTCCAAAGTCACACTGTGACTTTATGTTTACAGGCTAGGGAAACCTGGACTTACAGGGAATGAATAAAGTTTGCTAGTTCAGGCTTCCTGAGGGCAGTTCATGTGGAATGGCTGAGATACAAATGCTCAGCCCACTGCCCTTCCTTGGGGGAGGACCCTGAGGGAAGACTCTGAGGGAGGACTCTGCACAGTCCTCTGGCTCTGGGATCCGCTGAAGCTCCTGTTGTGACTGCACCGCAGCCCAATTTCTTCTGTCTGATCCTCCTTCCTTCGTGTCCTCCATGGGAGTTGATTCTGAGAGCCCTGCCTCAGGAAACTCCTGTACACTAACCTCCATCTCAGGATCCACTTCTCCGGGAGACTGACCTGCCACACCATGCTTTGTGTTTTAAGTACAAACCAAATCCACAGAAAGCCTTTATGCAGAAGGGTGATGGGATCTGATCTGTGGTTTAGGAGGAGCCCTCTGGCTCCTGACTGGAGAATGTAAGTGGGCAAGAAATGGAGGCCCTCCGCAATTTCAGAAATGGTGGTGTCGTCATGGGGAGATGTGTCTATCCATGCTTGAGGTGTCTGCACAGCAGGTTGGGGGCTAAGATGGATATGCAGCTTGAAGGATATGCAGATGTTGCCCTCACACTGGAGGAAACGCTGCTCAAAGGGGAGGGCCTATGTCTTTCACTAATCAGTTGGGACACAACTCTTGGTGTCTGACATGGACTGCTCTGTAAGGCTGGATGACTGGGTGTTGGAAATGTGCAAATGTTGGACCACTATGTTTTCATGTTATTGCCCTGTTGGGACTAAAGAAGAAACCATAACAGTCATTGAAAAGAGTGGATATCCTACTAATCCAACATGAAAGCAGGCAGTTCCTGGGGAAGGAAATTGAATCCTCCACAGCAGGTCTTGGACGGAACAGGACTGGCTTCCTTTGTCTGGGCCCCGAGGCAGTTAGCAATGGAGAGGGTTCCCGCCAGCCTGAGGACAGCCCCACTCCACCTTTCTCCATCCTCTGATCTCCTGTGAAGGCTTGTGTGTGAAGTCCACAGAGGTCTGCATCCCAGGCAGCGAATGGGGTAGAGAGGAGGAGAGTGGATCTGGAGAGGCAAGTGGTAGATGTCTGGCATGCAGATGAAAGTTCCTCTGGGTTGAAATGCATGTATCTCAAACTTTAATATGCATATGGATTGTCTGAGGATCTTGTAAAAATGCTGATTAGGTTTTAGGAGGACTGAGGGGAGGCCTGAGATTCTGAATTGCTGTCAGACTCCCAGGTGAGGCTGAGGCAGCTGCGGGTTCATGGATCACATTTGCAGTAGCAAGATTACCACCCGCTTCCCTCAACTGAGTCTTGTCGAAGCCCCAGCCTGGCCTCACCTGTGTGAACGAAGCGCCTCTTGACACGCTGGGGCTAGAGAGGGAGCGCGTTCCTCTCTTCCCTTGCCTCTCCGAGCCAGGGCACCAGGCCCCAGGGAAATAGCAGCATTTGCCGCCGGAGGCAAGGTCAGCTGCTCTAGCACCGTAAATGGCAAGGGGCAACTGGCCTGTGGCCCGATGGCCGAGAGGAGATGGATGGCCTGAGCCCGCAGAAGCGGAGACGAACTGACTCAGGTAAGCACCTAAAATACCAGCACCTTCGAGGATTCCCCAGAAAAAGGTCCTTGAAGTCGTTGTAAATAATAGGAAAATGACCTTATTTATGTTTACAGGCTAGGGAAACCTGGACTTACAGGGAATGAATAAAGTTTGCTAGCTCAGGCTCCAAATCCATTGCAGAGCCCCCTTGAGCTTTGCTCTGTATTTGCTCCATTGCTAACAGCTGCCTTCCACTGTTGTTTGTATTTAGTCCGTAGTTATTGAGAACAGGTAATCCAAAATGCGCTGGGGCCTCTCTGGTAGACGCCGATGGTCCTATGCAGTAACAAAGCACAAAAACATGCTCTTGCCCGCACGCAACCGGCCTCAGCACACAACCCCAATGTGTTCCTGGAAATGCCATTGGAAACTGGAAGATGACAAGGAGTGAATCACTTTTTCTCCTCCTCCTTCCCTTTCCGCCCAGTGTTCCCGAAGCGAACTGTTGACGCGTTAACTTCGAGACCAGTGAATCAGCAGGGAAACTGTTGAATGAGTGAATCAATGGAGTGAAAAGTGAAATGCAGGGGTTTGTCAGCTCCTTCGGGCCAGCAGCTGGATGAAACGTAGGAGAGAACAGGAGGACCTCCTGCACATTTTTCTTTTTCTTGGCAATAATCATTGAGAAGCATTTAATCCTAAATTCCTTCTTCAGTTTTTAAACTTAATCCTTTTTAACTTCCTCAACTGTGGAAACGAGTGTGTTCATCAAAGCCTTTGGAATAAATTTCTGTAGGCCATAAGCCACCAGATGTTGATGAAGGCAAGGGGATGAGAGAAGGTGGGGGTTCACTGGTTTACAAACAGGGAATTCCACACTGAGGATACAAACAGTAGCGCAAATCCTACTATGAGTCACAAACACCTACAGGGCACTTCCTATGCACTGGCAACACACAGCACTTGGTAGGGACTGAATGTTTCTGTCCCCCTAAAATTCCGATGCTGAAGTCCTAATGCCCAGTGTGATGGTGTTAGGAGGTGGGGCCTATGGGAGGGAATTAGGTCATGAGGGTGGAGCCCTCACGAATGGGATTAGTGCCCCTATAAGAAGAGACATGAGAAGGCTTGTTTCCTCTCTCTGTTCTCTGCAAGAAGACAGCCATCTGCAAACGAGGAAGAAAGACCTCCCCAGAACCCAGCCCTGCTGATACCCTTGGACTTCCCAGCTTCCAGAACTGTGAGAAATACACATTTGTGGTTTAAGCCACCCAGTGCATAGTATTTTTATCATAACAGCACACAGTGGCTAAGACATCTTCTGACACAGAAGCTTTGAAGGGGTGTGTTCTAATGATTTAGTAGGTTTGTCCCTACCCTTCCTTCAGTGGGAAAATGCAATGGGCAGGGCTTGAAGAGATGGAGAGACCTGATTTATTTATTTTTCCTTTTTCTAGCAACTCATGACTTTACCAAAATGCAGATTAAAAAATAAAAAGATTGTGGAGCCCACACTCAGCAAAGGTGAATTAAAGAGGGAAGAAGGGAGAAGTTTTCTTTCTTTTGTGAAGTTTGGTGATGGATTCTTTTTTTTTTTTAAAAGATTTTTATTTATATGAGAGAGAGAGCGAGAGCAATGAGAGGGGGGAGGGTCAGAGGGAGAAGCAGACTCCCCGCTGAGCAGGGAGCCCGATGCGGGACTCGATCCTGGGACCCCAGGATCATGACCTGAGCTGAAGGCAGACGCTTAACCGACTGAGCCACCCAGGCGCCCAGTGATGGATTCTTTTGACCCTTACACTGAACTCCCTGAAGGCATCTGATATGAATCCTCTCTGTTCTACAATTGCTTCTATCCCCTCTGCCCACACCCAACCAGTGTTTTAAGCAGAGCTAAAATCTAAGGATGAACGTATTCATAAACTGAATCCTGGGACCCTCAGAAATACTCATTAAGGATTATCTTCCCCTTTGCCAACTGCTGTATAGACGATGTATGCTGGAACCAGATAACTTCAAAGGATCTTTGCAGATCTACTTCAGAATGTGTGACCATTCTCTTCCTCTTCCCACAGATGGGCCAACCCATCTATGACCTCTTTTCTGAGCCTTTCTGAGCCTTCCTAGCCCATCAGAAGCATGTACCTCATAGGAATTGTGGCTTTACCCTTTATGCTAGGGAACCCCAGTCAAGTTCTGTCAAGGGATAACTAAGGAGATGGGAGAGGGTCCTAAAGAGAGGATAGAAATGGGACAATTAATCAATCCTAATTTTTGACCAAGCATCTCCAGCTGTGCTTGGTTCCTTTGAGCTGAGCAGACCTAGGAAAGGTGACTACTGGCTACCATTTGGCTTATTCTATTTAAAGGTTTATTTATTTATTTGAGAGAGAGAGAGAGAGAATGAGTGGGAGGGGTAGAGGGAGAGAGAATCCCAAGCAGACTCCATGCTGAGTGTGGAGCCCTACTCGGGGCTCAATCTCACCATCTGAGCTGAAACCAAGAGTCAGACACTTAAGGGACTGAGCCACCCAGGTGCTCCTCCATTTGGCTTATTTTATTTTATTTATTTAGTTTCAAGCTGAGCATTTTATTCTTTTTTTTTTTTTTAAAGATTTTATTTATTTATTTGAGAGAGAGAATGAGATAGAGAGCATGAGAGGGGAGAGGGTCAGAGGGAGAAGCAGACTCCCTGCTAAGCAGGGAGCCCAATGCAGGACTTGATCCTGGGACTCCAGGATCATGACCTGAGCCGAAGGCAGTCGCTTAACCAACTGAGCCACCCAGGCGCCCACTGAGCCACCCAGGCGCCCTGGCTTATTTTAGAAAATACTAAGAGATGGGGCAAGTGTGTCTTGGAGAGCTTTGGGAGATCTTTCTACCTGGGAGGGCACAGGTGAAGCAGTGTTTGGGACTGGTAAGTGTAACTTAGGGATTCTGCCTCCATATGATCTACATATTTAGTAACATTTCTGAGACAGAAAGTTAGGAAAGTTTTCATATATTTTATTTTTAACTGTATTTAGCTAGGTTTGTGCATTGCCTTGAAGAAATAGACAAATGCAGTCCCCCCCCCCCCCCCCCCCCCCCCAGGCTGCTACATGCAGGACAAGTGCTGCAGGCTGATGACAGTGCCCCTTCCCCTGACTGACTCCATCCTTCCCTGTTGTCTTCTCTTTTCTGCAGCTTAGGGGCTGAGCAGAAGCCCCAGAACTGTGACAATGTGGAAAGGAAGGTTGGAAGATCACAGTAAGAGCCCAGATGCCTTGTCCCCAGATGCCTGTTTGCTTATGCTCGACCTCTGCCTGCAACCTCAGCCCTACAGTCCAGGCTCTGGGAGCAGACCTGTCCATCATTGGGAAATTAAGGAGTCCAGCAGCACAGGTCACACACTGATGAACGCCCCTGCTCTGACCTTATGTTCCAATGCTAGTAACTTAGCTTCTGATTTGACCTCTCACCCAAGTGGGTCATTGTCCTGTCACTCAGGACCTGTGTCCCTGCCCTGAGTTTTAGTTTGTCTAAGCCTGAGGTCATTCCTCTGAACCTTAGCTCCTCTTGGCTAAAACTCTGTTCTTAGCTGCTAGACCTTCCCTATTTTGACCATTAGTCTATTGGTCAAAATAGGCTACCTGCTTACCAATTTGTTTTTTGCTTTCTCATTGGTGCTCATCCATCATGGCTTCTGCCTCCCAAGGCTGACTTCCTGACTCTGACCTGTGCGATTTCCCCTGATCTTGGGGAGCATACCTCTGTTTTACCTGGGTGATTCTCCAGAGTTGTCACTGTATGGTGAGCCTATGGATGGGGAGGATGATCAGGCCCCCTAGCTCTAAGTCTTACACTCCACCATGCCTTGCCCTTGCGGATCTCTCCCAATGCCTACTACCACCATGTACTAAGAATCATTTGGCTAGAGGGAAAGAAACAGACTTTGTCTAGTTTAACTAAAAGGAAAAATTTACTGGGAAGATCTGGGTTTAAAACAAAACCCCAGGAAAGTGAAAAGTAGGGAAGCTCCAAGGACAGCAGGAATTTCTGTATCTCCAGTTTAGACACTCTGTGACTCAGCTCCATGACCCTGTTCTCCCTGGCAGGCAGTTTCTCTTCATATAAATCTTCATTTTCCCAGAAGAGACAATCTGATTAGCCTCGCTCCAGTTAGGTATTTACCTCTAAATAAATCAGCTCTGGTTCATGTCACCAGGTACCAAGTCTGTGGCTCACCTCTGTGAATCAAAGCCAATCCCCAGCAAAGGGTGAGGGATGTGAACGAGGAATTTACTCAAGTTTCACACCAGGCATGCTCATGCTGGCCTCGTAGGGCACTGTGCTTCTCCTAACACTAAGCCCAGCATGCATCTCACAGCTGGAATATCCTTAAAGGCTTTTGCTGAAGGCTAGATTTTTTTTAACAAAACCATCAAGTAAAAGAGGAACATACAATTAGAAATCTATTTTTGTAAAATCAGATTGGTTCATCTTCAGCTTACAATATCTTGAAGGGATGCCTGCTTACCTTCCTCAAGGTGGGGCCCATGTCCTTATTTAGCCTTAAACAAGGAACGCCCCCAAGACAATGACCAGAGCCACTCAAAGTTTAGAGGGAGAATCAAAGAAAGGCTAAGAATTCTCTTTCCTATTGTGCTGAAGACTGCCTTCAGAATGCCACATACCTAACTCTTCCCAGATGAGTGGTACTAGGCTAGCCTCTCTTTTCAGGATCCTTCTACGGGGAGTGTGTTTTGTCCTGAAGGCTTCCTAATACCGTCTGTGAGAGCACTGTGTAGGAGCCTACCACAGGGCAGGCACAGTAGGACATTCTCTTATCCAAACAGGAGAGGACCTCTGGGATTTTGGTCCTGGCCTGTCCCAGGGCGGCTTTCTGCCAGGACTGCTGTGTAATGATCTGATTCAACGCACACTAATTACACATGGGGTGGTGTGCCAGGGTCCATGGGCAGGCATTTGTACTCGCATTATCTAATTATTTATGTAATACAAATCCCATGAACCTCTCCTGGAAAAAGAGCGCTGTGATCCAATACATTTGGTTAACACTGCCTGATGCGTTTTCCTTTTCCAGACCCAGAATGCTCAGTACCTCATTATAGACTCTGGACAATGTAGGAAGGAGACTTGTTTAACTGTGTGTCACCTGGCATTTCCCAAACTGAATGGGTAGTGGGACCCTTTTCCCATCTAGTCACATCTTGCAGAACTAGCTTTCAGTGGAACACTTTTAAAGAAATATTCCTGAATACTTCCGGTATTCCTGTCAAGAAGTTGTTAGCCTCATTTCACAGACAGGAAGACAGAAGCCCATCTCAGACAGCTGGTGTAGGAGGTTTACCCAGGTGGCAAGTAGCCCTGCACAGCTCTGAACCCTGCTTCTTTGAGTCCAAGTCTCAGGCCACCAGCCCTGATACTTATCAAACACTCTCAGCCGACTATCAGCCAGATCCACATGCCAGAGACCAGGACAGCCAATAGCGTAGTTTCTGTCTGA
Source organism: Callorhinus ursinus (assembly GCF_003265705.2). Classification (NCBI taxonomy): domain Eukaryota; kingdom Metazoa; phylum Chordata; class Mammalia; order Carnivora; family Otariidae; genus Callorhinus; species Callorhinus ursinus. The sequence goes on from NW_027397064.1 coordinate 19,998,696, forward strand.
AGGCTTGTATGCTCAAGACCCAGGGAGAGGCAGTTTTTCAGGTCAAGTCTAAAGACAGAAAAAAAGCCAATGTCCCAGTGTGAAGGCAGTCTCTTCCTCGGGAGAAGGGGGAGGCTTTCTGTTCTTTTTAGGGCTTAGGTGACTGGGTGAGGATAATCTGCTTTACTCAGTCTTTCAATTTAAATGTTAATCTCACATAAAAACACCATCCCAGAAACACCAAGAATCATGTTTGACCACATATCTGAGCCCAGTCAAGTTGAGACATAAAATTAATGATTACAGCTTGCAAAAACCTTCCCTCACTTGTCTTATTTGTACTCTCTCTTCTTTCTGGATCTTCTTGCTTGTTCTGATGAAAGGAGCTGTCATGTTGTGAGGTGTGCTATAGAGAAGCCCACACGGCGAGGAACAGCCAACCACCAGTAAGGAAGAGAGGCCCTTACTTAGCCCAACGGCCTGTGAGGAACATCATCCTGCTAATAACCACGTGAGTGAGTTTGGAGGTGGATCCTGCTCTGTCTGTCAAGCCTTGATATGACTGCAGCCCTGGCTGGCACCTTGACCTTGTCCAATGAGAAATCCTGAAGCAGACAACCCAGCTAAGCTATGCCTGGACTCCTACTATACCTGGGTCTACAGAAATCACGAGATAAGTGTTATTTTAAGCTTTTTCTTTGGGGATCATTTATTTCTCAGCCACAGAAAACGAACACATGTCTAAGCCACTGGATATTCTCCTGCAAATGAGCCTGAGGGTATCTGACTTTTCTGACCCTTCTAGCTACTGTGTCTCTTTAAGGGACAACCCGGGCTGGCTTTCAAAAGGTGCCTGTCTCCAACCTTTCATTAGAAGGGATGCCCATATAATGTAATAAATTCTACCCATGGCATTTAAACATGTAGTTTAGAAAAAGATACTTACAAAGCACATTTCACAATGTTTCCTTTCTTTACACTATTGTCCCCACTAACCAACCAACCACCCCCAGCCCAGATCCCTGATCTCCTTACTGTGTGCCTTGTCCTGCCCCATCCACATTGCATAAATCAGTCCACATCACACCGACCTATCCAGAGACCCGCACTGTGATTCTTTGTTGAGAGTGAGGCAATAAGTGATTTGTGTCTGTCTTTATACACCAGGTGAGAATAGATGTAACCTTGTGCCCCCCACAGCCCCCAGGGAATCTTGACTATACAATTGTTATGGTGCTTTGCTGGGATCACAAAAAGAAGCAGAGCATGAGCTTCGAGTCATAGATGCCCCAGTTTTGAATTTGGGGTTGTTCAATCACTAGCTCTCCAAGTACCTCAATGTCCTGGAGTCTCATGTTTTTTCATCTGTAAATGGATGTGGTGATTCCTCAGAGTTCAGGTGAATATGAGATATGTAGGGAAAGGACTAAAGGCAGTAACGTGTGAGCAGATGAACAGCAAAGTGCTTAGTACACAGTTACAGGTAAAAAATGTTCTTCCGTTTTACAGGTGTAAAATTGCTCTTCTTTGCAGTACTCTAGTAGATTGTGAGTCCATTGTAAGTAATATTTAAGTACCCATTAGAAGTAAAACTTTTATCGTTTCAAAATTTACTTTAAAATACTGTTTGATGGCCAAAATCAATGATTTGCCCCTAAGTGATTCAGGTTACTGCATTGTTTATGAAAGCAAGGAAAAGATGAAGGAAAAGATGAAGAGCCAGACATGATAGAGAACAGTGGGTCAGGCAATCATGGGGCTGGGCTAAACCTCAGGACCTAGACCTGTGAGACAAGCTGGTCTCTAAGACTGGATTATAGCATTTTGTTTTCTGTCTAGGAGGTTCCTTGTGCAGTGAGTCAAAGCATTGTTTTGCAGGCAAATTTCATGTGCCAGTATGTGCAGGCTCCAGTCTGTATAATGCAGAGGCACTGAAGCCTGGGTACTACCTGTGAATGAGCATTTATTTGCATCCATTAATCCATTGGTAGTAATTGATATATATAGCTGGGTTCTTTTTAAATCTGAGATAGCGGGATGCCCATTTAGGGAGAGAACATCCACAATATCCAACAGTGTGGGGCATCTACCACATGTCAGGCACTAGAGGATGTACAAAGAGTCCTGAGACTTCTCTGGGTTGCAATGCAAGGTATTCCAGGATCCTCATGGTTCCTGTATGTGGTAGGGTCCATCATCTGAGGGTCTCTGCTGTAAAAAGTAGATTTATCATTTTCTGCACTCCCCACTTCCAGGCAGTTACTAGAGAGTCAGGGGTCCCCTTCACTTGCTCAGAAGTTGTACGAAGTGGACAAGGTCTAGGATGATACCATGGGTGTTAGCCCTGCAGATACCGAAGGTAGGAGGTATTTCCTGGGGAGGGCCAAATGGTTGGATATGTAAAGCTCTCCCGAGTTTATTTAGTCTGATTCTTGCAAGTAGAGAAACAAAACATTAAGGGGTCACCTGGGTGGCTCAGTTGGTTGAGTGTCTGCCTTCGGCTTGGGTCATGATCTCAGGGTCCTGAGATCAAGCCCCCTTGTTGAGCTCCCTGCTCTGCAGGGAGTCTGCTTCTCCCTCTCCCTCTGCCCTTCCTCCCTGCTTGTGCTCTTTCTCTCTCTCTCAAATCAATAAAATCTAAAAAAGAAAAAAAACATTAGGATACCCATAAATAACCAGATTTACAGATACGTTTTCACGATTAATTTAGCATGTAAGTAATGGAAAAATAGAACACTGGTTTAGTAATCTTCAGGGGAAGATCCATTCCAAGAGACCAGAATATTTGCATCTTCCATCCTTGGTGTGCCCCTCACCCTCCCTCACAACTGCCATTATCTTCTCCATATCAAGGTACCTGGGAAGCTCAGTAAGGTTCCTTGGTAATGGAATTATCTTGAGTAAGATTTCATCCAGACCATGGGGAGGCCTCATGAAATACTTTTGCTTCTCAGCTGAGATCACTTTTCTTGTGGTAAGCACACCTCAGTGCCCCCAGCACAGAACCTGTCTCTTTCAGCTAGACACACATGGCCAAGTCTGCTTCTCAGCACCTGTGTTTTCTATGTTGGCATTGCCGTTCAGGTGACACATTCTTTTAAAGAAGTATGAGCTAGGGCGCCTGGGTGGCTCAGTTGGTTAAGCGACTGCCTTCGGCTCAGGTCACGATCCTGGAGTCCCGGGATCGAGTCCCACATCGGGCTCCCTGCTCAGCGGGGAGTCTGCTTCTCCCTCTGACCCTCTTCCCTCTCATGCTCTCTGTCTCTCACTCTCTCTCTCTCAAATAAATAAATAAAAAAAATTAAAAAAAGATTAAAAAAAAAATAAAGAAGTATTAGCTATAGTGGTGTCTACTCACAGTGTATAATGATTTAACTAGTTTAATTTCAAGAAGGTCCAGAAAAAGGAATCAAATGGAATCATTCCAGATTTCAGAGGGCTGGTGGGAAGGGGTAGGAGAAGAGGTGCAGACTTCTGGTGAAGTAGTAATCGTTGGAAACAGGAAGATGAGAAAAATTTTGCCATTATCTTAAGAAGCAGAAGAAAGTAGGATTCTTTTCTAAGGTAGTGTCCCGGAATTGACAAGATCTCAGTGGGGAGAGTGATGGCTCTGGATGGGACCAGGAGATGTCAGAAGGGCAGTGGTGAGGAGCATGGCTGCAATTCCGCTGCTGGGGGCAGTAGGGCCTGACCAACAGGGAGGAGCCACACTCACCAGTGGCCCTGTGAAAGAGCATCAGGGATGGCAGTGACTATCTGTGGGAGGTGGCGATCAAAAGGGGCCCCTTCTTGGACTATATAATTCTTGAGGCTTAGGACATTTAGGTATAGTTGAGAGAATATGGGCAGAAAGAGATAAGGAAGGGTTGTAAGAAAAAGTAAAGTTGGATTCCTTATCAACCCTGGCACGTGTGAGTGAGCCATTTGCAAATTGACTGAAAAAATGAGGAAATGTGATATTTCTTGCAGGCTAGTGTCAAGGAGAGAACTCTTCTGAGGTTCCTCACTATTCATGCCCAAGACATGTTTGGACTGAACCAAGGAGTTTCTGGACAGGTGTGCCTACATACTGCAGCTCCTTTTGGTTCTTTTTTATTTTTATTTTATTTTTTTTAAAGATTTTATTTATTTATTTGACAGAGAGAGACACAGAGAGAGAGGGAACACAAGCAGGGGGAGTGGGAGAGGGAGAAGCAGGCTTCCCGCCAAACAGAGAGCCCGACATGGGGCTTGATCCCAGGACCCTGGGATCATGACCTGAGCCGAAGGCAGACGCTTAATGACTGAGCCACCCAGGTGCCCTCCTTTGGTTCTTTGAGTCACATCCTCCTCCTACCTGCTCCCCTCCCATATGAGCTGGCATCAGGTTCCTATGCACCCCTAGAGCTTTACGGGGAAAGGAGCAGCCCACTGATATGGCTCGTGGAGTACCCACTAGTTTTTCTCTAAGGCAGTAATTCTCAGCTCTGGCTGTACATTAGACTCACCTGGGAAGATCTGGAAAAAATGCCCATGCCTGGGTCCAAACCCCAACCAACAAATCAGAATCTCTAGGTTGGAGCTCAAGCATGAGAATTTTTTGAAAAGTTCTCAAGATAATTTTCCTGTACAGCCAGTGAGAGCCACTGGTCTGGGGCTCCAAGACCTACTGTACTGTAGGAATGTAATTTGGAACTGGAAGCTCTGCTAAAATAGTCAAAGTGTCACTAAGTTGAAAACCAGACTCCTTTTTTTTTTTTAAAGAGCCTCAAAATGAACATTCTAAGAGCAAGGAGATGAGTGGACACAGGCACTTGACTCTTCAGAAGAAAGGCCAGCCCATGAGTGAGGGGAGTGAATGTAGCTTTGCTCGACAAGGAAGATGCTGGAAGCATGGGTTCTTTGGAATATGCTTACTGCTTGAGATAATGTCTGAAGGTTGAGACTGATATGAATTATTTAGACCTTTAGGGAGACTCTTTGCAATGGAATCAATTTTCCTTATTCTTTCCCTGCATAGTCAGACTGAAACGGTTAAGCCTCTGGAGTAAAACTGACTTTACAAACAGCACAACAAGAAGGTTCTGATGCTTGGTACTGTGTTTCCGATAAAACTAAAATTGATTGAGATGCCCCTTGGGAGGTCTCAAGAAAACCCAAATCCTGTTGTTATGAAGCGTTATAATAATTTCCTTTGTATGTCATATTCATGAGATGTGTGATAATGAGAACTCAGAGAAGGGGGTAGAAGCTTTTCAAAGTGCTGCAGAAGAAAGATTCAGAGGCTACATTGCAAGGTCACATTTTCTTTTTTCCTGGGAGACTTTGACCTTCTTGCCACAAAAGAGCATCAGGCTCAAGCTTTCACTGTGATGGGGGTGACCATATGTCCTGATTTGCCCCAGCCAGTTCCAGTTTACACCTGTTGTCTTGACCTAATTATCGCTAGCCTACCTTTTCACTTTCAGATGTGCTCTCATGGAGGTGACAAGTCACATGGTCACCGTTGTCATGATATAGCGTGTCCCTAGTCTGGGAACCTGCATTCTGGTCCTGTTGCTTCCATCAACTAGCTCTGTGCTCATAGCAAATTATTTTTGGCTTAGGGGCTCAGTTTCCTTCTCAGTCAAGTAAAGGGGGATCTAAATCAGGGACCCAGGGATTGGCCTCCAGGCAAGTATGCAATGTTATATGCGAGTTTTTCTATCAATTTTGTTCTACATCTGCATATATATGTATATCTTAGTATGTACATTTTTCTGGGGAGAGTTCCAATAGCAGACATCATACATTCGAAGGAAGTTTCATGACCCCCAAATGGTAAAAACTACATTGGATGAACTCTGTAGTCCTATTAACTCCAGAATTCTTCACTTCTGTGGTTATGATGCTTTTAAAATAGAACTTGGGAGTCAGTTAAATATTGTCTGAGAATATTTCCACAGTGAGAATTGTATCATAATTGATTTTCCTTGTACTGAAAAACAAATAAATGGAATTTTATTTTTAGAGACAGGCAGCCCACACATTGCAATGATAAAAGGACTCTGACAAGACAGACAGGAACCCTGCAGTTGGGAATACAGGGTCTCATCCTTTGGGAAGAGCACAGGAAGGGAAAGAGAAACACCCCATGGGAAGCCAGGGGTCCTTGAGACATAGGGACAGTTCACAAGACATGAGAAAGGTCTTTACCTTCTTGTTTAAGACTGATAGAAAAGAGATCAGAAGATACGTCTTAAGGAAGTAAAAGGAAGGACAGTGAGCTGGGAGCCTGAGATCCATTTTCAGATTTGCCACTGAACTGCTGCGTGTCCTTGGGCACATCAGTTCTCTCGCTGCAAAACCGGAAAGGAACTGCATGATCTCCAATGGCCGCGACATGCTTCCCTGCACGTGCTCGTCTTAGCCCCTTTCCCCCTGGTCAACGACCCTGAAGAAGTCTCTCTGTGTCTCTTTGCTAAAAATCGACGCGCTTGCCAAAGGTCTTGCTGTCCTGTATTTTTTTCATAAAGTATGCCTCATTGAGAACATTTACTGTTCGACACCAATTTATTGTAGAGAGGAAATTTGCTCTGAAATTGTGGCCAGAGTTTTCCTAGACCATCTTATTCTAGCAAGATGGCCTAGAGGTTGCTTTTTGGGTTCAGAGTGGCCACAGAATCGGTTATGGAATTGGCTACAAGCAGATCAAAAAGTGACTTGGGCAGAATCATTCCTAGGATTGGGCTGGAGCCTCAGAAGGCCTTGAAGCCTCACCGTGTTGGGAGTGGGAAACATTGTTGGGTGCTAACCTATTTCCTTTGCCCCTTTCGTGAAGTAACTCACGGCGATGGTGAAAATGAGCTAGTTAGCTTGTATGGGTTGCTGTGCAGTCCTCAGTCAGAACTTCAGATATATAATATTTATATTCAGGGACAACCCAAATCACAAAAGTAATAACTTGTCAGGTGGCATTATACAGTAGACTAGATCAGTGGTCTCCGGAGTGAGGTTTGAGCATCTCAGAGGGCATGTAATATGATCCACTGGGTCACAGGAAAAACGTTAGACTTCTACTTAAACTTCTGTTAGGTGTGCTGAAAGATATTTTACTGAGGGGGCGTGCTATCAAAAATATTTAGGGGGCCCCTGGGCTAGGCCATTGTCTATTCTGCACCAGGTATTTGTCTTGGGGGGTACACGGATAGAATGTGCTATGCTGTAGTGAGTGGTAAGATTTCAATGCATAGAGCTGTGGGCTCTGGACAGTACATACTAGGACATTTCTAAGGTGACAAAGGACGACATGGTTGTGTTTGATATCATGCAGTAGCAGACTAACGATATTGAGAAAAGTGCTTACACAAGACGGATGACTGATAGGCAGTGGATTTGATACGGGGTCTTTTGAAAGCCACTTTTGGGGACAGAGTCACACAACCCACACATCCAGAGATTCTGGCAAGTTCATCATAATCAGTGCCCCCTCCCCCCACCAGAAGAACTCACGCTCTTCATTTTCTGTTATATCTTGTATCGCGTGGCAAGCAAAACTAACTCTCAAGTTCCTTATAACTCTAGCATCACTTATGTCGGTGTCATGCCCAAGAGAAGAGTGAGGAAGAAAAATGGACAAACTCCTATGTAGGAAGCAACTGAGTTCAAGGAAATGATTGTATACAATTATACATAACAATATTATATATAATAATTATAACATGAATTATATATTTACATGTAATTATACAAGTTAGAATTAACTCCTAATTCTTGGTCTAAGCCGGTGGTTCTCTGTCTGTGCTTTTCATTAGAATCATGTGGGAGATTTAAGAAACTCCTAACGTTTGGGACCTATCCCCCCCCCACCCCCCAGATTCTGTTTTGTTCTGGGTGGAAACTGGCATCAGCATTTCTCAAAAGTCCCTTCAGTGATTCTGATATACATGTGGGATTGAGGACCACTGGTCTAGGCTTTTGAAAACTCAACCTCCCATGTCCTGCTGATCTGAAGATCACCAAGGAATGCTCTGTGGTCTGTTAATTTCTGTGGGAAACCTTAAATATTCCAGCTCTCTTTCTCTCTGACTCTCAGGAGAAACCATATTTTTTCCAACCAGTTGAATATTCCATATCCTGGAGAACTGACAAAAGTAGAACCTGGCTCTGTATAACTTGAAAGCTACATGCGAGAAAGCCAGAAACTTGGCATTTGAAAGAGGAAATGTCGGGTACCCTATCAGAAATTATTTTCTCTCATCCTGACTCCCTGGAGAGATACCTTCTGATTTAAAATCCCTCCTTTTCTCTCCTCCATACTTGAGTGTGGGCATTAACTTGTTCCTTGCTGTTCTGGTAGCACAACTCAATAAAGGGAAATACTGATGAATTGTGTATGCTGGAGGAAATCTGGGAAGGAAAAAAGAATTGGCTACCTCAATATATCTGTCATTCTTCAGAGCAAATGCATGTCTGGATTTTTCTTTTAAATTATTGGTTGCTTTGGGGATGATGAGGATGAGAAATCTGGGGTAGCTCATCCATTCTCCCCAAACTGGAGTCTGCAGACAGAACTCATCCATCATTTGGTGCTTTCCCTTTGTGGAATAAACATATTCCTGTTGAATCCCCTCTGATGATTTATGGAGCCACAGGAAATCTGGAGAACAGAAATGAATTCTACATAAAACAGTAACAAACTTTTGGGAGGACTTCTCTTTTTGGTTTATTTCTAAGCACTTTGAAATGTAAAAAGGAGGGGAATATTATATATATATAAAATTATATTAAAATATATTCAATATATTAAAATATATTAATATATAATAATTGGTATTAAAAACAAGTGTACAAATAAGGAAATCAGATTACTCTTTGACTCTGTCCCCCCATGTATGACCAAAGTATCTGCGAGGGACAGATAAGAAAAGAGAGCTTGTGCCATTTGGTTTAGTAAAGAGAATTTAATATGGAGAATTAATTAAAAAAAAAAAAGGTTTTACAAGGAATGAAAAAGCCAATAGGGAATGGAGAGGTGACGTAGGGGTTAGTGGCAGTGGCAAGCCACTACCAGGAGGGATCTAAAATGAGAAATGGTAGGTTTTCTCGAAAGTCCCACAATGATTCTGATGTGCATGTGGGGTTGACAGCCACTGGTCCAGACCTTTAAAACTCAACCTCCTGCTGGTCTGAAGATAGGCAAGGAATGCTCTATGGTCTGTTAATGTCTGGTAAACATTACCCATTAAATATTCTAGCTCTCTTTCTCTTTGTGAGGGAGGAGAGGTAGTTTTAGCAGAGGCAGAAAACCAGGACTGCTGGATACAAAGGGTAACCATGATGGACATGACCAGCAGGGGCTGGGGTCATGGACAGAGGATTTTTTTTTTTTGCTAGACTAGATCTTTTTTGCTAGGAAAGGGAAAGAACAAATACTCTGCCTTTCTCCTGCCTCCCAATCTGACGCTAGTGCCTTGCCCTGGCTGAACCTAACAGGAAGCCAGTTGTTTCTAACGGCAGTGCGATTTTAGCACAACACAAATTATCACCTTAAATTAATCTTGTTAATTTGAACAGTATCAGTTTGTTGGTTTTATCTCTAATTTGGAGATTTGTTTTGGTGTTATAGTTGTTTAGCATAATGAATTTATATCTAGTTTTACATTTGTATATGTGTTTAAATAACATTCTAATAAAAGTTCATTTGTCAACATTAGGGGCTTGTGAGAGTATTTTTCCTCCAGAAAGAGGACATACATTACTCACATTTGACAATAATGGTACAAAATTCTGAAAGAAGGAATCACCCAGGATTTAACTGGGGGAACTGGGAAAGAAGATCTGAGAGTTGCCGAAGATTTGAGCCACAGGGAGTAGGGAGTTCTCGATTTTGTTTAGGACAATTCTTTTAAATACACACTCTAAAAAGGGAGGACTGTTTACCAAAACTCCAACTCATAGGAAGATTTTGCTTTTATATCAGAAGTATTTAATAGAATATTTTTAAGAGGGATCAGGATGAATATGGTCAACCACATGGTCTGCCCTTAGGGTTGATTCTGTACATGGGTGATTTTTGCAATCTGTTCTCTTTTCAGATGATGGGCGTTGCAGCCTTTTATGCTCATCAGCAGGAATTATTTTTGGCAGATCTGAAGGTGACCTCAGAGTCCAGGCTGGGAGCAGCTGTCCTTGAGCCCCAGTGACGATGAGACATAGAGGCTAGGGACAGTGAGGTGCCCGGTTTGGGTGATGCCTTGTGTTCACTGATAGACACATTTTGTCTAGGTTCTTTCTAATCCATACGGAAAACAAAACTGAAACCAAACAAATAAATCCCCACCAGTTTCTTTATTGATTGAGGTATAAATAGCATTTATGTGAGATAGAGTAAGTAGTTTTATTTTTAAATTAAGAATAAGTACAAAATATTTCAAATATGTAGCAAATAATTTAATAGAGATATGTCTAGCATTGTTTTAAAAATTGCTATTTTTTGGTTATATTTGTTTCAAATCTCTCCCTCTTTTTCTAAATATATGTATAACAGGTACAACTAAAGCCCCAATGTTCATTAATATTCATTTCTTTACATTTTAATTTTACATTAGAGCTCTTTGACCCATGAATTATTTTGGAAATTTCAAATTTCCCAATGCCTGGGATTTTTTGAACTATCTTTTGGTTGCATTGTGGTCAGAGATTGTAGTCCATGAGATATCAATTCTTTGATATTTCTTAAGATTTGCTTAAATTTGTCTAAAATACAAAATTTTATATTTATTCTTGAAAATATTTATAATCTGATTGATGGGGTAGGGTTCTACATATTTCTGTTAGCTCAATCATATGCATTGTTTGTTAATTTGTGTATATACTCATTAATTTTTGGTCCTTTGATCTATCCATTTCTGAGAAAGAGGCACTAAAATATTTTACTGGGGTCATATATGCATCGATTTCTCTTTGTATTTTAATTTTTGTTCTGTATGTTTTGGAGCTAAAATGTTGGGTAAAACATGCAAAGGATTATGTTGTTTTTCTGGAGAATTATTCTTTTCATTATTAGGTAATAAACTTCTTTAGTCCCCCAAAATACTTAAAGTCTGCTTTGTCTACTATGTGTATCAATATTCTAGCTTTCTCTTGTTTACAGTCTGCCTGGTATATATTGTTCCTACCCTTTATTTTCTGCCTTTCACTATTGTTATATTTTAGTGTGTCTCCTGGAAGAAGCATTCTCCTGGATTATTATCTTGTCTTTATTTTTCATCCAATCATAGAAGCTCAGAAAAGTCCTACAGAAAAGCACCTGGGATTATCACACATTTGATTTAAAAATGTGAAGGGGATAGGGGCACCTGGGTGGCTCAGTTGGTTAAGTGTCTGCCTTCCACTCAGTTCATGATCCCAGGGTCCTGGGATTGAGTCCCGTGTCGGGCTCCCTGCTCAGCAGGAAGTCTCCTTCTCCCTCTGCTGCTACACCCTGCTCATGCTCTCTGTCTCACACTCTCTGTCTCAAATAAATAAATACAATCTTTAAAAAAAAAAATGTGAAGGGGATAGGTGAAGGGGATGAAGAGGTACAAAGCTCCAGTTTAAAATAAATAAGTCACAGGGATGTAAGGCAGAGCATAGGGAATATAGCCAATAATACAGTATTAACCATGTATGGTGACAGATAGGAACTAGATGGTGATCATTTCATAATATACATAAATGTCAAACCACCATGTTGTGTACCTGAAACTAATATATGTCAACTCTGTTTCAGTTTTTAAAAAGTGGATTTTGTGTTTTTATTTTCTTTCTTCTCCTTCCTTTGAATTGATCACATTTTCTTTATTTTTACTTTTACACTGATTTAGAAGTTTTATGTTCTTTTGCATTCTATTTTTTTTCTTTTAGTGGGTACCAGTATGTTTTTTTTTTTTTTAAGATTTTATTTATGTATTTGTCAGAGAGAGAGAGAGGGCGTGAACAAGCAGGGGGAGTGGCAGGCAGAGGGAGAAGCAGGCTCCCCGCTGAGCCAGGAGCCCGACGTGGGACTGGGTACCAGGACCCTGGGATCATGACCTGAGCCGAAGGCAGACGCTTAACCATCTGAGCCACCCAGGCATCCCAGGGGGTACCAGTATGTTTTTGACACACACACTGAGTGACACAGTTTAAACTTAATCCTCCTGACCAATAAAAAACCTTAGTATATTTTGACTAATCGTAAATAATCGTATTTTTCACATCTAGTATGTTAGCTCTTAAACTCTCCAAGTGAAATCTTATAATTTTCTGTATTCACTGTTTATTTACCAACCTTTTTGCTTAATAGTCCTTCTTGTTCCTATTCCCTTGGGAATTAATTTCCTTTTATTCTGTGAGGGCCTGTGTGTGGCCTTTTTCATTATTATTCTGGACATTTATTTTACCTTCATTATTGAATAGTCTCACTTGGTAAAATATTCTAGGTTGAAAGATGTTTTCTCTTAGCAATTTGAAGATATTTCATTTTCTTCTGTCCTCTGTTGTTGATGTTGAGAAGTCTGCTATCAGTCCAATTGTTCCTTTTTGGTAAAATGATTTTTTAAAATTTTAATTGATTTTAAGATTTTCCTCTTTTGTGTTTTTGCTCCAATGCATCTAAGTGTAGATTTATTTATATTTCCCCTTCTGACCTCTTTGTATAATTTCTTCAATGTGAAGATTTGTATTACTTTTCAATTCCAGACATTACCTCTTTGAATCTTCTTCATTTTCTCTATGAACTTTTCTAGAAATTCTATTTCTAGAAAAGGTGTATTTTAGACCTTTCAGTCTACTTTCCATATTTCTTATTTTTCATCTTTTATATTTTTACATTCAAAAAGTCTTGCTATGCTACATTCAGAGTAATGTGCCCTCAGATTTTTCTTCCAGTTAGGTAATTTTCTCTTCATCAGTATCCAATCTGTTATTTAGCTAATCCATTAAATATTTAGATTTTTATCTTTTATTTCCATATTTCTACTTGGTTCTTTTTTAAATTGTGCCTGTTCTTCTGCCATAGTGTCTTATTCTTTCATCATGGATTTTATTCCTTTTTTAATTGCTTTAACCATTTAAACTGCTTCTTTTATACTATCGTCCGTGTAGTATAAAGTTATTTGGAAATGATATTTGCTTTTCTGTAGTACTGGCAGAACTTTTGACCCTCATTCATGTTAGATCTTTACTTCATATGTAATATATTTTTTTAAGTAAAAACTACAAGTTTTGATTGATGTTATCTATTTCCAATACTTAAGTTACTAACATATATAATTTTTTATTGTAACCTTATTTTTAGGAGATTTTTTTTCCCTCTGTGGAAATCCCTTGTGGAACACCCAGCAGAGTTTTCTTCCAGAGAAGGGTTGCATTTTTCAAGGAACCCTGGCCAACCAGCCCAGGAGCAGTGTCTATGTCAGCCTCAAACTGGGGAATCCCATATCTGAAGGAACATGTAAAGCCAGTCTCCAAGCATAAGAATGGCATGGGCTTGAGACTTCAGTTTATAATGGGGTGTTCTTTTCTCATCCCAGAGCCTAGGGTTTCTCACCCTAGAGCCTAGGTTTAACCTCTTCCCCTCCTGCTTCCCTGGGCTGAGAAATGAACTTTGTCCAGGTTTTTTACACCAAGGTTGTAGCCCTTTAGAGTTTTAGCTGAATGCAAACATCTCAGCTGCCACTGTCATTCTTGGGCAGTCCCAACACCTCCTACCTTGACTTTGTGTAGTTGTATCAGGGCTCATTTCTCAATTTGAGGTAGGCCCCTCTGTACCTCCCATCCCAGGGCTACCGTAACATAGGTTCTTGGCCTTTCTGGCTTCTCTTTATTTCTGTGCCCCTGCATTACCTCTATTTCTTATGAACTCAGCTGGGCATTTAAAAAGCATTGTCATTTTTTAAAATTCTTTTTTATCCAGCATTTCTAGCTATTTGTAGTTGAAGTCATTCTGCTTTACCTCAGTGGTCCGTGTTGACACAACTCACTTATTTTCTATGGAAAAATACAACATAGTGTGTATACTCTAGGCTCTTAAAGAAAAAACTTACATAAATTCATATAGAACATTGACATATATTTACATGGTGCTTGAAACTACTAGTAACTTATATGAAAAATGCCTGTTCATTGGATGTTTGGCATCAAAAGCCAAAAGTCTTTTTTATTAACCCTTTCCTTTTTAAGCTTTTAAAACTTATTTAAAAAAATATTTTGCATTCTGTGGACATATTTAAGTGATCTGACTAGTATAATGTCATTGTTGTCTTAACACAAGAAAAAAAAAACTAGTTGAAATAAATCAGAAATTTATCTGTGATTTATTGTTTGTGTTTTGTGGTCATACACTATTCATGGTATGTGTGGAGGGATGAGTTGCTTAGTGTGTAAAATGCGTCCCATAGAAACATCAGCTAGCCAACACTGTGTATCTAAATGATTCCTCAAAAAAGCAGATTCTAAAAGTTGCTACTGACCTGTTCATAACAAAGAGGGTTGTGGAAAGGTGAAGGAAGACAAAGAACTCTCTGCTCGATGAGAGTTCTGTATTAAATTGGTAGAGTGAGTCAGAGAACTAATCACAGAGTATCCTTAAGGGGTTGGAGTGGGTATTCCTTGTCTTCTGGTCACTTAGCCTCCATTCTAACATCTTTGATAACAGTGCCCATTTCCTTTGAGGAAACCATTCTCCATGAATCTGTGTAGCTTCCATGGGACTCTAATTTAAGGTGCCTGGCTTCCTTTAGGCAACTATCCCAAATTGGTCCAATTAGACTTTCTATCCTGGGATTTTTGAAGCTTGAGCTTAGTGAAAAAGATCTGAAAAGTAATCAGCAGTGGTCTTTTCTATCAGTTCCTGCCATCTAGATTCCAGGAGCTATCCTCTTTTTCTTTGAAGGGGGCATTTTTTGAGCTCTGTTTCCTGCTTTCCTTTCATTTGCTGACCTATGCAATATTCTTATGAGAATTTTGTTTTCACCTTAAGCTAGCCAAGATCTATATCTGCTGCTGGCCACCAAACTACCCCTGGAGCACTTTGTTCCATACATGAAATGCATTCCTGAGTGAAAATAGCTTTTGGTAAAGTAAGCTTCATTTTAAAACCCACAATTTAAGTGAAACCAATGGTGAAATTAATGTAAAACAATGGCCTCTCATTATGTTAATTTTGGAAATCAGTTATCTGTACACTGAGGTTTCTTCAAGTGAGTTTCACCTGGAATTATTCTTTGAACAAATGTAGTTGATTGTGCCTTGGCAGGTATAAGTTGACTTGGGCTTTATCTGAGTCTATAAAATAAGTTTACAGTGTACACACGAGGCTGTACTGTATTTATAAAGCAGAGTTGCTTTTATTGTTGAGCTTGTTCAAACAAGGTTGGATGGGTGCTGTGTGCGGAGTGGTCAAGAACCTCTTGTGGCCACATATTTGCTGAGTAGAAAAAGATTTTGTTCAAGTTCCCTTTTTTTGAATTTTTACAATTAAGAAAGGGTTTTTAGTGTTTTATCATTTTGAAATTGCTGTGTGTAATAGGAACTAATGAATCACTTTGTCATTATGAAAACCAAAGTAAAATTAGAATGTTGTTTTGCAAAAGCACATTGGCAGTTGCTCTGTTCAGAGTTGTGTAAGTGGTTCTATGTGTGGCTGTTCCATGAACCTTTAAATATCTATACACCCTGATTTCAGACCTCTGTGGCTTGGATCAGGGTGTTCTTCCTGTCTGGAGTGCCCCCTTCACTGTTCCTTTGCCTACTGAAGCCCTGCTCATCCCTCAAGGCCAATCCAAACATTACCTTCCTCTGGGACCTTCCTCAGTTCCACCCAACAGAATTAGTCACCGTCATTTGGGCTCCCTAATTTATTCTTCATCCCATTGGAGTGTCAATCTCCTCAACTAATAAACTGAGCAAGATGAGAAATGGGGAGGCCCTGGCTGAAAGCTCCATGTAAGAACAACTGGTCAATATCTGTAATCAAATTAATTTACCTCCTTAGAAACTGAACACTCTGCTTTCTCATTTATATAGGAAATGCGTTAATACATTTCTCAGACTGTCTAATATATGCAGTATTGCCAAGAAATCACAATTATCTGCAGAAGGATATTGATAACGCACATTGTGGAAAGTGGCATAACCCTTTCCCCTTGTTCTTTTTTGTTTCAATTTGAATGTTACCAAATGATTCACACTTTGAATATTCTAATTTTGGGGAGCTCCAACAATCCTTTTTGGGGATGAATCCCTTTTTGGAGGGGTAAAAGAATTTTAATTTATCAGTCATCTAGGGGGCTTGAGGAAAGATGTATTTTAGTTAGTTTTTTTTTTTTTCCTCTCTAACTTAAAAACAAATCTGTCCCAATTTGGAATTAGCTATGTCCATGCTCATCTTTTGGTGAATGGAAGTTTGAATAGTGGTCCCTATGGCTCACGTGGTATAGTCTAGGGGTTCCATATGGCCTGAATGTCCTTTGGCACCACCTCAGCCACAGCTTGAGTTAGACTTCATGTTTCAGGCACACACAAACTTTCCCTGACCACAGTGCTGTTTTTATTCTTGCTTCCTATACTCAGATGATTCTACCCCTGGTTCTTTGCTTGGCTAAGACACACTTATGCTTTAAAACTCTACTGCTACTCTACTACTGATTTTTGAAAAACTATTTTCTGAGTGCCTATTATTTGCCAGGGCTACAAGACCAATAAGAATGTAAAATCCTAGTAAAGAACACATATAAACATGTAAAAGTAAGTAAGATTTCATCAATTACGACAACTGCCCAGAAAGAAAGAAAGTGCAGCGTGAATAGAGGGTGTCTGGGACTAAGGCTTCTTTAGATGGGTTATATGGGAAGGCCTTTTGGAAGAGGTGACATCTGAGCTCATCCCCAAAAGTGAAGCCTTCATTGAGCCCTCCTAACTAGGTGCAACTTTCCTTAGTAGTCTCATTTTATCTTATGTGTATCTTTGGGATCTATCACATTGTGAGCATGTTTATGTATTGCAGTGGTGCCCTGGTAAATGTTTAACAAAAAGCCCAGATTTGTAGTGTTTGCCAGTTTCCATAGTGTAAATACTCTCATCATAGCTGATTTCAATCAGCTAACTCAATGTCACTGAAGCAGGATTGGAGAGCAACATGCAGAATTGGCTCATGGGAGCCATTATAATAAGCCAGTTTGAGTTGGCTCCGGCATACCACCGAGTCTGTCTTTCCCTCCAGGCTGTTTGTGACTTGAGGTAAATAATAAATGTTTGTTGAATCGATGAATTCTCTCATCTGCAGGTACCTACTCAACCTCAACGCATTGTTTTTAGTGTTATTATCATCAACTGTGGACTCTAAAGGTGATGTAAATGGGAATAAGAATTATGTAACCTATTGTATGGAAGTCTTGAAATTCAATGACGAAAATGTTTATAAAATGCCAGCATTTTATACAATATTGATTCTTATCACAAATCAAAAGGTTTGAATGAATTAGGGAAGAAAAAACGAAAGATATATATCCCAATTTACAAACACATCACCAAAGCTAGTACTATGTTGGAAAAGAAAAATAAATCCAGACAAGCTATGCATTCTATTAAGACAAAGAAGGCATAGAAGGATATATTTCAGATATTCTGATGAGCAAATAAGTTGGCTTTAACCCAGTCATCATTGTCTCTTAATAAGAGGTGGGGGGCATGATTTTATTCTTAGGGCATTCCTTAAATAGATTTGTTTTATGAACAGAGTCTTATTCATAAAATATAGGAAAACATGAACTAGTGAGTTTTGGTGGTTCTTCATTTTGGTGTTTATTTCCACAGACATTTTTATTGAAGTATAGTTGATATACAATATTATATTAGTTTTAGGTGTATGACATAGTGACTTAACACTGATATACATTACAAAATGATCACCATGATGTCTAGTTACCATCTATCACCAAGGTTATTACAATATTATTGACAATATTCCCTGTACATTATTTCCATAGACTTTGACAATGAAAAATGGTGGAAGAAAAAACTAAAAAAAAAAAAAAAAGTCTAAAAAATATTTATAATGTTTAAAACCAGAGGGATTTCAAGGTGATTTCCCAGACTAATCTAAATGTATCAAAATATTCTTGGGTTATTTGAGAGGTTTTGGAACTACCACCTCCCCACATCTCCAATTTAGATGATTTTCATCACGTACTTCTTGTTAGCTGAAATTTTATACTCAATAGAGTTTAGGAGATTGAAGACGGTTTCAATCTCTTTGCTCTTCCTTCTGTTGAAAGGTGGACCCCAATTCCTCTCTGCTTGAATTTGGGCCAACCTTAGAGACTTGCTTGACCAAAAGAATGAAGCGGAAGTAACATTCTGTGGTTTCTAAGGCTAGGTCAGAAGACCTATGCATTTTCCTTGAGTCTCCTGCAATACCTTCTCTGTGAGATCTGAGCTGCCATGCAAAAAGTATGCCAGGGCAACAAAACCTAAAATAAACAAATGGGATTACATCATACTAAAAAGCTTTTGCACAGTGAAGGAAACTATCAACAAAGGCAACCTACTGAGTAGGAGAAGATATTTGTAAATCATACATCTGATAATGGGTTAATATCCAAAATATATAAAGAATGTATACAACTTAATAAAAAATGATTAAAAGTGCACAGAGGACTTGAAAAGATACTTTTTCAAAGAAGGCATACAGATGGCCAACACACATGAAAAGATGCTCAACATCACTACTCATCAGGGAAATGCAAATCAAAACCACAATGAGCTATCACCTCACACCTGTCAGATTTGCTATTATCAACAAAAAATAAAAAGTGTTGGTGAGGATGTAGGGAAAAGGGAACCCTCGTGCACTGTTGTAGGAATGCAAATTGGTGTAGCCACTGTGGAAAACGGCATGGAGTGTCCTCAAAAAGTTAAAAATAGAACTACCGTACAATCCTGCAATTCTACTTCTGTGTATTTATCTGAAGAAAACAAAACAAACAAACAAAAAACAATTTGAAGAGATATATGCACACCAATGTTCATTACAGCATTATTTATAATTGGCCAGGATATGGAAGCAAATTAAGTGTCCATCAATAAATGAATGGATTGAGATGTGGTGTATATATACAATGGAATACTACTCAACCATAAAAAAGAATGAACTCTTGCTATTTGCAACAACATGGATGGACCTAGAGGGTATTAATCCGTCCCCCCGCCCTTAGCCCCTCCTCCCTTCCCTCCTGCCGGTGGTAGGCTGAATAAATGGCCCCAAAGATATTCAAGTTCAAATGCCTGGTACCTGTGAATATGTTACCTAATATAGTAAAAGAGATTTTGCAGATGTAATTAAATGAAAGATTTTGAGATGGGGGATTGTCCTGGATTATAAAGTGGGCCTAATGAAACCACAGAATTGCTTTAAGAGGCAGGCAGCAGAAGGGTCAGAAGAAAGAGGTAAGGTCGTAAGCGGAGAACAGAGAGGAGAATAAGTGCTATATAGTAGAGAAAAGGACCATGAGCCAAGGAATACGGTCAGGACAGAGGATTCTCCCCTAGAGGCTCCAGAAGGAATGCAGCCCTGTGGACCCATTTTAGATTTCTAACTACCAGTTCTATAAATAAAAACATTTGTGTTTTAGCCACTAAGTGTGTGGTAATTTGCTAGAGCAGCAATAGGAGACTAATACACTTCCTTGCTTTTTCAAGAAATTTTTGCAAGAGATAGTAAACTTTAGTGACTAAGACTATAAACTCTGGAACCCAAATGTCTGTGTTTGAATTCTAGTTTTATATGCTGTCTTATCTTGGACGGTTCTACTTAAATTCTCTATGCCTCTGGTAAGTCAGGTGTAAATGAAAATCTTCAAGCATTGTGAGTTAATACATGTTAAGTGTGTAAAGTAGTGTCTACACTATGTACACGTTATTATTGTCTTCATACATGCTAAATTTAATAATTAAAAAATAATTTATAATTAGAGGCTAACACTTTCTTTTTTATTAATTGGTAGCATCTTAATGAAGATTGTAATATGGACCATAGCTTATTTTCTTTTGAAATTACTTACTTCATTTTTTTCTATTTGTTACAATAACATACACTAATTTTAGAAAATTTTGAAAAGCTTTTCAAAGTATAAAGAGAAAAGAGGTGTTAATGATCCCCTATCACTCTTCTAGAATCCACTACTGGTAATATTTTGACATATTTCTTTCTAGATTACTTTATATTTGAAGAAAAGGCTGAGGAAAGATTGTACATAAAGTTTCACATCCTCTTTTTTTTTCACTTGTTTATATCATAACTATTTCCAAGAAACACCATAATGTAGCAATAACTGTAATGTTGGACATTCAGCAGTTTAAAATTCTCTTTATCGTAAGTAATGATGAAATAAATATTTTGTGCATTAATCTTTTGTGGTAAAATGTACATTGTATAAATTTACCATTGTAACCATTTTAAAGGGTGTGACTCAGTGGCATTAAGTATATTTACACTCTTGTACAATTATCACCACTATCTACTTCTAGAACTGTGCATAAATCTTTGCCTGAATTTCAGATTGTTTCTGCATAATAGGCTCACAGAAAGTAAAGTATTGCATTAAAGGAAAAAAAATTTTTTAAAGTACATCCAGAAAGGCTGTACCCATTAGCTTTCCAGTGTACAAGAGTGTTGGTCTTATCATATCCTCATTTGCACTGAGTATCATTCAAAATGTCTGTGCTAATTTGACAAGTAAAAAATAAGATCTTATTTTATTTGCATTTGATTATAATGAGGCTGAACATTTTCTAAAACTTTAATTAGATAATATTTTCATCTTGTCAAATGCCTGTGTATTTTCATCCATTTAGCTATTAGGGTGTTTGTATTTTTCTTTTGTAATGAAATGAGTCTGATTCAATTCAGTTTGATTCAATTCAATTCAATTCAACACATTTGTATTCAGCTTTTATGCTTCTTTGCTAGGTAACACAGAGGATATAGAAGATTTCTCAGTCTTAAAACAAATAAGCCACAGGCAAGTTTTAGCTATGGGAGGGAGTAGAGTCTTGGAACAGGAAGAGGTGAAGGGAAGGATAGAGAAGACAAGCTTTCACACTCTGTGCTGCAGAGTGCTGCATGCTCCACGGAGTTCCAGGGGCTGCCAGGGGCCAGGAGGAAGTGTAGCTGCAAATCTGGCTCTCTGGCCCGCTTTCCTTCTTCAACAAGGGGGTCCTACTCTTATCTGCTTTCTGTCTTAGTTTCTATGTAGGATTTTATTGGAGGAAAGGATCCCTAGGCTAAGTGTTTGAAAACAACAAATTAGACTAATGGTTTTCAAATATTTGTGTCTAAAGTATCATCTGGGAAGCTTGTTAAAAATGCAAATTCCTAAGACCTATCCCAGAAGACTCTGTGGGTGAAGCCAGAAAATTTGCATTTTAATCTGTTGCTAGGTTATCTCCTAGATACACACTTTGGGAAATACCGTTATATTCTGTTTCCCAAATTGTAGGATTTACCAGATGATTCTAAGAGGTACCCAAGATTTTCTTGAGTGGGATTAAATAAAATTGACATGGCATTACATAAAATGGAATCACACAAGATGAGATTTTTCCTTGCCTTTCTTTTTCAACCCTTCCGTATGTATCAAGAGGAAGTCTGTCTGGTGCTAATGTGCCATCTTTAACAACTTCCTAACACATATTAACCTCTATTTTAACAAAAACAGAATAGACTCAGAGTTCTTAGGCTCAGAGCTTCAATTAGGTAATAGTATTTAGTTAAATTTTAATGACATTGTTTTGAATTTTAAAGGCTTATTTGTATGGTTTTCTTGTAATTATGAAAAATACATTGGAATTTTAACTATGGCATGATAGGAAGATATTGAGAAATGATCATAGAAGTGTTATGGGCAAAAATGGTGAAGGTTGAAGTCAAGTTAATCAAATCTATGAATGACTACTTTGGGACATGAGCTTCTGTCCAGAAAGAACATACATAGATCCAGAGCAGGGGTTGGTGATGGTTGAGAACAGAAGTGCAGATAGCGAAGAAGTTTTGGGAACAGCACTGGTCACTGTGCTCTTGGTGGAGGGATAAAGGGGGAAGCCTCTCCTTCACAGTTTGTTCTGCCGTTCACACTGCCAGCCACCTTAACAGGGTGGGACGCTTTGCTGTGTATCCCTGCAGATGATTCAGGTTAAAACAGAACAGCTTATGTCTATCTTCAGTGACACAAATGTGATACTTTGCAGGGCTAAAGAGTAGCAGGACCTGCCAGCTGGCAACCCAGTATTTGGCAGAACGTTAAAGATGCTGCATTGAGCAGTTACAGACAATTTCCCTCCGTCTCTTTTCTCATGCTTTGGAATTAAAAACACTCGCTGACTCACCACTGCCATTTAAGGCATAAGGAGGACTCTGAAAGGGTTTTGTAATGGGTTCCCTTTTAAAGCATGATAGAGACTGGATTATTATTGGCTAAGAAAGTTCCAGTTAAAAAAAAATTCATTCAAATGTTATGGATTTGAAAAAGCTGATCCTAAACCAACAACCATGGCATTTTCTGATTGAGTGTTTAGTATTCCCACAGGAGGTGTTATTTATAATGCTGGCAGTTCCTTGCACAGCAATCATTGATCTTGCAAGCTCCGGTCTACCCTATTATCTAATTTACTGAGCAGATCTTGGTTTTTCAAATGTCATATCATTTTATTTAGTAAAAACATTGTCAATGGAAGATATCTGCCACCACATCTACAATGAAACTATTCTACGATTCTTATTTTTATGTACGTATAGGAAGAGCTATAAGGTAAAATAAAGATTGCAGTCCTACAACAATTTCATCCCTTGTAACCAGGGCTGAAAATAAAGCAACAGAGATGGATCTTCATTGCAAAATTCTCTGTGTCTCCTCCTTTGTAGATCAGTCTCCTGGAAGTTGGACATCTCCTAGAGTTCTATATGGTTCATTCTGGGATCCTGGGAGTATTGGAGACCTTGAGGGCAGGCATTGTTTTCAAAGAAAATTACTCACTATATGAGTTTTCCTAAACTTCATTCTCTCTTTCAATCCGTGAGAATATTGTGCCCTGAACAGGACGAAGACATCTTCCTTGCCCCTCCCCCACTGTCCCCCGCTATGTGGGTTGGGTGTTGCACCAACTAAGAGATCAGCAGTGACAATTCTTCATCCTTCTTTGTTGGAGTTTAATGCCCGAGGCCATGTGAGGGCACACAGGTTCAGTCTTCAGACACCTTATCTACAGGATTTGGGGTGGTAGAAAAAAGAGAAAAGACCTTTTACCTACTCATCAAAAGCAATTATTCATGTAACTCTGAGTCTGGCATCGTAGTGGGGTGCGCACCAATAGTACTGAATGGTATTTCTAGTGGATGAGTGTTCACACCATGCTGATGCTCATATGGAAAACCCATATTCATGGCATGGCAGAAATGCAAACATTTCCCCTTCACCAAATTTGTGGGTGGAATAAAAGGTAGCCCTAAACTTTATTGGCTTCTTTGGGTCTTCCATCTAAGAGGATTGAATGCTTTCAGGAGTAGGGATCCTGTGACATTTCATAATGGTAAGTGGAAGCAAGAGAACATGAGTGGTGGCATCATGGGTGTGGTACCAGAATTGTTACACAACCCTTCCAGCTGCTGTTTCAGAGAAATCACCCCTGAACCTCCCCATGTGGCTCTCCTTTTTCACTTTCTCTCCTACTCTGACTTTGGATAGATGAACTGAAGCTGACAGATTCATTAGAAATTTTCCACTGAACTTGTGTGGTATGATTTCTCTTCCCTCAAGGATGTGGACATAGCTTTGTTCTTCTTCCGACACTCATTCCTCTGCTGCCCGTACCCCTCCCATTAGGACATAGAAGATTATGCAGCAGGTAAAGGCACTGCACACTGTTACCTCCTGTCGGAGATAAATACTGCTTCAAGTGTAGGTGGCTGTAAGTCTGAAGTAAATGTCAGTATGGCATTTCAGCACTTTCAGTAGGAGCCTCCAAGGGCCAAATAAATCATACAACAAAGTTGTAAGACCCTGAATTTGGCTTGAAATATAATCTGAGCAGAAAGTTCTGTTTTACCACACCAGAGGCCAAATTCCTTCCGAACCAGCCATCGTCAAGATGGGAGTAGGCTTCTGGAGGAGCAAGGTTTGAGACAAATACATTGGAAGTTATTAAGAGAAAGAGCCTGCTGCTGAGCCAGTCTTTGGGCTCTGATGGCTGGTGCTAGATAGAACTCACCATGGGCTCTCTTCTCTTGAGAGTGTAGACCACCCTAAAACAACTGGTTTATGAGGAATTCAAGTTATGTAAATGGCAGCCGTGTGCCCATCTGGCACACACCAGAACATGTGATATCTTTATGGTCCAAGAATCCCTACTGTATATGTGACTGTGACGTGCATAAGGTGATTTCAGTCTTGCTTAGGTAATGCCAGATAGTGTGTAATCATTGTCCCTGGAGAACAGCACACATGGTGTCAGGGGATGATCTGCTGAGATTGCTACCTTAAGAGACGCTGTTGCAAAACAAGTGTTGTAGTCAACAACAATTGATCATGATCATCTAATTGGGCTTGGACTCAGATCCCAGAACTTGGACACCCTACCACCTTTTCCCTTGCCCTCCAGCTTTTTTTTTAATTAATTTTTTTATTGTTATGTTAATCACCATATATTACATCATTAGTTT